>NW_024412433.1:12992771-12995725 GCF_014898765.1 Herpailurus yagouaroundi
CAGACAGAGAGAGTGGCAGAGGGACAGGGAGAGAGACATTGTAATGCCCGAAGTTCCAAAACCTCCCACAAAAGTCCACCATAGTCGTAAGTCAAAGCCAAGCGGCAAGGGTCGTTTATTGCAGGTTCGAACCTGGTCCCCTGCGCACTCGTCGCCGGTGACGCAAGAGGCCTCGATCAGGGTTGGTACAGCGTTTTTATAGACAGAGACAAACAGCACAGGGGAGGTTTCAAATTATGAGGGGCCTGATTAGTTGATTTTAAAGTAAGGACATTTGTTGTTCTCTGATTGGGCGTCC
Organism: Herpailurus yagouaroundi; assembly: GCF_014898765.1. NCBI lineage: Eukaryota > Metazoa > Chordata > Mammalia > Carnivora > Felidae > Herpailurus > Herpailurus yagouaroundi. The sequence continues at coordinate 12,993,070 of NW_024412433.1, forward strand.
TTTGTCTGTCCTTTGGCGGGAAGGCTTTGTCCCTTACTTGTGGCGGGAGGAAAAAGGGGGAAGGGGGAAGAGGGTAGGGTAGGTGAGGAATGTGCTAAGCAAGCAAGTTTACAGAAGCGAGAAATGCCGGTTAGTTTATGTACAATTACTCATTCCATTACCTATCAGACTACATTTAGGAAGGTTTACAACCCATTCTACTACATAGCAGGTTACATTCAGGAAAGGCCTCACAGTGCTCGTAGCAAACAGCAAGCAAAACAGACTTCTCAGCAATTGTATTTCTTATCAAAGATCCATAATAAGCAGAAAAGAGAACCTAGCTTTAAACTAAGGCAGGGCTGTCATTTGGATTGTTCCTTTCAACATAGAATCTGAAGCAGACTCCGGGCTCTGAGCTGTCAGCACAGAGCCTGATGAAGAGCTCCGCCCCAGGAACGGCAAGATCATGACCTGAGCTGAAGTCAGCCACTTAACCCACCGATCCACCCAGGCGGCCCTTCAGGCAGTTGATTCTTCCAGTGACTTCCTGATGATCTATACACTACACTCTAAGAATCGCAATTCAGACTCAAGCTGGAAAGTAGTTATATGGACCAGCCTTCACCAGTAAGTGAGTTTTACCAAACAGTAAACGTACACAACTTCCTAGAACAAAAGTGGTCAATTAAAAACATTGTCGATATTGAACCTGACCCAAACTGCTAAATCCTCCTGGTTCAGTCCCAGAAATAAAATTGTTTTGAATTTCAGCCTCAGGTCAAGATCATTACTAATTCTAAATTCAGGTCTCCAGCACACCTACTCTGGGTACCCAGAGGCCTGCTGTGTGCCTGCCTTGACTTTCTTCTCAGCACCTCTGGGATCTGCAAGAGAAAAAAAGCTTCTAGCAGATGACAAAGGATCAGTTTCTGCCACCTGGATGGGTGGGTTCCTGTGACCTGCTCACCCCATAGTCCAGTGGCTCTTAAAAACCATTCAGATTAACGCTGAGCCTTCAGGGGCCTGTAAATATCAGGCATTGTTTCGTTTTCTCCCATTTGCCCTCTTCTGTCATTGAAAGACCATTTAAAAGGGTTGAGTGGGAGCTGTGATTGTATTTAAACTGATGTTCTAACAGTTCTCGTTAAAGTTTAAAGAATTTTCTCAAAACAAGAAAGTATGAGGGGCGCCCGGGTGGCTCAGTCGGCTAAGTGTCCGACTTCGGCTCAGGTCATGATCTTGCAGTTTGTGAGATCAAGCCCTGCACTGGTCAGGTCAGACAGCTCAGAGCCTGGAGTTTGCTTTGGATTCTGTGTCTCCCTCTCTATCTGCCCTTTGCCTGCTCACACTCTCTCAAAAACAAAATAAAACATTAAAAAAATGTTTTAAGTACCAAGTATGAAGAAAAGAAAGTATGCATTATCAGGTATTATCTAAGTTTTGTAAGTGAAGAGAAAGATGAATCTTCAAAGCACCTCAGTTTTATGCTTAAAAACATCAAGAACATATTTTATTACTGCTACACATTGCCACACAATAACCCTTTTCATGATAAATCCTTAGGGAATCCTGAGGGATTTTAAAATAGAATACATTCTTACAACCTGGACTCATTAAGATCTAAATACAGGAAGGGTGCTGGCTACATAATCTTGCAAAAGCCTCTAACCTTTTAAAGCTTTGATTGATGAGTCTGATATCACTTTGCTTCAAGCTTCATGGGTCCATTGACTACTAATCAGGTTTAATAAATGTAATTCCATTTGAAAATATTAAGTACCATAAAATTATTACCTTGATGATTTTTAACTAAGTGCACTCATAAAAAATTCTGACAGTTTTCATGAGCAGTGATCATCGAACAAAAGTGTTTTCTGCACATAATATACCACATCCAATATACTTAGAATTATATTTTTAGAGGTTTCTCCATTTAATCTGTAATATAGGATAAAAAATTAACTAGGGAATGAGCCGTTTCTTAGTATGACTTATAAAATAGAAACTTACAAAGAAAAATCAATAGAGATCATTTATCCTCTAAAAAATGAGAATAAAGTTTAAAAGGTAAGAGGACGGATCTATTTTGATAAATAGACATTTGATAACTAGATAGCCTGTGGGTAAAAATAACCTGACTTAAATGAAAATTTAAGGATTCAATTAACATCCTTAGTGCTTAATGCCACCCAAAGGAATTTCAAAAAAAGCTTCTTGAAGATTTTCACAATTTATTTAAGAATCAGGTTAATCACTGCACAGAGAACAAGATAAATGAAATTCAGCACAAACAGATTTGTCATAATATAAAGAAATATAGTTCCTGAAAAATACACATATAATACGTTCCTGAGAAGATGAGAAAGGTGGTTTATTATGCTATTCCACAATCTAATTTTTAGAAAGTTAATATCTAGAAAAGCTAACAGTCCCAGAAGCAAGCTTGTTATACTATGAGGTTTCTATGATGATGAATTTTATGTATCAACTTGACTGGGCCACAGGGTGCCTGGAAATTTGATCAAACATTGTTCTGGGTATTCCTGTGAACATGTTTTTAGGTAAGATTAACATTTGAATCAGTAGACTGACTAAAGGAGGCTGACCTCTCTAATGTGGGTGGGCCTCATCAATCAGTTGAAGGCCTAAATGTAACAAAAAGACTGACAAGAAT
>NW_024412433.1:12995825-13428049 GCF_014898765.1 Herpailurus yagouaroundi
CCCCACACACACACATCTGCCCTGCACGGGTAAGAGAGAATACCTCTTGCCTGATAGCTTTCAGACTGGGACATCAGCTTTATTCCTGCCTTCGGACTTAGGTTAAAACATCAACTTGGTGCACCTAGGTGGCTCAGCTGGTTGAGCATCTGACTCTTGAGTTTGGCTCAGGTCATATTCTCACAGCTGTGAGATCAAGTCCCATGTCAGGCTCTGCATTGGGTGTGCTTAAGATTCTCTGTCTCCCCTCTGCCCCTCCACACTCACGCTCTCTCTCTCTTTCTGTCTCTCTCTGTCTCTCTGTCTCTCTCTCTCTCTCAAAAACTAAAAACAAAACAAAACAAAAACACCTTGGGTCTCAAGCTTCCTAGCTTTAGGACTGGAACTACACCATCCATTGGCTCTCCTGGTTCTCAGGTCCTTCAACTTGAACTAGAACTACCACATTGGCTCTCCTGGGTCTCCAGCAGAACAATTCTCCCTGCAGATCTCAGGACTTGTCAGCCTCCACGATCACGTGAGCTAAATCCTTATAATGAATCCTTACTGGGGAACCCTGGCTAATATCATCTCAATTCCTGAGTATTTATCCTGTGAAAATTTATATTCTCATGATTTTAAAATAATGTTCACTGCTCTTCAGCATTTGCTAAATTAATATCCACTATGGATAACAGCAAAGTGGTAGAAAGTGAGTGGGTTTTTAAAACCAGATTTAAAGTCAAATCCTTGGTCTGCCACTAAGCAGATGAGTGGTCCTGGGCAGATTATTATAGCACCCTGAAAAGTGTGCTTCCTTATTTATGAAATAGACATACAAAATTAAATTAAAAAAAAAAAAAGACACAGCCCCCCAGGTTTGTGTGGCTTACGTGGACAGTATACATATACGGGGCAGCAAAAGTCACTTTCATGCTGCATCAGAAGAGGAAAAGTATGATAGCTCCCTGAGTCCTGCTCATGCCTAGCACCTGACCAAAAGTCCAGCTTCAGCCACCAACAGGAAGAGATGGCAAAGATTTCTGGAATTTCATTTGGCCCCAAATATACTGCCTTTCTACATTTGTTACTACCGTAATGCTGAGGAACCCCAAGTTGGAGGCAGATTAGACAATATCAAAGGGCTCTGTTTAAGAGCATATCCTTATAGGGTTCTGTATGTTCTTTTCTCAGTGAAAATGGAAAGACTGAACTAAAGAAAAGATAAAGTTTTCCATATCTGTCACGCGGGAGAACCCCATGGGCTTACTTGTCTTCTGTCCCCTTTTCTCTGCAGGCTGGTCCCTCAGATAAGGGGAGAATGTTCAAAGGAAGTCTTGGGAAAGGTCCCAGGAGCAGTGGGCTCTATGCTATTGAGCTCCTCTGTTGGCAGTTAAGCTTGAAGGGCGGAGAAATGTCCAGAATGCTAAATGAGTTGGTGTGTGTGAGAGTCTGTGTGTCTGGATGTGTGTGTTATAACCAGTACCTAATGTATTTTTTTTCTCTGTAGTGAATCGCTTTTTAATCCCCCCTCCTCTATAGGAAAAAATTGTTTTTAGTAGTAATTATGAAATCAAACGAATTAAAAATAATAGCCAGAAAAGAGGAGCCGACAGTAAAAAGTTTCTCTGGTTGAACTTTGCATACATAATTAAATTAGTAAAAGTGAGGTAAAACAAAATAAAATAATTGTTCAGTATAAAAATTAAAAAGCTGGGGGTGGAGGTGAAGGTCTGGGAAAAATGCGTGAAGGGGAGGAGATTCCCCTTATAGAATGAATGTCACGGGGATGAAAGGTATAACATAGGGCATATAGTCAATGATGTTGTATGGCAACACATGGTAACTATACTTATAGTGAGCATAGCATAATGTATAGAGTTGTGGAACCACTACGTGTATACCCAAAACCATTGTAACATTGTGGGTCAACTCCACCGCAATATTAAAAGGAAAAACACCATTTTTAATCAGTTTTTACATCCCACTAAGCAGTTTGAACTTGGATCTTTAGGGGACAGTTCTATACAAGCTATATAAATAATTGCCTATTAACTTTAGTAGATATGATAGCGAAAAATACACACTGATGTACATTTGGTGACATGTACACCTACTTCATTACCCAAATGCAATGTTAACGAAATGTACTCTAACTTTTTTGGCAATGTTAGCAAAACAAATACAGTTCAGGCAATTACCAAGCCGTGCCGCTGTGGTGACGTTTTATTTCAGTTTTGGAAGAAAAAAATAATAATAATCAAGAAAGAAGAACGAAGTTTTGATTTTATTTTTATGTACCTAAAATTCATACACATTTCGCCGTACAAATGTAACGAATCATCTTCATTCAGTACAACATTCCGCGTGCAAATTAAAACTCGCTGTGCCATACAAAAATATTACACCTTACAATTCACGCTGTTTCACTGTTTTACATTTGAAACACAGCATAAACCAACTGCAATAACTCAACTTCTCTTTATGTGTCTTCACAATCACTGTGCAAGAATTGTTTATTTTGGGTCGACTGTTGAAACTCAAGACTGAGTGGTACCATAGGAGTTCAAGATACAAGTATGCCCCAAATGAACTCCGATGACTCCGAACCGCCATGAACGTATTCTCCAAAAATACATCGGTAGCTTTGTCTCTGTATGTTGCGAGCTGTATAATTGGGGGGGGGGGATCCTCTAAATGAACTTGCATGTAAAATAAAACGTGTATTGAAAGTAAGAATAACAACGACTAATTTGATGTTTACCTACATAGTACTTATAACCAAAAATAGCTGTAAGGATGGTTTCGAGTTTAAGCCAACAAAAGATATTTTCAGGAAAGAAGTGGTTTTTCACTCGTGTTTATTAGCCCCCACATCCCACCCCGGAGCACATGGTTCTCAAAAGTAGGGCGATTTGTTGGTTATGTTATTATTCAGAAGGCAGTTTCAGGTAAGATACACCTCCTCATTGCTTGCTTCGGTCATCTCTGCCACTGTACCTTCGACACGCCAAAGGTGATAGTGTATGTAATTTACTTGCAAATACTTTGGCATAGGAAGTGGTATCTGTGTTCGTGCTTGTTTAAACGCATATTCCAGAAGTGATGCCACAAGCGTATCTGGCAGCTTTATCTCTAATTAGCAACCGAGGGCTGTTCGTGTGGCAGAATGGTTTCTAGAAACGTGTTTCACTGGAGAAGGGAGTAATGTGCAAATTGTGAGCATCTCCCAGCAGCCCCACCCTTGCATGAACTCAATTTCAGGATCCACACTTCTCAGCGTGAGCCCTCGGCTTAAGGATGACTTAAGCCCTGCCCCGAGCCATCTTCACTGGATTGTGTCACCTGAGCCGACTGGGAGTATCACCTGAGCCGACTGGGAGTAGCCGACACTTGTCCTTTAACATTGTCTCACCTCCCTCTAGCAGACCTGTGTGTAAGCGGCTCTTCCGAGAGCCGACCTTCAGTGAGCTGGTGGGACTGCATGCGTGATCATATTTGAGTCCCCCTGCTTCGAGCGGTTTCCAAGCGTGGCCGAATTCTACACTTGCTTTATCGCTAGCAGATCGCTTCGTAGCAAGGTGAGGGCAAGGGGCTCCCATCTGCCTCTAACTGCAGGAAGGTACTTGAGAAACAGTGAGCCACAGGGAAGAGACTAGGGGCTGATATTCCCTAGTGACATGCATTGCCGTCTGATGAAACCAAAAGGTAACGACTCCTTCATCTGGGAACAGCTAACCGAACCCTGACGTCTTCACCAATTCTCACAGATATTGCTTGGGACATACAAGATGCTTGGGACATACAGATATTGCTTTGGGACACACAAATATTTCTTGGGATATTCAAGATACAGATAACAACTCCACACACAAGATGTAGATAGTCGTTATTTATTGTTCCCGTCATTTCTTGGCATTTTTCCCCCTTCTGGAGAAGCAGAAAAAGTCTCAAGACCACGCGGGGCCTTTCTTTTCACCTGTTTTTAGATCAAACAAATAATGTATCGATGCATGACTACAATTACCTTTGGAAAAGTAGATTGCAATATATAAAGCAAAGATACAAGTACCCCCTCACTGCTCTTGACCGAGGACGTACCACTTCCTCTTGTTAATGGTTTATGATTTCAAAACTGTCTATCCATTTACATAAATACATATGTACGTATGCAAATATATGTGGTTTCCAAATGGCAATGGAATTTAAATATCCCGTAGAGCTGGATGACTTTGCAACTAAAATATGAACATGCTTCTCCGCCTCATGAGAGTTGCAATATCTTTCACTCCACAGTGCCATAGTACCTTAGTTCCTAGTATCCCTCATAGGCATAAGTATAATTTGTGGCACCCGTGGGGTTAGGTGTGGCCCTGTGAATAGAATGTCAGCGGCGGAGACTTGAATCACTTTCAGGCGGAAGCTTTACATGCTGTCTGTAAGGCACCGTGACCTCTCCTCAGCTACAGGGTCTGGTGAAATACCCCAGACTGATGGACTGATGACGGCTCCGTCTGCCCGGACCCTGGGTGAGAAGATACAGGACAGAGTCCCCAGTTGACCTGAGAGGGCCATGTCTGAGCAAGAAATAACCTCGTATTTTAGGCCAATGAGATTCTGGAGGGGTACTCCCGCATCAGGGAGATATAGAGCATCAGCAGAGATAGAGAGAGAGTGCAAGTAGGGGAGGCGCAGAGAGCGGGGTCCTAGAAGATCGGAAGCAGGCTCTGGGCTGAAAGCAGAGTCCGATGGATACAGGGCTAGAACTCATGAACCATGAATATGTGACCTGAGTCAAAGTCTGACGCTTAACCGACTGAGCCACCCAGGCGACCCCATATGTACGATTTTTAAACGCAGTTGTTTTCAACAGAACTGGTATCACTTGCAATTGTTAACGTATATAAAATAGTGGCAATGGACAATCTTAAATTTATCTCTTATATTCTTGTACTCAAGGCAGATTTTCCATAGAGTCAGTCAGATATTATCATCCTCTAAAATGTTGTAACTGTTCACACTATTAGAATTAGTCATGAAGATACATATTGACTTAACGCTATAGTCAATATTGGTTCATTAATATTTATCTATCAACCATGAAATACTTGTAGGATCTGAAGTTCTAGAAATATGGACCAATGTCATTTAATTTGTAGTTTCTGTTTATTAATTTGACTATGTTTTTGTGTGTGTGAGTTCTTTCTATCTACTCTGACTTGCCATATCTTTTGTCTGCATTTCTATTTTGTTGTGCCGTTTAGATTTTTAGGAACACTTTTTTTTCTAAGATTTTATTTTTAAGTAATTTCTATGTGCAATGTGGAGTGTAAACCCAAGGTCAAGAGTCACATGCTCCACAGACTAAGCCAGCCAGGTGCCCTTAGATTTTTAGGGAATCTTATATGTTAGGCTTCCTTATACTGGATACGTTGTACATGTTGCAAATACTTTCTCCTAGTCTATCTTTTGCTTTTAAATTTCATTTCTCATGTGTTTTATGACACAGAGCTCTGATTTTCATATAGTAACATCTCTGTCTTCTTGATAGACATGGAATCTAGAATATGTTGGGCTTAGGAAGTTTTTCCCCAGTCAGCAAAGCACTACAAAATGAATTATATTTTTATTATAACTTAAATTATTTATAAAATTCCACTATAGTTTTAAGGGTTGTTTTATGTTTAACTCTTAAATCCAACTAGAATTTATTTCAGTGAATGGTGCAAGGTAGTGACTGCAATGTATTCTGTTTTGTTCAAATGAATAATTGTGCCCACATGATTTGTTGAATAATCTGCTTTTTTTGGTCGATTTATAACAAACATCTTGCATCAGCATCTGCTTCTAGTGGGGCTGACCCTGTGAACATTTGGAAAGAACTGGTATGTAGACCCTATTGGCCCTGCTGATTGCTGATGAATGAATGCTGTTCTTGAGGATGGTGGACCATTATTGTCGTAAACACAAGTCCCACAAGATGACTTGGTGGTCACAGTGTTTCTTCATTTTAACAATGCACATCATCCGGGGCACCTGGCTGGCTCAGTTAGTTAAGTTTTTGACTTTGGCTCAGGTCGTGACCTCAAGGCTCGTGAGTTGAAGCCCCGTGTCAGGCTCTGTGCTGACAGCTCAGAGCCTGGAGCCTGCTTCGGATTCTGCGTCTCCCTCTCTCTCTCTCTCTGCTCTCCCCGGCTCACACTCTGCCTCTCTCTGTCTCTCACAAATAAAAACGTTACAAATTTGTTTTTTAAAAGAATGCACATCATCATAAAGAAAGACCACCCAAGTATCTGAAGTAGAGAGTTCAAACAGGCGTCACGCTATCAACACGAATGGGAAGAAATGGGGCTGGGGCAGGTGACAGGGAGAGGAAAAGACTAGATCAGATGGGAGGTGATCTGCCTTATGCATCGATGGCTGCTTAGCTCCAGCCCATACCAGCCATGGGGACACATGGGCCCAGGTTTTTTTCCCCAACAGAACCTTTGGTTCCATTTATATATGTATAATTTCCTGCTGCCTGATTGAGAAGGTGCACAAGTATGTTTCCAACCATTTTTTTTCTCTAGAAGGAAAAAGGTTTCTGAAGCAGAGAAGAAAAGATTGCCTGATTTTAATATGTATCAAAACCTTAATTTACCTTTAGCCATATGCCTGGTTTTATAGTCATGAGACATGAGATGGCAGTATACTAAAGCCGAAGGTCTGCTGTTAGGTTCGTGAAGCTTCAAATGGTAACAGGTCAGAATGCACATCTTGACATGGAGAGCAGTTATGCCAGGTTTTCACCCCAAACTAAAACCTGTGTCATTCTCCCTTCCTGGGGGAATGGGTGAGTGAGGTAAATGAGAGAGAGGCCAAAGAGAGAGGCCCAGATGCTCTCAAGGGTCCCACACCCAGAGGGAGACATTACAATCAGGGATAAGTTGTATGCATCACATTAGTGTCATTATATGATCTGATGTTTTAGAAAATCATGATATATCCTCAAGTCTATGAGGTATCAGAACAGGAAAGTTTCACGTTCTGTATTTAAGAATTGGGAAAATAAAATATTTATCTTCACTCATTTTATAAGAATGAGCGATAATCTTGTAGTTCTTGGTGTCCTCATAAAGTTTTGTTTTCTCCAGAAGGATACAAGCTCTATTAGATTTTTTACTACCTATTTATCAATGAATTTTCATCTTCCAATATACATACCATGTACCATAAAAGATAGCAACTTTATTTTCCTGTAGAATGGTAGATTACATAAGTAATCCCTTTATCATTTCACTCATCATTTCACTGTCCCCCATGAAGGCCTTTAACTCCTAAACCAATTATATGCATTAGAGCAAGTTAGAATTTAGAATTTTTGCTTTGGACTGAACATTTGAAAGTCATTCTTTTTTTTTTTTTTTTTTTTTTTTAAAGAGAGAGAGAGAGAGGGAGAGAGAGATAAAGGGAGGGGCAGAGAGAGAGAGAGAGAGAGAGAGAGAGAGAGAGAATCCTAAGCAGACTCCACACACAGCGCAGAGCCTGACTCAGGGCTCAATCCCACTATGCTGGAATCATGACCTGAGCTGAAATCAAGAGCTCAACCAACTGAGCCACCCAGGTACCCCTGAAAGTCATTCTTCTACTTCAAGACCAAGCCTTCCACCCGCATCGAAATTTCGTTTTCAAACATCAAATGTGCTACATTTAATTTCAGTTAACATTAGCAAAAGAATAACGAACCTGGAAGGAATGAAATCAGAGGGCATGCTAAATTTCAAATGAGTGTCTTCTTTTAACAACAAGAGATTAAGAGTATCAGAATGAACTATAGAAAGAATGTATTGGGATGCCTGGGTGGCTCAGTCGGTTAAGCGTCCAACTCTGGATTTTGGCTCAGGTCATGATCTCACGCTGCGTGAGATCAAGCCCCACATTGGGTTCTGTGCTGAGCATGGAGACTGCTTGGGATATTCTCTCTTCCTCTGTCTCTGGTCTCCCCCTCCCCAAAAAATAAATAAGTAAGCTTTAAAAAAAAAGAATGTTTTTAAACTTTCTAAAACAAGTAAGTAGGACCAAAACTGACTAATATGCATTTGGCTCCAAAAGTCAATCACCAGTTTGTGTCGCCATCAGTGTTAAGTGTTGCTATACGGTGTAAGAAGCCTGCATTTATCTTAATGAACTGGGGAATAGTTCAGAGAAGTATCTGTGAAAAGGAAAAACATCATAATATTAGTGAACCTGAATAAAAAGCTGTTCCGAAATGTGACATCAGTCAAAATCCAATCAGAAGATGGAAACCACATAATAATTTGAACAATGAAAGTTTGATGTCGAGAATTGTCGACTACGGTGGGGAAACCTCTATATAGCAGGAAAGAGGATTCTAAAAATTACCCTAGGGCTGAGGGAGATGACTCAAGGAAGGAACAAATATGGAAGATGGGAATCTCTTCCTCAAGAAATTCAGACCTTGTTAGAGTATGGTTGTGGCTCATTGGATGTTGAAGAAGCTTGCCGAGTTGCCTTGGGCAAGAACTGCTGCATGGTCCCCAGGTAAGCCAGAAACATCCCTCTGGGGTACCATTACAACTGGATTGGGGGAAGCATCACTTGGGTAGCCCTTGGCACACTCTGTGGGCAGCAGCAAAATAGGAGCAGGAAGTAGATGAGAAAAAAAAGACTTGGAGAGAAGTCTTTTCCTCCTGTAGTGTCTCTCTGTCGCCTCCTGTTGACAAATCTTTACATGATGCAAGTTGCAAAGAAAAACTACAGGACCCAAATGCATCCTCATAGAGCAGGTAATGAGGGGATAGATTTGGAGCTTAAAGGATATAAATGGGTTACTTTTACAGTTATATTTAACTTTCTACTATCTAGTCATTTCTATGTGGATACAAGTGCTTAAGTTGCCAAAAAGTTTAATATTCAATTCATAATATCGTTCAGTATCTATGAAAATCTGTGAAAGTCAGCGCAACGCCAAATTCTGTGAGGACTGACGCTTATACAAATTGGGGAAAAAATAAACAAAATTATGAATTCCGTAATTCAGGTGAAAAGGTACTAAGTCTAAAGTAAATGTATATCCAACCTAACTTCTTAGCCAGATCCCCAAATTCCCACAGCCACTCCAGTCATCCCAAATTAAGGCCAAATAGGATGGAAAATAAATTAAAATAGAAAAAGGCATCACTCTGAACTGACTAGTCAAAACGACCCACTTTTTCAAATTTCACAAAATCATATGACCATGCAAACATATTACTAGGGTCTGTCCTGGCATCCTAGAGTAGCTTTTACACGTGTGTAGCACAAAATTCAAGCTTCATTAGTTTCACATCAAACCTATCTCTGATGCTCAATCTAACCATAATTTATTACGATCTTAATAAATTCTATTGGATTTCCATTCATTTGTGTTGTTAGTTTTCATTAAATGTTTGGTGCTTTTTGTTTTTTCGCACAGGTTAATTCGTTTAGGGAAGTGTCTGGGATATCCTTTTTAGTAGATCTATATACTCTTAAACTCTACCCATGCCTCTGGGTTTTAGATACTGCAGGTGATATACTTTGCACAGCTTGGCAGATAAATTCCACCGTGCCTATGTAACCTGGCCCCTGCCTCTCTCCCTGACTTCATCTTTACGATATCTGTGGCCAGTGGGGTTCCTCAGCACATCAAACCCCATTCTATCTCAGAGCTTTTACAGTCCCTCAAATATCTGAAAACCCCCTCCAGGTCTTTGCATAGTGACTATTCATTGCTTCCATCTCTACTCACCTCTTCGGATTTAGTGAATAATACATTTTATAAACCAGAAAGAGAAAGCTCTGAGGAGTCATCAGAAAATATCGAGGCCAATGATTTTTGCCTTACTTGCTTCTCTGTAATGACCTTATTCATTTTTATGCCGCGAGTTGCTGTCTTGCTTGCCTTTCTAAATTGCTCTGATCAAGTTCCCCACTGGGTTCTTCTGCAGAATCCTGATATTAATTTGAAACAAGGCCACACATTTAAATAAAAATGAGGTCAACTTCTTTCAAAGTTTCCACCCAGCAGCCTTTGAGATGAATGGTCCCTCTCCCAAAACTACATAGTCTGGAACGTATTTTTTAGCTTTATAATATCCCTACCCTTGTGTCTTTACCAGCAAACTTCTTACCTCCATCCAAGTTTACGTTGTGATCTATCATCCCCTTCATCCTCCATTTGTTTCAACCTCTACCTTGTTTATTGCCTTTTTCAATATTTGAAGGGAGTGACTTGTCTCTCTCTTTTTGTTTTTAAGTTCATTTATTTTGGGAGAGAGAGAGAGAGAGCACACATAAGCAGGGAGAGGCAGAGAGAGAGGGGGAGAGAGAATCCCCAGCAAGCTCTGCACGGTCAGCACAGAGCCTGACACGGGGCTCAAAATCACAAACCGTGAGATCATGACCTGAGCCGAAACCGAATTGGATGTTTCACCAGCTGAGCCACCCAGGAGCCCCTAGTGACTCTTTTCTCTTATCCAATGCATACAGTCATTTGAGTTTGTGATCTCTGATGTATGACAGGAGAAGGCAGGGACTTGTAGTACGATACTGAGTCAGTGGGTTACTGGAACCACGTGGAACTGTTTGGAACTTGGACAATGTAGTTGATACTGTAAACTATGTGAAGTTTCTAGAATAGGACAAGCAGTTAGTCTCAGATAAAATCTAGAGAATCCTCAGGCACGTAGATTATTTTGATACTATCAGGGATGTCTAAATATTTACCAAGTGGTTTCAGTGGTTTGCATGATTTTTTTCAGAAATTTTCCATTATAAAAGGAGAAGTGTATCCATATTAATTACTAGCAAATCAATATGTCCATATATGTGATCTCCGACATGACGATGTCAAATCCCAAGGGAATGAATAAGGTGGACATATGAATAAAACTTCTTCTGGCAGAGGAAATGGATAATCTTTCTGGTCTCAGATCAAGCTCCCTTCAGCCATTCAAATACTTCTCAATTTTGCCACATTTGACTATTACCTGAATGCCAGGGGATACATCCTTGAGGTTTGCATGGGGGGGTTAACTTGGTGATACCATCTTCAACCTCGACATGATTGATCGTATCAGTCGTGTGAACTCTAAAAGGAGTAAGGTCGTCATCATTTCATTTATTCACAACCATATCCCTGTCATGGATAATAATGGCTGACATATAAGCACTCAAGAAATATTTATTCAGTGAATCAAATCAAGTACTTTAACATGCTAACTTTATATTTTAAATACACAAAAAATTCTTAGCTATTAAAATAATAACAAATGCTTTTTTTTTTCCTATCCCAGTGTCATGAGTAATACCTTTCAAGGACCGTTGTGAAGAAATATTGCTGAGGAAGATAGTATCGAGGTGTTAATGCTCTGTGGAATGGTACACTTTTACTTAATAACAGATATTGTTCTATTATCTCTCTTTCTAGTTCTCTCTCATTCTCTCTCTCTCCCTCTCTCTCCTTGTCTCTTCTCCTCCCTTCTCTTTCTTTTATAAATATGATATCATTCAGTATGTTCCCTAAAGAAAGACTAACAAAGTTGGATAGATGTACTGCCTAAAACAAAGTACCTCCTTAAGCCAATATGTCTTTTTTTTTAAATTTTTTAACATTTATTCATTTTTGAGAGACAGAGAGCACAAGCGGAGAAGGGGCAGAGAGAGGGAGACACAGAATCCAAAACAGGCTCCAGACTCTGAGCTGTCAGCATAGAGCCCAACGAAGGGCTTGAACTCCTGAACCATGAGATCATGACCTGAGCCGAAGTCCGACACTCAACCGACTGAGCCACCCAGGCGCCCCAATATGTCTTTTTTTTTTATGCAGCTGAGAAGGTACTTTGAAACATATCAAGAAACTGAATACAACATAGTGTGGCAATGATAATTGCTCTAAGGAAAATGTACCAGAAAAATCAATTCAAAAGCCAATTTACCCATTGACTTTAGTGAATTCATTTGACCTCAGTGAATTCATTTGATCTTCTATGCAACCAGTTAGAAGATTAATAAGAAATGATCAATAAAGACAAATATTTCTGAAAAACTAAAATCCCTCACACTGAGCTGTAGTTGTGAAATTTTTCTATTGTTGAGAACATACCGTCTCTTTGGTCTTAAGTATCTAAATGTATTAATTCCATTTGTGGTATGTGAATACAGCATAGTGTTTGCATAGTGTCAAAATGTCTTTGAACTTCTGTATACAGCAAATACCAAATTGACAAAAAGTAATTTAAATAAGAGGCTGTGTTGCATTGGTTTTTGTTTTAGAACCAGATAATCCTCGTTTGAGTTTCCAGGATCTGTAACTACTATTTGTAGAAGTTTGGACAACGTCTGTAAACTTCAATTACTTTATGTAGAAAATGAAGATAATCATAGAGTTGAGGTAAGAATTAAGTGGAACATATTAAAAACAGATCAGTATCTGGTATGGAGTAAGCAATAAATCATAACAGTCATTTTATTATCATTATCGGTGGTATTCCTCTGATGATAAATTCTAAACTTATAGTTAGTAATTACTTAGGTATCACTGTATGCATTTTTGTGAGCTAACCTCATTCCTGGATGCTTTTATTTCATGCTTTAATCTTTTTTTTTATTTCCTTCTTATAGTTCTCACACATTGCTAACACATGTTACCTTGCTATATTTTATGCATCAATAAATGTAGTTTTAATTTATTTTACAACGGAGTGGAGTTTAAATAAATATGTAGATGGATAGATATAAACCATAATGATATAAATAATATATGTATTTACAGTAATCTTGGGCTATGAATTAATATATGTCACAAGACCTCAGACAATTCTTGTTTCATGGTGATGAAACACAGAAAGGAAAAGAATGTGTCGATAAAGTGCGAGGACTTTGCATGAACTGTCACTGTCCAGAACAGTACTGGATGTAGGAGGACTTTGATAAATATTTGTTAAATAAATCCACAAAGGAAGTCAATGAATATTATTTAAGATTTTCATGTGCAGAGCAATGGGCCAGACACCTTGGAGAATAAAAGATTTACAACTAGTAAGCCCAGTTAGCCCCTTTCTGAAAATTACTATATAGTATTAGATGACCAACTATAAAAAATATTAATAACTATTATGAACAGGTGGCATTGTAATGAAGATCCAAACACCACACCATGTGTTTGTATGTGCTTGGGGTACAAATCGGTCTTTGACTGGTGGACATCAGTTCCAACCTGGGGGACATTTGATAGTCTCCTAATACTATTACCAACAACAAAGATTTCTGAGTAACACCTGGATACCAATTTCTAAGCAATACCCAGAATAATTTTTAAAGGGTACCTTAAAAAAGGGGGTTGGCTCAGTTGGTTGAGCATCCAACTCTTGGTTTCAGCTCAGACCTCCATCTCCTATTTTGTGGAATTGAGCCCCTCATTGGACTCTGTGCCGATAGCTTGGAGACTGCTTGGGATTCTCTCTCTCTTCTCTCTCTCTCTGCCTCCCCGCCCCCCAGCTGCATGCTCTCTCTCTCTCTCAAAATAAATAAACAAACATTAAAAATAACATCCCTGTCCTCATAGAATATTGACTTCTTCAGAGGGCAGATGGACACCTAATCACAAAGAATTGATTTAACCAAAAGCTGGAAGTTTCTCCCCACAGCAGTACTGTTTGCCATGAGGTGCCTCTAATTAACAGTAGGGCTATGAGTGGACACATTTTTTACATTTGGTGCTGTGGACAAAATATTGTTTCTGGTGAACGTGACACAATTTCCAATATACGGAACAGAGGTGATTCTTTAATATAGCTTTCTCAGTAACAGCTTCATATTCTAATCATCTGGGAGGTTGTGGGGAAGAAAGCAGAAAGGATACGAAGGAAGAGATGGGGGGGGTGAAGGAAAGGAAGGAAAAATTGTCTAGCCCTGAAACCTAGCCTGATAAACCCAGAATCAATAGGAGTGAGCCCAGCCATCAGTAATAAATAAAATATCCCGAGAGGAATGTAATGAGCTGCCGTGGTCGAAAACCACACCTGGGCAATGATCCAGGGCACTGTTTCTCAAGCCTTACTGGGAATAAGAATCATATGGATAGCTTGCTATAACAGATCAATGAAGCCCAGCCCCAAAGATTCGTGCATCTCAGCTCCAGAGATCCATCTAGGGTGGAGCTTAAGATTTTGCATTTCTAACCAGTCCCAAGATAATTCTATGTTGTCCATCTGTGAAGTACACTTTGAGTACCAGTGCTCTAGAGTGTGGTACCAAAGGCTACCTGATAATTGGCAGAGAAGTAAGTCATCTGGGAGTCGTTGCTTAGTAAATAGTCTATGGACGGACAGCATCAACATCTCCTGGGATCTTCTAGAAATGCCACATCTCAGACTCTGATGAATCAGAACGTGTATGTTAATACGATCGGCAGGCAATAGGCATGTTTGTTAAACTTGGAGAGGTATTGATCTAATCCTCAATTTTGGCCACACACTGGAGTCTCTTGAGTACCTTCCAAATTTAACAAGGTTGGGACTCCCCGCAGGATGCTTTGTGGACAATAGATTTTAGAAATTGCCAGCATGACTCTTCTATGTAGCAAAGTATGAGAAGCACAATTCTAGGGGACATGATTTGAGGTGATGTTGTGCAAATTTATCCATAAACCTTTTTTTAATGTTTATTTTCGAGAGAGAGAGAAAGAGAGAGAAAGCATGAGTGGGGATGGACAGAGAGAGAAGGAGACACAGAATCCAAAGCAGACTTCAGACTCTGAGCTGTCAGCACAGAGACCGATGCGGGGCTCTAACTCACAGGCCGTGAGATCATGACCTGAGCCGAAGTCAGATGCTCAACAGACTGAGCCACCCAGGTGCCCCCTGCATAAACTTCCTCCTCTTCCAATCTCCTAGTCTGTCACATTGCCTGACATTCTACTGATAGCTATTCACTTATACATGTTAATAAGAATCCTCTCCTGTGCAAATGGCCAGAGGAGAATGGACATTGTTTTATCATGTGTTCTACTATCAACATAATTAATCAGATTCTGAGATCATAAAGTTGGAAACAAATAAGTCTTAGTGGCAGTTGGGAAAATAGAAGAGATGATATAGAATATGGGGGTACTTCTTGTTGTGAGCTGAGATGGATGGAAACTTGCAGCATTGACGATGTGGAGCATGATTAGTTCTGGTTCAACCCTCAAGTACAGTGCCCACAGAACACGGAGTGGCTGGACGAGGGGCTAAATGGTGGGGATAGACTGGATTTCTTTTAAGAAATGAACATGAAAAGAATTTGAGGAATTATAAAATTGTAATAAATCACACTGCAATTGGACCTGTGGCAGAAGATGTAAGTGATTGATGAAGCAGCCATGAGAAACTATTACAGGAGACTATATTATCACAAGTATACTTTTTTTGTGTAAGCTTGCTGAGTTCCAGAACCTTGTTTTACATATGTCAAGTGCCCAATGACATTTTAGCTATTGATAACCCCAGTAAGTGTTAACCACAAACACTTGTTCCCTATTTAAGCTAGATTAATTTCAGAGGTATGATTGAATGCATGAACGTGGCAAACACCCGTGCCATAAACGTTTTATATACGCAGGTCTAAGATGGCTGGATTTTTTCTTAATGCCTCCAGCATATTTCAGACCCATGCTGAGTCATTTAATTGGAATTAGGTGCATATTGAAGGAAGAAAAGTGTCGTTTCTTCTTATTTTAGTGACTCCTCTGTATGAGGCAGAAGCCAAGTGGTGATTGAGGACCACTGGGGGTCACCTAGCTAAATTGAAGAGTCTAGGGTCTCACTATTCACCCCTGCCGCTCGTCCATGATACATACAATGTCAGGGATCACTCCTGAAGTTGAAAACTGTATGGGCTTTTCTTTGAAAGATTCTCACAAATTGTGTTTCTTGGTGAATGAATGCCAACAGCAACAAAGTCAACTAATTTAAACTATTGCTTTTATTATAATTACACGGGAGCACAAATAAATAAGCACAAAAGTATTGTAAAATATTGCCAATGCACTAAAGAAAACAAATTGTTTCCCAACAACATCTGGTTACTTCAGTAGTATCAAAGTACATTTATAATTACATGTCACCTAAAAAAATCAAGTACAAAAATTAAGAGAAATTAAAACATCAGTGTTTATATTAATATGCATATAGAAATGGCGAACAACACATGAATAGAGAAATCTGTTAGCTAATGCTTATTTGCACAATTTTTCAGGCACATACCTGACATTTTTAATGAGTTATGAAAATGTAATATGACATTCAACTTCTTCGATACGGTAAACACGTTATGTTGAAATGGATGTTTAATGGTTTCTTTTAAGAACCCTGTCTTTTAAAAATGTCGTGCCATTATCCACTAGAAAACAATATTTTATATCATCTCTCAATAGCTATTTGTTTTAGTTTCTTGAAAAGAGCAAAAAAGTAAACATACAATTGCTAAATACGTAAACACATTTTTAGTGCAAGATAACAAGACCTGTGACTTTACTGTGCTTTGCTTTTTATAATCACAGTGCACTTTATGCCAATTGCTACACTATAAATGTTAACTCAAGGAGTTCCAAACAAAAGAAGTGCATACTAAACATTTTCATATATATTATATACAGTATGTATACTGTATGTGGGTGTATACATGTGTAAATGTAGATGTTTTTAGGGTGGGCGAACCCAGTCACATTTGGGGACAATTGAACACTTTGACAAGATCTTCATACGTACTTGGTTGCGATAAATCCAGCAATGTTTCTGTAAAGGTATTTCCCCTTAAATTTGAAACTGTGTAATATTTAAAGGGAAATGTAATCAGATGGGTTTTTTTTTCCAAATTACACACACTTTGCTGCAATGTAATTGACCCAAATATCAAAGGGTTTTAAATCAATCCAAACAACAAGCCACAATGTTCAAGTCCAACATGGCAAACGTGTTATCCTTTTACTGAGATACATAGACAGCAGTACATATCCTATGTGTACATATAGAGTCTTATACATAAACATTTTATACTTAGACATTAACTTTAATATGTTTTAGTATTTTTTTCGACTGTACACTTGATCTGGAAAAAAAGAGAGAATACCATATATAAACACAAAGGAGATGTCAAACATGTGATATTGTATACCTTCTTAGAAATAATTGGCTTTGTTTTGAAACTTTAAGGATTGCATAATTAAGTTCCTTGAAGGCAGGGATCATATCTTTTTGAATATTTAATTCCAAGTGCTTCACAGAATTTTTAAAAATAACTAATACGTTTCTCAACCATGAACTGCTAATAATAAATTAATAAATTGTCCACATTCTACAATTAGCTATCAATGTTCCCATGGAGGGAAGATGTAGTAAGTTAATCTTACATATTATAGGTACCATTTTTCTTCAGTTCCATTTAAGTTTGGGATACAATGCCCTATGAATTGTTATTCCATCCTACTTGTATTCCTTTAAAAGGGTAAATTGTATCTCCTCTCAGATCACCTACTGCTTAAATCAGAGGAAAGTTTTGTTTTTTTTTTTAATTTTATAGGTAGCCATAATGAACTTACAATCTCTTTTCTGCTTTAGTGAAGTGATTCACTTTAACATATAGGTGATATTTAAATTGCATCGTTAACGTGCATTGTTTTGATGCCTTCTATATAGTTCATTAAAACTATAACCCAAAAAGGTTGCTTAGTTCTTTTCTTTTTCTTTCTTTCTTTACTTGATTACTAAACGTGCCCAAAGAGTCAAAGCAAATGATATGTGAGGATGAGGCCAAAGCCAGAGTGTAGTAAGAAAAATGTTTCTCTATTCTCTGGAAGCATTCAACAAAACTATATGGAACCTCCATGTCCCAAGTCCCAACATCCTGTTTTGAAAAGGGAAGTTGTATCTTGTGGTATCCAGACCATTTCTGGATATTTGAATGTGTATATTCTTTAAAACCACAAACGTTAACCTCTTAATTTTTGCTTTCTTTCAGTTTCCCGAATATTTTGTATGGGTGGACATTAACCTTCACTTAATGCAAATCAATCACCTTCACCTGAACTTGCGTCCGCAGCATAAATATGGGGGAAAGGGTAGCAGTGTTCCTGTGAGGAACTGCCATAAAACCTCAGAAGATGCTAGTTTCTGGCATTGCACAGAAATGCAGAATTTGATTTTTCCCTTACATGGACTCTAAAGAAATTGGTCTCTTGTGTGCTAACAAGTTCTTCCTACAGGAAAGCATCTTGCTGACAGCCAATAAAGTTCTGTTTCTGTAAAATTTGCTGTGAAAAGACCATTTCTCATAGGTATGAGCTCTTCCCACCCGATAACCATGCCAGGATACCATTTGTTCTTTGGCACTGCTAAACATATGAGCTATACCTTCCCATTGTGTTCTGTATGTGGAATGTTGATCATCTGACCAAGTTCACAGACTGAAGCATCCTGGTTGCCTGCCACAAGAGAATACACTGATTTTTCTTTGTATCCTAATGACTTCTTTTTCTCCATACAAAGAAGCGCTACACAAAGAGAAAATTAATTATAGAATGGTTATGGCCCTATCAGCTAAGCTGCGATGGACAGGGGTTTGGGCACTGGATAAAAGTTACGGAGTCAAATATCAGCGAAGCCACTTTTCCAGATCGTTCAATTACTTCCCGTGGAAAGGAAGATTTGGAGATATTAAATAGAAATAGTTGCCCAAGGTCAGATTTTCAAACAAGCTGCCTTCTCAGAAAATAACTTGCTTGAAAAAAGAGTCCATGAAACCTGGCAACATCATGAGTTTGGCAGAACAAATGGGAATGTCTGAATCCAACACACATCATTTCAGTACCTCTGTTTCCTTCTCGACAAGTGGCCAGCAGTGAGAAATATCTTCTCCCTTATTCAGAAAGATAGGGGGAAAGATTGGCATCTGAAAAACACACTTGGATATGTTACCGAAATATAAATTTCAAAGGAATTACCCAGCCATTACCATACTGAGCCTGAATATACATAGACATACACCAAGATCATCATCAAGATGCTGAGAATTGATGTCTTACGCCTCATTGATTGGCTTGAGTACCTGTGGTCAGAATGACCTGAATCAGGCTAACCTGGGTCCTCAGCACATTTTATGTCTATGCTGATTTTATCTGAACACATTTCCATCCCTCTTCAATTGGTACTCCATTGATTGTTGGGTTTGAAATATAATCTCTAACTGGTGAAACACGGCAGTAGGATTTATTGAAGCCACGTAAGATCTCTCCATGATTTCCTGTACTTGTGATCCTGCTTTTTTGTTTGTTTGTTTTTTTACCACTTCAGTGATACAAGCAAAACCTAAAACCTCAGTAAGCACTGTACGTATACAGTTCTCCTGCTGAGAACTCGTTCACGCAAAAACAACAGATACATATGCTCCCACTTACCCTTTTTCCTTATTCTTTCAGAATTCTAGTTGGACATCAAAATATCCATTACTTATAAAATATTAAAAAATTATTTATAGCATTTCAAAGGCTTGAAAGGAACGATTACTGGTAAAGCATCACTAGGTTGTTAGCAATATAGATTACAAAAATTCCCTAACTCCTGTTATTTGGTTTTATTGAGCAGCAGTGACTCTTGCTGTCAACACCCTTACGAGGAAAACCACTATGACAATAACTTCAAACACGTACCTTTTTCTCTCAGAAATATAATACTAAATTGATTGTTAAAGAAGAATCACATACTGTCAATTTTAGGAAGCATAAATAGTAATTTAAATATTACAAAATATACGCGATAGTTTCCTTTTTATTCATCCGTGGCAATATTTATATTCAACTAACAAGTTATTCTTAAAAGATATATATGATTTGTTTAACTTAAATTTTACCACCACATAAAATTGAATCCACCCCTTCCACCCCCTCTCCCCTGCATTTCCCGCTTCTTCCTGGAAACAAAAATAAAAGAAACAAGGGGTCAAAACTCTTTGGTCATGGTGTCCTAAGCAGTAAGAACGGGTGTGATGGTCATGCACAGAAGATTACGACCCCAAAATGTGGTGAGAACTCGTTTGAAAAAACTTAAGAAACACTAGTTTGTTAATGGGCCTTAATTTTGAGACAGATTGGCATTTAATGTACTAAAATATGTAAATGCGTCCGTCTGAATGTTTATTTCTCATTTTCTAGGGGAAACAAACATACACGTGAAAAGTTACTTAAAAATAGTGATTGCAGTGGCTGTGAGGCCCCTGGTCCTGCTTTCTTGAAAGCAGTCATGCTAGTTAGCTATTGATTCCTTATTCCTTCCATTGTCACAGTGAACCCTGGTCTCCTCCAATCAGATCAATGATGCAAGGACACATGTCCCTAAAGTCATTTCTGAAGGAAATGTTTTCTGCTGGGAAATCCAAATATATCCTAATAACTTTCTCTGGAGTCTAATGATTGTTTAGTATAAACAAGACAATATTGAAGAGAAATTCTTATAAAGCCAATGTAGCAAAAATATTGGTATTGATGTAATGTGGACGTCCAAATTAAGCATCACATTTGCATTCATTTCCTGTCAAATCCTTAGAAACTTACAAAGCAACAGATGTTCTTGACGAATATGATACTCGATTTCTACATTACTAGCACCAGATCTTATATTATGTGATTGAACATGATTTTTATAGCTGTGAGCTCTCATACAGAAGCCAAATGTGGACAGAAAAAAAATAATAACGTCTTAAATGCAAAAATTAATAATAAAAGGCATCAAGGGATTACATATAAAAGAGATAACAAACCAGTTAATACCGAAATTATATCATATAGTAAAACTCTCGATATTTCTGTAATTTATATCCGTATAATGTGTATTATTTCAGGTGTCACCCATAAACTAGTAAAATATTTACATCTTAATATCTTTTGGATTCAAAATAATCCGGGATAAATAAGTGTCTTAATTGCAAGGATACAATTAATATACATTTTATGTTGAAGTTGCCTGTGAGTAGGCACAGCTTCCCATGGGTTTTCCGGGGAAGCACTGGCATTCCATCCCGACAGAGAAGACACGTAACAGTTCTTTATCTCAAGACTGAGTCGACCTCCCTCTCCGTGTGGACCTCACGCCATCCTGCGCACAGTCATATGGCGGTGTCCCAGAACACCGTTTGCTGCTTAGAGTAGGGTGGAGGGCTGTACTTCTTTGCACCTGCATTCTTCTTCCAGCTGGGTAGGATAGGCATGCTATCCTGTTTGCAAAGGCCTTTTTCCGTTTTCTGTCTAGCTTTTATTTCCTTGCACAAGCAACGCTTTTTCTCAATCATCTCAAGCATTGTATGGTCTCCATGAAACCACTGCATGCATGCCACCTAGCAAAAAAGAAAGAGTGAATACAGAAGCAAAAAAAATGGAACGAAAGCAATCGTGTTGTTGTTGTTGTCATCATTTTTTTTTTTTTTTTTTTTTGCACCGTGCTAGTCGTGGTTTTGAGAAAATGTCAGCTGTTTCTTTACCTTTGTAATTCTTACAAAGCAAAATTGACGTATGGGGACTATAAATAAGTTTTGTGCTTGACTTTGTGATATAATTAAACAACTATTTGGGTGAGAAGATTTTTCTGATAAGTTTCAGGAGCTCACAGTGTAGAGATAACCCTTTCTTTTTTAAAGCTATTTGCCTTGTATTTACCCATGACTTTTATGTTGACTCCATTGTCTTCTAGGTGTCTAAGTTCAATTATTGGAACTGCTTTTCAGTGAGATCTAATATGAATATGAGATGTTTTGAAGATTTTAAAGAACATTTTTGTTCTTGAAATAAAACTTTTTTTTTTTATAAAAAACATACAGAAGTAAGATTTTTCATAATTCTACCAAAACGACTTTGCCTATGCATCGAATGCTTGGAATTTAAATGCCCAAGTAATTTTTTGCAAAGAATTTTTTCCATGCTTTTGATGCTTCAGCAAATGTCTAATTAGAATCATTGACCTGTGCCTTCACGCTGACCCAGGCAATTTAGAGAAACAGATTCCTGGGGTCAGTTACGTGCCAGGAGATGGTTCAGAGCTGACTGTGTACTGATAGACATAACATGTTTCTTGAAAGATGAACATTGCACCCTGGTAGGTATATGTGGTCATGTCCTCTGGTAAATCTTCTTTAGCACAGAACTACCGAGTTGCATCTGCCATACAAGGAGAGGAATGTGACCGGGCCACCAATCCAGCATGAAGAAGCTGTGTCTAAGCACGTCTACTCTTTGACTTTAAGGGCTAAAATAGCTCAGCTGGAGTCACTGTATTAGATGTTACAATTTTAGCATAAATATAAGCACCGATACTCATATAACGCTTACTCTGTACCAGATCCCATTCTACATACTCTGTGTAATTTCATTCATTCATTCCTCACAATGATGATGCTTTGAAGTAAGTGCTATTCATTAATCCATAAAGATGACTAAAATGAGACTTAGAGAGATCTAGTGACGTGCCTAAGCTTACAGAGCCAGCAGATGTCAGAGTCGGGATTGGATCCCAGGAGTTCATTCCTAACACCTTGCCTTTAACAACTACACTATACTGACTTTCAGCGTACATGTACAACTGGGAAGGATCGGGAAGATAAATGAGCACAATGTTCTCAATGTCCAGGTGAGGAAGCCGCGGCTTCAAGAAACTGCACACGTTGCCCAAAGCCAGGCAGGTAAGTTTCTGGTGCGAACAAGGCAAGACTGAGTTCTCATGATTCGCAATCCTTCACGGAGACAGCAGGATCTAGAGCTAGAAGACAAGAAATCAAAGCCTGGATGTATCAAACTCCTCCCTGCAATTGTACTTCCTGGTGTCTTTATCTGAATAGCTGAATTGATCGTATTTCAATTCCAGAAGTCGATATAAGGGTTAACTTGGATAATGAAGGTGAAGTCATTTTTCAAAACACTAAATCATTGCCTAAGTATTGTCACTGCCGCACTGACAGACAAACACATGGGAGTTTTTTGTGCCTGCTCTCTGCCAAGCGTGTGTGAAGAGCTCTGTGTATGTTACCCTGAATCCTCCCAGCTACCCCGAAAGCTAGGATTTATCTACCCAGTACAAGTGAAAAAACAGAGTCTCAGAAAGTAGATCTAGGTCTCAGATTACTATATGGGAGACAGACCTCTACCAAACTTGGATCTGTCTGACTCCACAGTGAATAGTCTTTCTACTACAGCAGGCTCAATCTACTGAATATTATCTAGAAATTATAATAATAGTTACTGGCATAGGTACTACCATATCCGGGTGCTACTCAAAAAATACAAACATATTTATGGCTTTAAGGAGGGAATAAAAAGTGTTTATCAAATAAATCCAAATCAACGGCTTGGATTTGGAGTCCAGAAGATGGTACTCGTAGATAAATACCTTGTATATTTGTACCTAATTCGATACAAAGTTCCTTGAAAGAATGAGCCATGTTTCACAGCCACGGGTATTTTCCTTTCAAATGAAATTCTAGATGTTTATTAAATAGGTTTAACCAGATAATAGGTTTTAATCTAACCAATAGGTTTTTGCACCAACAGAACATTGCCCAAAATGGCTTGGAATTTTTTCAAAAGATTTCTAATATTTTAGAACTTGATAACCCATGCAATAAAAATACAGTAACTCTATTTGGGTGGAAATACAAGCAAAATTTATTGAGTGACTATAAACTCTTAAAATGGAATTTATAACATAGAATTCCCAGAGGGGAAGCCCCAAATTTTATCCATTAGCAGACCCAACATGCATAACAGAGTCATTAAGCTCTCGATAAAAGTTTTATGAACGAATAGAAGCCACCATCATTTAACAGTGTTTGTTCACCCTTGGAAAGCTCTCCAGATAATTTTCTTCTCAGTAAAATCTCACTGGGTCTTACACATTCCAATAAAACCGCAAAACCTCCAACTTCTTTAAGGTAGGATATTTACATCACTTCAACATTTGCATTGTATTTACTTCTCCCCACAAATTGGATAATATCTAATCTCCTTTAATATTTAAGAGTGCGAATCAGTACATGTCACTGAAAAATAATATTTTTCCTAAATTGCTCTAACAACAGTATCTCTAATATATTTCAGAGTTATCGTTACATTTTACGCATGTATAACTGCATTACATTACCTATAAGTGTGTGTTTTCTGCCAATTAGAAGTTTATACTATATAAGTGTGTCGATTTAAGAATAATCCATTCTTTAAAAATCTAAAAAATAAGTTTAAGAATAAAGGGTTACAAAGCATGATTTTCATGTTCTTTATATTTTTATTTTAAAATAGTTAAGTGTCCACTTGATTGATCTAATGGTTTCAAATATTAATAGAAGATAATCAATTCCTTTTTCTCAGACTGGCTTTTTAATATTAAACTATTTTCTTTTGGTGGCCAGATGTATAGTCAATACAAATTCTGTGAGAAAACATTTGTCAGTACATGAATGAAGGCTAGATATTTTAAAGAGAATTTAAATACATGGTATTAGAAAATAGCCAATTCAAAATTTTTTAATTTCAATATTTTAAGAAGTCTGGCAAAGAATGCTATAGAATCATCTCATATTAAGTTGTTGTCAAATTTATTTTTCTCATTTAAAATACCCAAGAAAATTATTACTGTATTAAGATGAGATAAATACTTGTTAAATTGTGATTCATTTGGTGGAAGACAAATCTAGTTTCCATGTTTACGTTTAAATAGCATCTGTTTTTCAATATTTCTTTCTGGAGGGTGCACATTCTTTTTAATTCCCGACATTAAACTCCAATGTTACCACTAGGGCAATTTACATGGCAGAAAACATGTCTAAAAATTACATTTCACTCTGATAGTAAGATGCTTCAATTTATTAGTTTGTACATAGCAAATAACATGTTAAGTATTTATAGGAGGTGTGTTAAGAATACTACCCATAAAATATTTCATGACTTGTCATGAAATTCTTCAAGACCAGTTTCAATTTAGCTGTAAAATTCCATTTCATTTCAACCTGGAGTTAAAAGAACTCTTGGGTTTGATTTACAACAAGCATACATTAGGAGACAATTGTAAGACAATTGCTCAATTAATATGAATCTCGTTACATCTCTCGGACAACATGATCCGGCAGAGGTAATATTCTTGGCTAATAAGTTGAGGCAGATAAAATCCAGTGAAGTCCCTCCTCAAGGAAGGGAAACATAAATCCCATCCCTTAAGAGCAGGCTACAGTGACTTCTTTCCCAAGGATACGGTATGGAAAGAAAGAGGAGGGTAACTTAACCATGGGAAGCTCTGGCAAACAGTATACACAGCACACCAGTCATCAACAACGGGAAGTCATGTGGACTGTATGGACCCTTGGTATGATGTGATGAGAAAGGCACATTGCCTCTGAGCTCCTCCTCTCCAAAACCCATTAATCCCGACCTAACCATGAGAAAAACACCAAACACAAAATGAGAAATACCCTATAAAATGCCAGTCCAGAAATCCTCAAAACTGTTAAGATCAGCCAAAATAAGGGAAGTCTGAGAAACCGTCGCAATCTAGAGAAGGCAAAGAGACATGATAACTGAAATTGACTAGTGCGGTATCCTGGAAAGGATCCTGAAACAGATACGTAAAAACTAAGAAAATCCAAGTAATGTGTGGACTTTAAAAATACGGTTTCAATACTGATACACAGCAGCAATATAAGATATTTTAAAAAGGGGGAAACTCGGTGTGGGGCATACAGGAACCCTCTGTGCCCTCTTTGCAGCCTCTCTGTAAATGTAAAACTATTATGAAGTTCAAAAGATATTTTTTTTTAATTTTTTTTTCAACGTTTATTTATTTTTGGGACAGAGAGAGACAGAGCATGAACGGGGGAGGGGCAGAGAGAGAGGGGGACACAGCATCGGAAACAGGCTCCAGGCTCTGAGCCATCAGCCCAGAGCCTGACGCAGGGCTCGAACTCACGGACCGCGAGATCGTGACCTGGCTGAAGTCGGACGCTTAACCGACTGCGCCACCCAGGCGCCCCAAAAAAGATATATTTTTTAAAAATCACCTGAAGAAACCACATTCATTCCAAATGCTAACTGCAGCTTACCCTGCAATGTTTTTAGATGGAAGCAACACGGTATAATGGAAAAAGTTAACTAACTTGATTGGGATCTTGATTGTTTTATCATACTGAAAAGTCATGTATTTCTCTGAAGTTGTATGCCCTTCCTATATACATTGTATATATATTGGTACATAATTCATATACACATAGTATATATATTTGTATATGCTTTATATATATTATGTATATTGGACATACTTTATATACACATTTCATGTATTGCCACATACATCATACTTCACATGGTTATAGGAGGCAATGAACAGAGGCAATTGGATTGGGAAATTGTAAAGCCCCAGACACTGTTAATGATCTTATCTACTGATCCTTCAACGCATGCAGAATAACGTAAATGTCAAGGAATCTTTAATTTACTTCAATCATTACTTTCTCTAGGAAATAAACTAAGCACTTTCTGATATTGAGTATATTTTATCCAAAGACCAGAAGAATGATAATGTTCCATAATAAATCTCCATATATTTATTTAAAATTATTTAATTTCCAAAATATGAAAACCATGAAGAGATTAAAAAAAATCTGAAATAAGCATTTCAAAGTTAGCACTTCAACACTAAAATGGATACTGGAATAAAATTGATACAGGTAGGCATAGCTTCATTGACTTGATTTTTTTGTGCCTCATGAGTTAACATGTAAAACAAGCAGTAATTTACCAAAGACTTAAAGGACCAAGCAATGTCGAGCAAGTGTCTCGTTGGCCTTGGAATTAAATGTAACCGTGACTTGTGAATAAAATTTTAATTTCTTAAAACAATCGACCCCACACCAGCACTAATTTTCAGATGCTCTCAGGAAAATAAAAAATCAGTTCCATGTTACTCTCTCTGCGCCAATTTCTCCACCTCCCGTAACCCCTCTTATGGAAAATCACCATTTCCAGCACGGGGGCTGGAAACTTAATCTGACTGAAAAAGAAGCTTAGAGTCACCAAATTTCTTTGCATGTTCTCTTTACCCTGCAGAAAATTTCCCTAGGAGAGCATGGATGGCATTGGCGGGGCAACAAGGAAGGGAAAGTGTGACTGCAGAAAGGAAAGCTAATTTTTCAGGAATTATGGGAGATAGTGAGTCTGCTGCCTCCATGCATTCCCTTATCCATAGGTGTCCTGAGGTCAGCCAGAGCTGTTAGTGCTGTCATTGAAAGTGTTCTTCCTGTCCTTTGGAGTGAGCAAAGAGATGGAAACTCTATTAACAAAACATACATAAAAAAATAAACATGTAAGTAACCGTGGCTTTTTTACATCTAACTGCAAGGTAACCGTCAGTGGTTGGCAAAATACAACCCACTTCCCAAATACAGCCCACTGCCTATTTTTGTACGGCTCATAAGCAAGAATTTCTGTTTTGTGTGTTTAAACAGTTGAACAAAACCAAACGAAACCAAAAAAAAAAAAAAAAGAATGTTTTTTGACACATGAAAATTATATCAAATTCAAGTGGCAGTGTCTATGAACGTCTAATGGGCACCCGGAATGTCCATTTGTGGACGTATCATCCGTGGCTGTGTTCACATTATAAAGCAGGATTACACAGTGGTGACAGAGACCATTCGCGAGGCTCCACAAGGAAGTTACATTGCTTTCTTTCTGATATTACGAGAATTAAACATATGTATAAAATTCTCCTAACTTTAGATTTTGATGTTATTATTTGTAACAATAGTATCTTTGGCCTATCTTTAGCTTTTTTAATAGTTTCTTGCTTCTATTTTTTTTTCCCCCATCTTTAATTCTGATCTATTGATTGGGTGCTTCTTAAATTATTCCCTTGTCCTCCTCTCTCATTTATCAACAACTTTGACTCAGAACCTCTGCTTTATGAAAGAATTATTAGACAAGTGTATACCTAAGGCTTCTATGGGAACTGCAGATTTTACTTTGGATGCCAAAATTTCACTTAAAATTTTTTTTAATCTTTATTTTTGAAAGAGAGAGACAGAGTGTGAGTGGGGGAGGGGCACAGAGAGAGGGAGACACAGAATTCGAAGCAGGCTCCAGGCTCTGAGCTGTCAGCACAGGGCCCGACGCGGGGCTCGAACTCACGAACTGTGAGATCATGACTTGAGCTAGAGTCGGATGCCCAACCGACTGCACCACTCAGGCGCCCCACCAAATTTCACTTTAAAATGCAGATATAGGGGCGCCTGGGTGGCGCAGTTGGTTAAGCATCCGACTTCAGCCAGGTCACGATCTCACGGTCCGTGAGTTCGAGCCCCGCGTCGGGCTCTGGGCTAATGGCTCAGAGCCTGGAGCCTGTTTCCGATTCTGTGTCTCCCTCTCTCTCTGCCCCTCCCCCGTTCATGCTCTGTCTCTCTCTGTGCCAAAAATAAATAAACGTTGAAAAAAAAAAATAAAATAAAATAAAATAAAAAAAAAATAAAAAAAATAAATAAATAAAATGCAGATATATTGATTAAATGAGAGCCACATCTTGGTTTCAGAGCTGCTTTTGAATGCAACATCATGGGCATACACCAACTCCACCTTCCTTTTCTAGATCTGCAGCTCCCCTTTATGTATAATCTCTGATCAACTACTAGGCATATGAGAAACATCACATGTTGTTATTTCAAGCCATGTAAGCTATTTGGTTTTACATATTTGTGCTTGCTTACATGATCAATTATGTAAAACTCACTAATCAAAAAACAGCCTTATGATTCCGTGGCTTTAAAGACAAAACAGAGGGGCGCCTGGGTGGCTCAGTCCACTGGGAGTCCAGCTTCGGCTCAGGTCGTGATCTCACGGTTCATGGGATCGATCCCCGCATCAGGCTCTGTGCTGACAGCTTGCTCAGAGCCTGCAGCCTGCTTCAGACTCTGTGTCTCCCTCTCTCTCTGCCCCTCCCCTGCTCATGCTCTGTCTCTCTCTGTCTCTCAAAAATAAATAAATGTTAAAAATTTTTTTAAATACATAAATAATTTTATTCCACTTTGGTTCAGCTGAACTCAGCAATATGCCAAGTGTACATACAAGGTTAAAAAAAAATTTATTTCCTACAGTTTTTGAACCTTAAGAGCCATCTGACCTTAAACTCAGCCCTTGATTCCATGGGAGTCACATCCTGGATGTTCTTCAGTTGACAGCATCTTTCTCAGACTCTAAGGTCTTTGAATCCTTGGGGTCTCAAGGATTCATATCCTTTGAATGGTGAGGTCTCAGTATCCTTGGCCCTTTGGCTCAGGTTAGGTGACCAACCCATGCCCCCCAAACATCGGTATGCATTTGGCATCCCCTGAGAGCTTGTTAAAATGCACATTCTTGGGGCGCCTGGGTGGCGCAGTCGGTTAAGCGTCTGACTTCAGCCAGGTCACGATCTCGCGGTCCGTGAGTTCGAGCCCCACGTCAGGCTCTGGGCTGATGGCTCGGAGCCTGGAGCCTGTTTCTGATTCTGTGTCTCCCTCTCTCTCTGCCCCTCCCCCGTTCATGCTCTGTCTCTCTCTGTCCCAAAAATAAATAAAAACGTTGAAAAAAAAATAATAAATAAATAAATAAATAAATGCACATTCTTAGTTAACATCCCCAGAGTCCGACTCCAGGTTCTGCGTGAAGTGGGGCTCAGGTAACGGCATTCAAATGATCCAAAAAGTGTTTAATTCTATTTCAGAAATGTTTCTCGAATCTGTCACCTATATTCACATTTCCAGTGTCAGTTTCTTGATTCAGTTCCTGAACTATCGATATGGCCTCTACTGTTGCACGTACAGGTCACCTGTAATCCTGCAGCCACTCTTCTGCCCAAGTACTCTCGGTGAGGTCCCCACAAAATCATATTATGGCTCCCCACTTCCTCCAGAAAACAGTCAATGCCCCAGACACACCACAGTGAACTTCAACATTGTCTTTTCTGGCTAATTATTTCACTCCATTGTTTACTTTATACTCCCGTCATATAGGCTATC
Organism: Herpailurus yagouaroundi; assembly: GCF_014898765.1. NCBI lineage: Eukaryota > Metazoa > Chordata > Mammalia > Carnivora > Felidae > Herpailurus > Herpailurus yagouaroundi. Next base: position 13,025,874 of record NW_024412433.1, read on the forward strand.
ATAACTCACCCAACACCACAGGCACAAGATTTGCTTCCATTCGTTAAATCAAGGTATTTCCCCATTCTGGAATTCTCTGCCTCTTTGAACCCTTATCTTTCATGTGAAATCTGATTTATGCTTTTAAAGTCCAGCCAAATGCAGCAAGAATCCAATCCATTCTGAGATCCACTATGAACTCTGATAGCCATGCTTGCTTACTGCTGGCACAGCATTCATTCATTCATTCATTCATTCATTCTTGAAGTCAGTAGATCTCCTAATGGTATGAATATCGTATTAATTATGAGTTTTGCACAGGATTCTGAAATTCTGGAAAACAGAAATCCTGTTTATGTTATTTTGGTAGCTCTAGAATCTTAAGTCAGTACCCTCAAAGAAGTATCATAATAAATAAAGCTTCTTTGAAATAAATTTTAAAGCGACTAACCTGAGAAGTAGATTTTCCACTTGTTTTTTCTGGTTATAAAAGTAATTTATGCCTATTTTACCAAAGATGGATTATAGTAATTTAAGGGAAAAATCAATTGTGATACCACCACACAAAATGTTAAATATATTTCCTTACATATAAATCATATATACATAATTATAATCATATATATGTAACCACTGTGTATGAACCTAAACATACAAATTATTTTTAACTAATGATTACACTATATATAAAACTTCATATCCTTGTGTTTTCCTCATTATTATAGTTAGAGTTTTAGATGCTTTTTTCAAGACATGATAACAAAAACAAATTATTCATTATGAATACCTTTACTTTGGTTGGATTTCATTTTTTAAATGCTGTAAGTCATGTTTCAATACTTTATGACATTTTCTTACAGAAATCCTCTCAAAAAGTAACTCCCAAGTCAAGAATCAGACCATTTTAAGGCTTTTGATGCAGATATAGCCTCTGGTCTTCCAGAAAAATTAAACCATTTTCCATTCCCATATGCAGTGTGGGATTCATACCCTACTAGCACAGGCTGTGTTACCAAAGACACAAGCAAGCAACAACCCAAAAACCCTATAAATGTTCTGTGTCTAGAAGAACCCTTTGATTTCAACATTTGCTATTATTAATAGTGAGTTCAATGAGATTGCATATTTCCAAAACTTTTAATAACAGAAAAGTTGATTCATACCCTTAGTTTGCTCTTTTTTTTTTTTTTTTTTTTTTTTTGGTCTCTAGTGAGGTGGTATTTTTACTTTATATTATATATATATATATATATATATATATATATAATATTATATTATATATTTACTTACTTTATATTTTTTAACCATTTTTAAACAGGTATTTACATTTTATCATAATTATTTCCAGTGTCCGACACTTTATAGTCATTTCTGTTATTACAGACAGATGTTTCTAATTTTTCCAAAGTCAAATCAATTGATATGTTTCAAAATGCCTCCATTTGTTATTCTTTAAACCCCCTGCCTTTTCAATAATCTATAAATATAATGATTTATATTTTTCAAGTTTATGGCTTCAGCAAACTCTTTAATTCATATTTTACTTTATTTATACTTTTCCTCGTCACTGAAAAATATGTTGCTTAGGAAGGGAAAAATATATTTAAGGTGGAAAATGAGACAAAAGTTAAAACAATGAAAAGACAAATTTTACTTTTTAATTCTTCATGAGCTAAGAACCTATGTTTATTTATTACAAGTATTTAATCAACTGTTCAAGCATATATTTGTTAATCATAATGATTTAGTCACATTTTAAATTCTGTACTTCTGTCTTATAACGTCATTTTACAAGGTAGTAGCTGGAGTGAAACACTCAATCGTTAAAATATATATATGAATTCTACCTTAAGGAAAATAATGTCTAAGTGAAAAAATTGTTCTTCCCCTTTTCAAATTTCCCTGGTGTAACCATTATCTTCTTGAAACATAAATCTACATCCATACTCACATATACACCTAATCAGTCTTTTCCAAGGAAAAAAATTTTCATTTTTCTGCTTCAAATGATGCATATTTTGGACAAATGTAGTCTTCCAGGTTGCAATTTATTACAATGGTCTTCTTAAGTGTTTCACTTAGGAAATATTTAACAAGTATGTCTAAAAGAATCATTATATTCCCTTAAAAGAAAATAAAAATCTGTTTTGAAGCCTGTCTAGAAGTCTATCACAAGGACATACACATCCACACAAAACACATATACATATGTACATTACATATATATTCCTGAAGATATATACACACACATTTTATATATGTGTGTATAAAATTATGTATCATACTTTTGTGTATATATGTACTTGCATGTTTTTGCATATATATATATATATATATATATATCTCATACATCTATTATTAAATTGTTGAAAATTTCTAGGGATCTCCTGGCTATCGTGTTGTTCAAAAAATATAATAATAAAAGTTTTGCTGAAGGAATATATGTGTTGATAATATCACTGAAGAGAAAAAATGGTGGCTACAGCTGGTAAAATCTCATATCTTAAGATTATTGATTGAACTCAATGAATGATTCAAAACACTCTTGAATGATTTTCAAAAGTTCTAAAATAAGTTAGCAAGTTGTATTCACCTTTGGTCATGTGGCTGTGGAGCAAAGGACTGTCCCAGTCTCAGGAACAATCATAACATCAACAATGTAATAAGCAGCAACCGTGATTTCTTGTGCATAAACCCTGTTCCAGACTCTCAGCAGGCACTTAGCATATATTAATTCTTTTAAAGCTTAATCATTCTATAAGCATGTCTTATTGCTATTCTTTCAATGATAAACCGAGGCTTGAAGAGGTTGAATCGCATCTACAGCATCGTATTCCTAATAGAAGGCAGAACAAGAATTGGGATACAAGACCTAAATACACTAATGTCAAAGTCTATGCCCTTCTCATTACAACAGATTATCCCACAGCTAACTGTGATTAAAGTGGCCCAAACTGGAAACCACATACACACACACACACACACACACACACACACACACACACAGAGTTATTATGGTACTTTCACTTCACATAGTTAATGACATGGGAAAATGTACTAGATTAAATAAAGGTGATAAAGTTTGTTGCTGAAAGATTAAAAGGTTAGAAGATTTATAAACTATCAAAACTTTAGCGGAGAAGTGAAACTTTGACCTTATTATTTGTCATATTTGCCATTTCAGTCATCACCACCATCCTCTCATCATGTTATTGAAATCATGCACACAGTAACCGAAGTGTTTCCTCTCAGTGGGCAAGGCATCATGTGAACATTCACTTGCTTCATTTCACGCTAGCCTCACAATAACCCTGTGATCACCATTTTCCAGATGAGAACCTCAAGTTCACAAGAGGTTAAAGATCACTTAGCAGCCCCAGGAGACAGACTCCATACTGGGTGTGAAAAGGAATTAACAAGGGAGCAGAACACGATAATCTCCCTCCCTGGGTCAGACCTTCTGTCCACCGTGCATGTTCCTTGCATCTAACCCACAAGAATACACTCATAAGGCCTTGGAAAATTGTCATTTGATTATCTTTAACATCCCAGAGTTGAACTGCAAACCTAGTTCCTCTCTTCTCTTTGCTTTATCTCCCTTTTGGCTTCCTTCTTAAAGATACGATTACTGAAACATTTAATGTAAATGGATGGGGCGTCCTGATTGGAGATGTGTCCAAGTGGACACAATTTCCGTAACAATTTCAATAACAATAAGAATGACGATTTGTTACTCGCTGTATAAACATCCATCTCATCTCCCTTCCAAACCTCTTACTCACTGGTAGGACTTCCACACAAGTACGTGCTGAGCGTGTGTTATTACCTGCTACGGACACTGCCTCAAGCCAAGTCCCTCCCTCTGGAGATAGTTTTCTGGTTGTTTCATCAACCACACCGCAATTCATTTCAATAAACATCTTTTTTTCTCCCTTTCATGGTAGCAGACAATGTAGTAATCCTTCTGCACACACGTCTGCTTCTCTAGGTATATTCACAAGTATGGTGAGTTACTGGTATCTCTTGAATGAGCGGCAGGAATGTTAGCTAATTCAATGAGTTGTATTTGGAGAAAAAGCTCAAGGAAAAAAGGTGCATCATGGAAAAAGGCCAGGGATGCTAATTGCATCAAGGCAACACTTTACAAATTCTTTGCTGTAGCCAAATTTTAGAGAAGAATAAAATTTCAACATGCAGAAAACGGAAGGTTTGAAACATTGTAAATGCATCACGTTTCCATATTACAAGATGACAACTAAAAGCAAGTTGTCAGAATTGGGTGTTAACTTTGTATCTCTTATGAAGACACGCAAAATGCAAATTGGCAATTGTACGTAATTTAGTGCCTGTTTCCTGGCGAAAGGCTTGTCAAACATATAATGGAAACCTCTCTATCTAATTCATCTAGATGTCAATGACATGATATTTGCATCTTTATACAGGTATACAGAGCATATCTACACATGTGATAAGTGGATTCTTCTGTGCAAGGATACAGAAAAATGGCTGAGACACGATGACAGTATTGTATGAGAAATAATTGGTTTTTGATATAATTCTCAAGCGTCTGAAATTTCCTTAAAGTTGCTGTATTAAAATGTATATAAAGTAGTGAAGGACATCTAACATAAGCCTAAATGATATATAATGTAATATATGACATTCATATATCAAAATGCAAGACGAGGCTTTTCAGAGAAAAGCTGATTCATGTCACATATAAAAAGTATTATGTCGGGGCACGTGGGTGGCTCACTCAGTTAAGCATCCAACTTCGGCTCAGGTCATGATCTCACGGTTTGTGGGTTCAAGTCCCATATAGAGTTCTGTGCTGACAGCTCAGAGCCTGGAGCCTGCTTCCGATTCTGTGTCTCCCTCTCTCTGCCCCTCCCCTGCTCACACTCTGTCTCTGTCTCTTAAAAATAATTAAACATTAAAAAAACTTATGTAAAAAATTATGTTTATGTCCATAGGCAGAGCCATGCATACTCTTAAAAATATATAATATGATGTAATGTAATAGAATAGTAACATACTTATATTAGATAATATATAATTAATATGTAAAATATTATATAATAATAAAATAATCTAAAATAACATAAAATATATAAATATTATATTATACAAAAATACATATATTATTTTTGATTCGGCTTTGTATTATTTTATGATCATAAAGTCTTTGCCCTTGGAAAGTAAAACGGCTATTAAAAATTGTGATGCATTTTTCCCAATTAAAAAGACACAACATATTTCTCAGCAATTAAACCTAATAATGACTACAGATACAATTTCAGCTGTTAATTGATTAAACTAATTGTAATAAAGGAAAAAAAAAACCCTCTGAGCAGGTTTCAGAATTAATTTATGTTTTTAAATGAGCAAGAAGTTTATAAGTAGAATGCCTTAAAGAGACATTCCCTTAAGGAGCAAACAGTATTAGAAGATAAAATTCAATTACAAGAAGTGTATTGATGTTTTCCACTAAGTATATTCTCTTAATCACTTACATTAGCATTAATGTAATTTCAAGTTTAATTTCATTACAAAATATTGGCTTTTAATAGCGCATATGGACTTGACCACAGATAAATTAAGGAGAGTCACATCTCAGTAAACATTTGTTTTATCTAGAAAAAGAGAGGGAGTTTCACAGGCAAGCAGAATATCCTAGCCCTCAAGGAACAGACTTTTAATAATAAATAGCTTACAATCATTTTTAGTTCTTATAACTTTGAATAAAGCTGGGAAAGTACATAAAATATATTTTTTTCTCCACCAGAAAGCATTGCCCAATATGAGCACCCCTCTGCTATAAAGGAGAAACACACTTCTGATCCCAACAATTCTGAAGCCAGCCTTGTTACTGACTATCTCCGGGCAAGTCAGTTCACTCGTATTGGCCTCAGGTTAGAAAGAACCAGAGGGCACACAGTAAAATGCAGGGCCGCATGGGGCTCATAGCTGTATTTCATATAAAGTGCACGATATTTTACATTTTTGAGCTGATGTGAACAAAGAAAAATCAGTAGATTGCATGTTAAAAGAGAGAAAGAGAGGGGAAGGGGGAGACAGTCACCTCTAGATTTTGGGGTTCTCCTGAAAAAATCAGAGAAGCCTGGCAACAGGTGGTGGAGGTGAGTTTTCTCCCCTCTCTTTACGTAAGCTTATCTCTTTCACTTCAACCTGGTCCCCGTTTTTATTCCATGCTGAAGCAAAGTGCCAGTTGCCACTTTACATTTTACTGGTAATGAAATTTTTAATAGGAGAAAAATATTTGCTGTACCGCTGATTCTATCAAAGTGAGCAAGCACTGTTAATTCCTGCCAGGCAGCTGCAGGCATCGGGGTCTGTGTCTCCCTAACTGTGCCATTTAAATAAATCTCCTTTCATTCTGTGATTCCACGTCTGGGCCACACGGACCTAAAGCTCGAGGCCTTTCATCCCACCTCCTGGCTAGCCCCGACTCCTCAAGTAATCAAAGTCAGCCTTGTAATTTTGACCATAAGTGCATTGGACTCTTATATTTGCATTTTCTCAGAAGAGGTCAGCCAATACCTTTTAGCCAAATTCATTCAACTCTTCACGTGGTCAGTACGGAAAGGCAGGAAAAACCCATCACCTCATATGAGAAACCCAAAATCACCCCAACAGCGAAAGGTCTCCTTGTAGCGTATGATCTACCAAGCTCAAGAGACAGGTGCTTTCCCTGCAGCCTTTGGATCTTCCACTGGCTTCTTCTTTCTCTTCTGTTTACCCACTGCCCAGAAAGACCTCCTTCAGAAGGGCTACGAATGCAACAGAGGCTCAGCTAACTGCTGTTTGGGACAGCCATGTCCTGTGGAAGATGTGCTTGACAGAGAAACACACAAGGGTTTCCATGCAAGGCTCAAACTGAACGTCTTGACATCTAATTTCCAGGATTAACGGCTCTTATTTGCTGGTAATACACTTCTTATGAGGGCACTTGGATGCAATTGGCTAACGTTTGAAAACTGGAAGGAATTTCTTATTAAAGGGTAATTAAAGTGTTAACCATTGAGAAGGCCACCTAGTTTAAAAACCAAACCCATATGCACAAAGTCTCTTCTAAATCAATACTTGCAAAGCTTCTAGTGTTCATCCTGTTCATACGCTCTTTCATCCTGGAAGTGACTTGAGTTATTACCCAGAAAAAGACTGTTCCATCCCCCAGCATTCCCAGCACCCACCTTCCAGAGAATCATGTGTGGGCCACAGTATCATTCCCTTCTGTACATAAGGACTGTTTATGTTCAAAAGTGGAATCAAATCAAAGATTTAAAGCAGTAAAGTCCTTGCTGGAAATTATTCCAGGATTGTCCTTGTGCCTCTACCCTGGTTGACAAGTCACTAAGAAAGAGGGGTGACGACTGCTATTGTATATCCGTGTCCCTAGAGAATGGCTTTCATCACGCCATTTATCTGCCTAGAAATGTCAAAGGGCTCCCATTGTCAGAGCATTATGGCTACGTAAGTTAGGTTGTTATTGAAATGTGTGGACCTGATGGTCATGTCTGTTTTCATGATCTCATTGCTTACAACTCCTTCCTAAGAACTCTGGGCTCCCATATCACTCCCAAGCAAATCAAATGATGATTTCTCTCAGTCAAGGACATCTTTAGATGTCTGAAGATGTGATACGCCTATTACTTTTGAAAATATGAGGAATCCTTCTTGACATGCTGTTCTGAGAGCCTGAAGAAATAACCAACATCTTCAGAAACCCATGATTTCATAACAGCTAAAATGACAACCTTTCTTCTCCCCAGGTCAGATGCATAGACCACTCAGAAATAAAATACAAGTGGGGGAAGAAATGAAAATCACAAAGACTAGGGGGGGGGGAAGGAGGATATGGGTGTTTTGTAATAGTTTGTAGCTGCTAGAGGGTTCAAATGGAATTGAGGTGGCCTAAAAATCCTACTACTGTTTTCGTTTCTTCTTTCCCACTTTTTAAAAATGTTTATTTAGTATTTTTAAAAAATTGATGTTTAGTTTTTTGAGAGAGAGACAGTTCTAGTGGGGTAGGGGCAGAGAGAGAGGGAGACACAGAACCCAAAGGAGGCTCCAGGCTCTGAGCTGTCAGCACCGAGCCCGACATGGAGCTCAAACCCACTAACTCCCAGGTGCCCCTAAAGTGTTTACTTACTATTTTTGAGAAAGAGAGAGAGAGGGAGGGAGATAGAGCACAAGTGGGGGAGAGCAGAGAGAGGGACACAGAGGATCCAAAGAGGGTTTTGTGCTGACAGCAGAGAGCCTGATGTGGCGCTCGAACTCACAAACCACAAGGTCGTGAGCTGAGCTGAAGTTGGACGCTTAACAGACTGAGCCACTCAGGTGCCCCTCTTCTATCCCATTGAAACTGCTCTTCCTATGGTTCTCCACACCTGCTAACATAGAGATAATTCTAAATGCATTGGCTATCTTCTAGTAGAATAATCATGTATTATTCATGAAAGACCTTATAATTTCTCATGGCTGTACACAGGACCACAACAGCAAACAGTAAAGAGTCTGTTTTATTTTTCTTGAAATGCAACTCTCAAGCAGTTTTGTGACTACGGTGGGATTCTAAATCTTTTCTATTACTTATCTATCACCGTTTCTGGAAAAGAGCATGTGGCCAATAAGTGTTCATTTTCTTTCTCTTCCTGTCTCACAGATTAAGTATCTGAGGCTCACCGGAGTTACAGTGCTGTCCAAAGAGGTACCACCAGGCAACAGAATAGCCGAATCTAACTCTAGAATCTTCAGTGCCCCACTGCTTCTCTCTGAATTGAGTAACCCCTCAGCAATTCCGAAGACTTTAGACCCCGCTGTTTTCAATCCATGCCTGCTACCATGATTTGTGCATTTAAATCTACAATAATTACTTACTGAAGACCTACATACTCCCTTCTAGTTACAAAGGACCTTGTAACTAAATTCTATGTGTCTCTCTCAAGACAGACTGAAATAAATCTTTCATGCATGATTTCTCTTTTTGCTCCATCCCTCACCTACCAGCCGGAGGCAGCAGATTCAGTTGAAGGTACAGATGTTCTCAGGAATGACAGAGCTCTACCTTGGGAGAAGCCCAGGTTGGTCCCCAAATCAGAAATAGCCATCGACCAGGAACATCCATGTTGAATTTGTGTGACAGAGAAACACTATTTCAGGGGAAAAATACTAAAATTTTGGGCTATGCCTGTTATGGCCGCTTAGCTACTCAATCCATAATCACAAATGTAAAAAAAAGCACATAAAGTGTGAAGAAGTGTATTGTTATTTTACAACTTGTATTCTAGCTAGTTTTTTCATGTGGCTATATCCAGATCTAGGGTGCAATGTCTCAGAATGATATTTTCCAATACTTTACATCTTACTTTTAAAAAGACTTCTATTGGGGGCGCCTGGGTGGCGCAGTCGGTTAAGCGTTCGACTTCAGCCAGGTCACGATCTCGCGGTCCGTGAGTTCGAGCCCCGCATCAGGCTCTGAGCTAATGGCTCAGAGCCTGGAGCCTATTTCCGATTCTGTGTCTCCCTCTCTCTCTGCCCCTTCCCCGTTCATGCTCTGTCTCTCTCTGTCCCCAAAATAAATAAACGTTGAAAAAAAAATTAAAAAAAAAAAAGATATTAAAAAAAAAAGACTTCTATGGATGGGGGTGCCTGGGTGGCTCAGTCAGTTAAGTTTCCAACTTCGGCTCAGGTCATGATATCACGGTTAGCGGGTTCGAGCCCTGCATTGGGCTCTTTGCTGGCAGCTTGGGGCCTGGAGCCTGCTTCAGATTCTGTGTCTCCTTCTCTGTCTGCCCCTCCCCCACCCATGCTGGCTCTCTCTCTCTCTCTCTCTCTCTCTCTCTCTCTCTCTCTCCTCTCTCTCTGTCCTTCCCCACTCATGCTTTCTCTCTATCTCTTTCAAAAATAAGTAAACATTAAAAAAATTTAAAAAAGGACTTCTATGGATGGATACATATCTAATTATGGAAATGATATGCAACATACTAATGAGATGCTGTCTTTATATACTTTTTTTTAATGAACGTGTGGGTTCAGAATTACAAAACAAACCGTAGCTAATATCCATTAGTAGTTTTCAGGGAATAAAATTACATTGGAAGGGACATTAGGGAAGTTATAAACAGTCTCAACTTTCCACTTTTAAAAATAAGAATGCTAGTCTCTATTACAATTTGATTATGTATAGAGGCCAATAAAATATATCATGTCTTTATAAAAAGTTATATAAGTAAAAGGTGTTATCTCTGTCATTTAAAGATTTATGTTCATAAAATTAAAAATAGTCTTGAATTAAAAATAATCTTTGGACACCTGGATGGCTCAGTCGGTTGAGTGTCTGACTCTTGATTTGGCCTCAGGTCATGATCCCAGGATCATGGGATCGAACCCCTCCTCGGGTGCTGAGCTGGGTGTGGAGCCTGCTTAAAATTCTCTCTCTCTCTCTCTCTCTCTCTCTCTCTCTCTCTCTCCCTCCTTCCCTCCCCCATACTCACATGCTTTTTCTCCCTAAAATAAAAATTAAAATAGTAATACTAATCTTGAGAAAATTGAGCCCTACAGCTCTAGAAAAATGCAAATTATTGTCAGTAGAGTAATTCAGGAGCAGTGCCATATTTGGGACTCATGGTAAGACAGTCTGTGAATGAATAGCAACCTCGCCAATGTAAGAAAACCCCACACCTTATAAGGCAGGGCCTTTTCGACTAGAGCTTTTCCATACTTTTAAATCTGAGCAACCTTTTAATCTCTGTCAAAGATATATTTGGCTAATGAGGGAGAGATGTATTTTGTCAAGCTTCATAACAGCTTTTAGAGGCTTCCATTGACCTTCTGACTAGAGGTATTGGAGCTCCTGAGAAGCTGTCCTGCTGTAGCCAAACACTCACTCATGACTTCTAAGACAAGGGGAAATGTTACGAGGTAGACCGGACATCAGAGTATGTCAAAAACAACGCTACCTGCTCGATACATCATCTCATCTCATGTCTCCATTTATATTCACTAAAAGCACTGTGACCATTTCCATGTTACAGGTGAGGAAACTAAGGTTCCAGAGCAGGGTGGTGACAGGCAGAGAGTTTTCAGGGTTGATGGACTTCACACCATCTTTCTACACGCAGGAGCATTCTTGAGAAGTAGAAAAAAGAGTCAATAATAAAACTGATTTGAAAAAATTTAAAACCATTAGAAATTACACTCTGAAGTAAACATGTGTTACCAATGTGTTTCCAGTTCGTAAATATTGTTTTGAGGGGCGCCTGGGTGGCTCAGTCGGTTAAGCATCTGACTTTGGCTCAGGTCATGATCTCATGGTTTAGGGGTTCGAGCCCCGTCTCGGGATCTCTGCAGTCGGTGTGGTGCCTGCTTGGGATTCTCTGTCTCCTTCTCTCTACCCCTCCCCCACTCTTTCTTTTCTTTCTCTCTCAAAAATAAATGAACATTTAAATAAATAAATAAGTTTTGAGTTACATTAGATAATCAACAGAATTGCATAATTCAATATAATTATTATATGCTTTAATGAACATTATAGGCAAAATTTTTTCAAAGTATCCAAATACTCACTGTATCATATCTAGTACAACTTCTTACTTAGTACACTCACTTTTTTTTTCCTAGTATCATGATTTCAAGTTATACAGTATTACTAATGTTTTCTTTTCTGTTTTTTTTTTCTGAAATAAGTATTTGCTTTTTTAAAACATTCTTCTAAAATGAGAACATGCCTCCAAAAACAATTGTAATGATGTCCATACTTGTCAAGCTACATTTTTCCCTGAACACAACTTGCCAAGTTTCTCAAATAATATATTTAGTATCTTTCTCTTAGCTGGGACAGAAATGAAATAATTTATTCATTGTCCTTTGAGGACTGAGCAATGATAACAAAACCGATGATGTTGTCAAATCTATCTTGTCATAAATTACCATTATCCTATACTCTTTAGAACTATAATTACAACTCATCTCAATTACTACAATTTTTCAGATAAGACACCTGAGTCAGAGAGGTTAAATAATTTGTCCATGGAATTTAGCAAGGGGATAATTGAGCTAGGACTAGACTCAAAGACCCTGCACATCTGCACATTTACAACCAATCATACCATGTTCATGAGCAATGAGTTTCATAAATAATATTCTGGGAGGATGCCTCTGGGTCCCCAAAGCTTATATTTCATGTCTTATCATGCATTTCAAAAACATATAGGATTATGGAAAGAAACAAATGGTCATTATGTTTACTTTTACTCATTTAAGAAAATGCTACAAACTAAATGAAAAGTTGCCTTCCTCCCATGAAATTTTAGAAAAAGCTCTGAAAGAACTTGACCTTTGAAAATGGAAGCCATTAATTTGTTCCAAGTTTTGAGAAGAGCCATGGACACTCTTTCACCATTAGTAAACAATGACTAATGAAAATCATTAATGCAACCTATGCAGCTTGTGAAAAAAACATATCTTGCCAAATGATTTGAGAAGGCAGTCATGGATAACCATTCATTTTACTCTAGAAATTAAGTGCCATATCGTTTCTCTTCTGTCAGCATGTAAGCCTGGAGTTTTGCCCCTCACTGCTCTAAATACAATCTACTCTAAAATCAGAATGTTATGAAAAATATAACTCCCAGATTGTATTCCCACTTGAGTTCTCTGAATCCTGGTGACCCCCGTACCCTTGGCAAACATCCACAAATCTTCACCCCCACTGGAACCGCATAGAACCTCTGTTTCTTTCTCCACATATCACTCCCAAGAGACCCTACAAAGAGATCGGACTCGGGATATGGGATGTAACATATGTCCCACTTGTCGATTGACTAATAGCAAATGTAGACAGCTTCCTGGTCTCAAGTAGCAAAAGGAGAAAAATACACAAAGCAATGACAGGTCAGGAGTTGTGGTCATAGGACAAAGCTTCTGGACTGAGGGTAGCTTTCCATCCCACACCCTGTGCTGACTCACTTTGCCCGTCTGTAGCTTCTCCAAAAATGACATACTTCACTGCTGCCCTCTGCACACTCACCAGTAACAGCCCCAAGGGGCAAGTGTGAACACAAATATTTCTTCTCAAGTACTCCAGGTGTGGGAACCTTCCCCATTCCCCACCAAAGACTCCAGAGAAAAGATTAATTAATAATCTCTAAGACTATTTTTAGGTTAAGTTCACAAAGCATTTTATTTGCAAACACCAGAAAACATAGTCCTTCTACACAGGTCATGTCAGGATGCCTTTTAAACCTCCAAACCCATACAACCTAATAGACATCCAAAGCCTCAAATTCTCTGCAAGTTACCCTCTCTTGAAGACACTGGTGTCCTCATCCAAGTCTTGCTAGGAGAAATGGGAGGTTTTCATTCACCTTCGCGTCTTCTCTCTAGCCAGCAGCTCTCAGAGCAGGAAGCCAGTTACTAAAACTGTAATGGATCCAACTTAGGAAAATTAAGACCCTGAGCTTTGTGACTTCACCATGCTTCCTCAGCCTTCAATGGGCCCGCTGCTCACCACACAGCAAATCCATGAGCTTCAGTTCAGCTCAGTGACAGAACACCTGCTTTGTTATTATGCCCAATATTAAGGGGGGAACAGAGAACTATGGGTGACGAGTACAGAAATGGTTGAAGAGCCCTTTGGCATTTCCCCTCCCTGCCAAGGAAGAACGGTTGGAAGTCCAACGGCTGGGGTCCCCACTGTTTTTGTTTTGCCACACTCGTTCCTCAAAGAAGACTGAGCTTTCTAACTATCCCCTTTTTCTAAGAACTGCTCATCAGTCCTACAATTCCAGTACCAAAAGGGTTGCCTGATCACAGCCTAAGATGGTGATTTGATTTACAAGTGTCTATAACTCCTATTACTGCCTGGAAGGAGTGTAGTTTGTTATTGATCCATAGTGATAATCCAGGGATGGTGTTTATTTTTCTAAAGAGATTGTTACAAGCAGTCCAAATGCCTTTTAGGAAAATTGACTTTAATCCAGATCTCTGTCATTCCGAAATGTATTTTAAAATTCCAAAATATATTTTAAAATTGCGACTTGTTCTCTGATTCTGCCAACGTGATTGCCAAAAGCCTCTGGTAAGATTTTTGGAGAAAATACTAAAATCATTTTCTGAGGAAGAGATACACTAAGTCAATAGCACCCCCGTGTGGCAGTACAAGGGCATACAAATGATAATTAAGGCCATCATTTTATAAGGGCCTTTACAACATTTTCTTCCCATAAAATTATATTTATAAAGGCCTAAAGACCCATCGACAAATCCTTTCGCTTGCCTGTGGGCAGAGCCAGACTAGTATCGGCTCATCAATTTGGGAATCTGCTATGGTTTTAAAGGTCTCCAAAGGGAAGATTTCACGACCTCTCCCGGTAAAACATTCCAGGATTTTCCTCTCCGGTCTCATAAAAATACTTTATACAACAGCATCCACCCATTTCCTCTAGTTAAACCTGCCTCTTGGGTTGAGATGAGAAACAGACGATCTCCATCCTTTATTCCTTGGCGGCCATGTATATCGTTAAAGCCGTGGAGAGGGAACCGTAGCAAAGTTGTTTGAAACGAATTCGGTCAGAGGAACTCATCATGGTTTATCTACAAATCCTTCCAAGGTAGGACTACCAGGTCCACCGTTCAGAGCAGAGGGTGTGTTTTAGAGGGCCAGAATGTGCCAGGGAAAGCTCTTCATCTGAAGAGTGTTTTAGCTTTCCCTTATACAAGGTGAATCCCTGCGCCCTCCAACTCTGCATAGTTCCTGACTCTTCAGAGGAGGTCCTCAAACTGGCTTTAAACAAAAGATCTTTTTTTTTAATATGTACTTATCTTTGAGAGAGAGAGACAGAGTGCAAGCAGGGGAGGGGCAGAGAGAAGAGACACAGACTCGGAAGCAGGCTCCAGGCTCGGAGCTGTCAGCACAGAGCCCGACATGGGGATCGAACTCACAGACTGTGAGATGATGACCTCAGCCAAAGTTGGATGTTCAACCGACTGAGCCACCCAGGTGCCCCTAAACAAGTTTGGAATCATAGCACCTACTAAGTTGACCTTTTTTGCACCACACATCATCTGACAGTGGAACAGAACTACAATGTCATGTTTCTTTCTTTCAATCTTCCTTTTTTCCTCTTTAAAGTGTAGCATTATTATCCATTTTCTATTACTGAACTGAAGGCTACTTTACATTTTCTTCATTTAGCACTTTAAATATTAACGAGGTTTTGACTTATTTTCTGTTATTCACTTTAGCACTTCCCTATGATTTTCAAAGTCTATCCAGTATGTGTGGGGCATCTGTTTTCATAGGGCTGACATGAGAGGACCAGGCTTCTATATTTTGTTTTCTTTCTTTCTCTTTCTTTCTTTCTTCCTTCTTTTCTTTCTTTCTTTCTTTCTTTCTTTCTTTCTTTCTTTCTTTCCTTCTTTCTTTTTTTCCCCCATTGATTACTATTTTGTTATTGCTGTTACTTTGGGAATAAAAAATGTAGGTTTCTATTTATATCACAAGATAAGGTCTGTTTTAATAATGGAGTCAGTGTAAAGATTAGCTTTGCCTTGTATTTTTCCACGGTAGTGAATTTTTAAAGATGTATTAAACATCATGTATCTTACTGTGGTAGGTAAAGATGTAATATACAGATATTTAATTGGGGTCCTTTAATTTTAAAACAACACAGTATAATAAATGCCAAGTTCATACTCCATAATGACTTCCTGTCTTTTCTCTAAAAAGGAAAAAAGATAGATTCATGGACGAAGAGAGATTCAATGCCTGTTCCATAAGTGCATGTACTATGTTTTATGCTTGCAGATAGATAATACATATTGGAAAAAAAAACAACCAACTGCTTCTCTTATCTAAAACCTTATTATAAATTAAATATGGGCCATTATTCATTTCATAGTTGGCTAGTGTTTATACTTGTCTTTAATCTTATTCTATAATGCCTGTATTAATGTATATTCGATCTATCTTAACCTAAATGAACAAAAAAAAAAAAAAAAAAAGGAGGGGCGGCAGTGGGGATACAGCACCTTTTCTTATTATTATTCATTCATGTTTAAGCAGTCCCCAGCACGGAACTCTGTACTCTCAAGGTTTCCAATACATTAACTTTGAAATTCCTCTTCCCCCCTCTAGTGGTGATGAACGGTACAAAACATTTGTGCTCGGTATTTGAGGCTGATCCATCCAAGAAAAAACATGGCATGAGGAGTGACTGGAAAGGGTTAAAAAATCCCAGCTTTGCCATTGCTAGCTATGTAAACTTGAGACTTGACCTTTTGTTTTTCAGTTTTCTCATCAGATGTAGAGCATAACGATGCAATTTGCAGACTCATTGTGATGGTCACAAAGGAAAATGTAAAGTCAAATCTATTTAGAAATTGATCAATGTTTGTTTGTTTGTTTGTTTACTTTTTTAAAAAATAAAATGCAAGAGGCAAAATGTATTTAATCAGTGGATTTGGTCTTGTGGTGAACAGACTCCAACAAAGCCTCCCCGATCCCTCCCTCCTGGTACCGAGTATTTAATGGTATTTTATTTTATTTTATTTTATTTTATTTTATTTTATTTTATTTTATTTTTGAGACAGAGAGAGGCAGAACATGAGCAGGGGAGGGGCAGAGACAGAGGGAAACACAGAATCTGAAGCAGGCTCCAGGCTCTGATCTGTCAGCACAGAGCCCGACACGGGGCTCAAACTCACGGACCATG
This sequence comes from Herpailurus yagouaroundi, assembly GCF_014898765.1. NCBI lineage: Eukaryota > Metazoa > Chordata > Mammalia > Carnivora > Felidae > Herpailurus > Herpailurus yagouaroundi. The sequence continues at coordinate 13,042,589 of NW_024412433.1, forward strand.
AGATCATGACCTGAGCCGAAGCCGGACGCTTAATGACTGAGCCACCCAGGCGCCCCACCGAGCATTTAGAATAGAAAAACAGCCTTCATCAAGTGATCCAACATCATGTTGCCAGTCATGGAACATTGTGTGCCATGTGATTCTCTGAGAAGACCTTCACAAGTGGTCTTCTGGCTCAAAATGTTTAACTAACTCTAGTCACAAAGGAACAATATGATCAAAACTAAGGGTCATTCTGAAAAACAAAACAAAACTGTTCTAGACTGAAAATTTCAGCGCAGTGAAAAATCATCGCAGCTCAGAAATACTCATAATGCAAAGTAATTTTTAAAAAGACTATGAAAACTGAATGTAATATGTGATGCCAGGTTGGACCCTGGATTGGGGAAGGGCATAGTATTGGGACACTCGTAGAGATTTGAAAATCGGCTTTATGTGAGGCCATAGTATTAAGTCATTAGAGTTGACTTGACTGCCTTTTGGGGTGTGACTGTTTAGAAAATATGTCCTTGGTCTTAGAGATACAGTTTAAGTATTTAGAGATGAAATGTCACGATTAAAATGTGTGGGGTGTGCGTGCGTGTGCACGTGCGTGTATCGTTTATTAGGCCGAAGTTCCTTTAAACACAAAAAGTTTTTTTTTTTTTTTAATTTTTTTTAACGTTTTTATTTATTTTTGGGACAGAGAGAGACAGAGCATAAACGGGCGAGGGGCAGAGAGAGAGGGAGACACAGAATCGGAAACAGGCTCCAGGCTCTGAGCCATCAGCCCAGAGCCCGACGCGGGGCTCGAACTCCCGGACCGCGAGATCGTGACCTGGCTGAAGTCGGACGCTTAACGGACTGCGCCACCCAGGCGCCCCTAAACACAAAAAGTTTTATCAACCACTGAGCATCTATCAGAACACCTGGTGCTTTTCAGATGGAGAATGAGCGTTTGTTGAGTGAATGCACGAAAGCAGCTTGCAAACTCTAAAGGGCTAATGCTAATTACTGCAAAGCGTCAATGACAGTTCTACGTGGTAGTAACTAGCAATGACAGTTACTCTTATTAGTTATTAGTATTTGGTTAGTGGTTCAAAAGGTGGTAGGTTAGCCAGTGGGTATGAGACACAGGCTGGAAAATATTGTGTGAGGTAGGTGATTTTAGAGCAGGGAGGCTTTAGAAGGAAGAGGAGAAGGTAAGATGGCCCCAAGTTAATTTGATCCACGCTGTCTTTTTGCCCAGACCTCAAAGGACTGTTTGCAGAGCTGTAGCACGTAACAGTATCAGAAAGTTTGCACCTAGCAATATCCTGCAGTGAATCGTATTTCCTAGGGTCTAGTCACTGTACCGGGAGCATCGAAGAGGAAGAGGAAAGGAAGATAAGGGAGGAAAAAACATGACATGCTCTATTCCAGATCATTCTGTTGGCCTCACCCCTCCACATAATTTCTCTTCATCTCCATGGCGAGTATTGACATGTAGCACTTCCTTAAGGACCCGGAAAATCTGTCCTGAATTTTAAAGGAAACAGGGAAAGACAAAATGCTGCCCTCTTCCGGCAGCTTTAGCAAATCTTCGCGCCCACAACTCATTACACAGTTAATAGTTGAACTAAAAGTCTCCCTTCCGTGACTCTTTTTGAGAAGACAGACAGTATAGCAGGAGGGTAGACTTTCTTTTAAGTCAGCATCCTATAGTAGCAAATAGCTCTTTGTCACTGATAGTTCTCACACCTTTTCAAAAAACACTTTTTGAACTCTTGACTTCGTATTTAAAGTTGGCTGCAGGAATAGTTTTAGAAATTCTGCGGGCATGTAACATGTGCTCAATCACCCAAGAGACAAGTTGTCATGTGTTGAGGTCACCTGCCCTCAAAATCGGGGGCAAAACAATAGAAAAAAAAAAAAAAGACTGGATGCAAGACAGAAGGGGTTCAGCTTCAATAACCTTAGGCAAAATTTTGTAAAAAGAGAATTTAAATGAAGTAGAATATATAAAGACTGTGATAGTGGGATTCATAATAAGGAATCTGTCCTTGGTCTTCACCCCTCTTCCTGGCACACTGCTCCTCAAACCCTTGGAATTACCTGCCAAGAGACCAGTAAAGGTGTCTTTTGTTATGCTAATGAGATGACTTTTGGAAACCAGCCAGGATGGGCGGCTGCTTGCCAGTGGAGCCAACCACATGCGTGATTGGAGGGTTAGCCCTTTTAGCCCCACCCACCACCGGGGAGGGGAGAGGCCCTGGAGAAGGAGTTCAATCATCAATAGTCAATGAATTAATCAATCCGACCTGTGGCATGAAGCCTTTGTGAAAACCCAAAAGGAAGAAGTTCTGGAGCTTTCTTCCACAGGTCGGTAAGTGTGTAGAGATTCAAAGAGAGAAGGGGGTTCTCAGAGAGCATTGGAAGCAGTACCTCGCTTCCCCAGAACTTGTCCTGGGGGACAAGGCACCTCTTGTCAAGAGGAAGGCACCTCTTCCATCCACTCATCCTGATTTATATTCTTTCGTAATGACCCAGTGATCCAGTAAGTAAAAGGTTTCTCTAAGTTCTGTGAGCCGCTTCAGCCAAATGCCTGAACCCAAGGAGGGGGTCGTAGGAACCTCAGATTTAGAGCCAGTTGGTCAGAAGCAGAGTGACAACCTGGACTTTCCATTATGGCAGCTGAGGTGGGGCCAGTCTTGTAGAGCCAAGCCCTTGACCTGTGGGATCTGGTGCCATCCGCAGGCAGATAATTGAGTTAAGTCATAGGATACCCAGCTGGTGTTGAAGAATTGCTCGGTGGTGCGGGGGAAAACCTTCCACACATCACAATGTGAATAGATGAACACGCAATGTGGCAGGTGTCAGAAGTGTAAACGTTGTGTAAGCTTTGTGTTATTTTTAAAAAATAAAATTTCAGAGTGAACTATTTGTGGGGAGAGAGCTTCATAATCACTTCCATGAGGGACCATAAAGGTCTTAATTTCCTCCAATCCCAGTTCTGTTCTGTCCTCAATATATTCTTGCATCATTGAAGTTTACTCCTTTTCTAAAATGGGCCCCATGGGGGCGCCTGGGTGGCACAGTCGGTTAGGCGTCCGACTTCAGCCAGGTCACGATCTCGCGGTCCGGGAGTTCGAGCCCCGCGTCGGGCTCTGGGCTGACGGCTCAGAGCCTGGAGCCTGTTTCCGGTTCTGTGTCTCCCTCTCTCTCTGCCCCTCCCCCGTTCATGCTCTGTCTCTCTCTGTCCCAAAAATAAATAAACGTTGAAAAAAAATTTAGAAAAAATAAAAAATAAAAAAATAAAATGGGCCCCATGACATACTGTCCCTCCTTGTATTAATAAAGCTGCTTTAAAAAAAAAAAAAAAGGAAAGAAAGAAAGAGAAAGAGAAAGAAAGAAAGAGAAAGAAGAAAGAAAGAAAGAAAGAAAGAGAAAGAAGAAAGAAAGAGAAAGAAGAAAGAAAGAGAAAAAAGAAAGAAAGAAAGAGAAAAAAGAAAGAGAAAGAAGAAAGAAAGAAAGAAAGAAAGAGAAAAAAGAAAGAAAGAAAGAAAGAAAGGAAGAGAAAAAAGAAAGAAAGAAAGAAAGAAAGAAAGAAAGAAAGAAAGAAAGAGAAAAAAAAGAAAGAGAAAGAAGAAAGAAAGAAAGAAAGAAAGAGAAAGAAGAAAGACAGAAAGACAGACAGAAAGAAAGAATTTTTAGGAATGAATTGAACAGGTATTTCCCTTTTCCTGTGAATTGCAGTCGTTGTTTTATCTCCCTCTGTGGCCCTTGAATTTTAAATCTCTTCTCTAACACTTAGTTGTCTCTCATCCTCCACCAGCAGGTAAAAACAGTAAACTGATGGAGGTGGGCATACGTGAGGACTATGCGCAGAGCCACCTGTCAGGAGCCCAAATGCTTCTGCAAATTATTATAACAGCTTTACAATGAGATGCTTGTCTGTTTCCACCTGTAGCATTAATTTATTCATTCACTATGTACAGGACGACTAGAGATTTTTAAGATGAAAATATGCACCCCAGCCCTTAAAGAGCCAGACACTTATAATCTCCATCTTTGGAATTAAAAAAGAGGCTCTTTGGAAAAATGAAAAAAAAAAAAAAAAAAAAGGAAGGGGGGGAGGGTTCCATGGTCAAATATATTTGAGAAACATGACATGGCACAGCCTCCCGTTTGTAATTTCCAATGCACAACTGCCAACTGAAAACTCTGATAGCAAAGGAATCTTTCTAACCTGACCTTTCCCCAGATTGCTTTTTCCGGGTATCAGAACAGAGGCTAACATCCTCAGACAATGTTCTCCTTTAGGATGTGGGAAACAAAGGCAGAAGAAAAAAAAAATTAAATTTCCATACAACTCACAGCCTGCTGACAAGTCCTTGAGACAGGCAGACAGACCTTCCTCTAGGAACTCAGCTGCTTGGATGATGACACTTTGCTAGGGGCAAAAGCAATCTTAGCTTAACATTATCTCGACCCTCCAGGATCCCCTGAGTCTATTTTCACATATAAAACCTCCTTTGGAAACTTCCTTTATCTCTACCCCCTAAGTTATAGATTGGCAATCAGCAATCATACTCCAAGCTTATGGCCCCCTGATATACACCTGAAGGGTCTCATGACTGAGTTTTTACTCAACAGTAATAAATGACCTTTTCCTAACAGCAGCTAGCCCCTCAAGGTCCTGGAAACCTTGTTTCCAAAATACCTTAAAGACTTATTTTATCCCTAACCCCCTCCCAACCTGCAAGTGTATAATCAGTCACTCCTCATAATCCCTGGGCAGCTCTTTCTGCCCATGGGTCTTGTCTCTGTGCTTTAATAAAACCACTTTTTTGCACCAAAGATGTCTCAAGAATTCTTTCTCAGCCGTCGGCTCTGAACCCGAACACTCTCCCCTTTACTTTATATAAAAATAAGGCGTAGTAAGTACAAAGTACAGGCAGATATGGGGATGGGAGATATGCCTGGGAGGGTTGTGGCCGGAGAACACAACCATTCAAACTCTCACCCTATGTCTAGGAGCCATCACAACCCTATTCAGAGCTATCTGTGCTCTCACACCGATTCCAGGTTTGATGTACAGATAAGCACTGGTTTCCAGGACCCCAAGATTAGGGAGGGTGTTCCAAGAAGAATTAAATGTTAGGCAAATCTTGGAGGCATCCCTGGGACATTTGAAAGTGAGAAAGAACTGTGCAGGGTACGTAGATAGGCATGAGATGAACCAGATAGGGTGCTGGATGATGAAGGTGGACAGAAAGACCAGGGCCGATCATACAGGTCTTGAAATACAGGCAAAGCCCTTTATCATCCATCCTGTAAGCAATGGGCACACTTGACAGAATTTTACACTGAGGAATCAACACATAGTCTCTTGTGGTGTGGAGGCTAGATATGGGGACAGGTCGAGAGAAGGGTCACCCATTGGGGAAAAGGATGAACCTGTCATAAAACTGCATGATCACTCTCCAAGACACCTTTGGGTCTGAGAGAAGCCAGAACCTAGAGCTGTTGGAGCGGCCCCAGTCTTGCCGTCTCCTGCTCTCCTGTCCTGTGGCCTGTCCTGTTCCCCCCTAAGGCTTCCAGACAGTGCCTTGCACTTCTTTGCTCAAAGTTAAATGTTAAAAAATAAAAGGGGGGGGGAACTACGTGTTAAACGATAAATGATTGAAAATAAGCATTTACATTTAAATATTCTAGCTTAAAATGTCATTTTACATTCATTATCTCATTTCATATGGATGTAGAAATCAAAAGACCTGGAAATTCCACGAGGTCTGGGAAAAGCAACCATGGATGTTAAGTGCTTCCAATGCAAGACTTCTCCAAAGCTTCCTTGTTTCGTTATTTGTTAGCATCGGTCAAACGACAGCACAGTTTGGGTTCCTCTCTAGATTGCATCCTGGAGGATAAGTGACTGACCGCAAAGGCTACTCCTGAAGAGCCTCAGCCCTTTCATGGGCAAAGATGACTGGGCTGGGTCATCTTGACACCTTGTGGCCCTTCAAGTAACTTCCACATTTCCTGGAAACTAAGTCATTAAATGCAGTATTCCAAATACGATCCCTGTCAAAATAGCTGACAACTAGGGATTATTAACTACCTCTAATGCAGCATTTATTTTAGGAAACAAAGGCTTTGAAGTGACAGTCTGGTTGCTTCCTCCCCCTTTAAAGTGTCTGTTCACAGATTCCCCGTGGAAGCCCAGAAGCTGGATAAATCATGGTGAATACATTATTTGTCTTTTGTGTGCTGTTGGTTAAATCTACATCAGTGCTCTAGAAGCTGTGTGTACGTGTGCATGTGTGTGAGGGGGTGCGTTTTCTTTTCAGCGTGTGCAAAGAATAAGATGTGCTCAGGTGTCCGCGTTCCTACTTGTGCACGTGCACACACTCACGCACACGCACCCACGCCTGCACGGCTGGTTTCTCTCAACAGCAGTCCACGGTCCATAAGAGAATGAGACAGTCAATGCCATCGAGCCTCCTTCCAGGGGCTACATTCCCAGCCTTGCTTCGCTCTTGGAGATCCTGCTCCGAAGTGGTACCTTGTTCAGTTGAAGTCTTAGTTGAATTTGACCCTCTGTTATGCTAGCTCTTAATCTAGAGAGGTTCAAAGGCAAGACCCAGGAAAATCAAAGAATGATTAAATAAATCAATGAATGGCATTAATAGAAATGAAGGAAGGTGGGTTTTACAAAGAGAGCACATTCAGAAGGGCAGCTATTTCTGGTAGAAAAGAAAACAAACATGTAGTAGACAGAACCACCTGGGCTCATACCTCCTGTCCACGTAGCCACTACTAGCAATGAGACCTTCAACAGGTAACATACTCTCTAGCCTTGGTTTTCCCGTCAGTGAAATGGGGATAATGTTATCTACTGCATATGTAGGTTGTGAGAATAAAATTAGGTAATAAAACATCTTGAACACTGTGCCGAGCATATAGTAGGCGCTCAACAAAAGCCATTTTATTTATTTATTAAAAAAATTTTTTAATGTTTATTTTTGAGAGACATCCAGACAGAGAGACAGAGCATGAGTGGGGGAGGGGCAGAGAGAGACAGAGACACAAAATCCGAAGCAGGCTCTAGGCTCCGAGCTGTCAGCACAGAGCCCAATGTGGGACTCGAACTCACGAGCTGTGAGATCATGACCTGAGCTGAAGTCAGACAGTTAACTGACTGAGCCACCCAGATGCTCTTCAACAAAGGCCATTTTACAAATTGACTTTCTTTGGAGAAGATGCTTTCAACCGGAAAGATAATGTTTATTTGCAGTACAGAACAGAGAACAACAATTTGCCCATAGATGAAGAACAGAAAGTGGTGGGAAAAAGAAAGATTTCTAGTGCTTCTTGACTAAGGCACTCATAATGTGGGTGTATTTATTATTTTGAGTCTGGGGTAGTATAACCCAACCTGACATTAATGTAGCATAAAAGTTTCCTCCTAATCTACATGCAACTTAAGTTGGAGGTAATTTTACCCACTAGTTAGGGAGGCTTCTCTTTTCAGAAAAGAATCCTAAGTGATATGTTTCAAATATGTTCATGATAAACAAAAGCAATCAACAGGAATTCTTTCATTCAACCAGTCGAGTTTTCTCTGCTAGCTTTCTTTTCAGAATGCAATATAGGAAAAATGATCTCCTTTCCAAGAGGCTCAGGTTGGATTCAGAAAATTACAATGCACAGAAGAGGTCATAAGTCCTAATGAAAATGCCTGCATCTCATCATAAATGATGCACAACATTCAGAGACTGCTGGCCATGGTTCGTCATACCTCTCCCCACAAAAGTACAGAAAGGTATATTTAAAAGTTAGATAACCTAGGGGCTCCTGGCTGGCGGTAGGTTAAGCGTCTGACTTTGGCTCAGGTCATGATCTCATGGTTCATGGGTTCAAGTCCCGTGTCGGGCTCTGTGAGAACAGCTCACAGCCTGGAGCCTGATTCAGATTCTGAGTCTCCCTCATTCTCTCTGGCCCTCCTCCACTCGTGCTCTGTCTCTGTCTCTCTCTCAAAAATAAATAAGCATTAGAAAAAAATTGTTTTAAGTTAGATAACCTAAAATTGCAAGACTAAAGTCATGAACATTATCCAAAACAAATATCAAAAGTATTCATTGTGGGTTCTTACAAGCATTATGGTTATTATCGCAAACAGCATATTTTCTCTGTCATAAAGCAGTTTTGTTGGATTCATTTATTTTTAGAGCCCAAGTACAGATTGCAAAGCACACTCTGGACGCTAGGTGGCGCTATGGGTCCGCCTAACGTTACAGTACTTTCCCCACGTTTAGATGGGCCAGCCCCATCCAAAGCCTGCTACTCGTTTCAGTAGTTAAAGTCCATGATGAAGGTTTCTGTGGACTTCCGCTAACAACTGGCAGCAAAACACCACCATAGCATTTAGCTCTCAAATGGAGCTATCAATCTGTAAAGCTTTAATGGTCCTTCAAAGGCTATCTATTTGTATACAACTCCCACAAGCTCTACCATGATAAATTGATCATTTCTTCTCTAGACTGAGCCAAAGCCTCACTTTTAAGTATACCGGACATTTGGAATAAGTCTAGCAGTGAAATATTTTCGACAGCGCCCCCACCCCCGACTTTCTATTTTCCAATTGTTGAATAAAAATTGACACGAAATTGGGGACTTGAAAGATCAGCTTGAAAACACCTGGAATAAACTGAAGGGACTGATGTGATTTAAAATCGTGGGCTTTGCTTTCCCGGACACATCCATGTTATCGTTAGTTTAGTAAAGAAGGACACCCTGGGCATTTAAAGAGGAATAAAGGAAGCTAGAAAGGACTAAACAATATTGATTCCACTGTCTGTGACTTGGCTGAAGAAATACAACATGGTGGGGCACCTGGGTGGCTCAGTGGGTTAAGCGTCCGACTTCAGCTCAGGTCATGAGCTCACTGTTCGTGAGTCTCCAGCCCCGCGTCGGGCTCTGTGCTGACGGCTCAGAGCCCAGAGCCTGCTTCAGATTCTGTGTCTCCCCCTCTCTCTGCCCCTCCCCTGCTTGCGCTCTGTCTCTCTCCACCTCAAATATAAATAAGCATAAAAAAAAAAAAAAGAAATACAAAATGGTGCCATCTGACCCCATGTATCTGGACTAGTCTTGGCACACGTTCCCTCCGCAAGACACGGGTTAGAAGTCAGGTGTTTAAAACCATGGTCTGGGAAAGCTTTAAGTGTGGAAGTGGGTAACAAGCCTAACCTGTTTCTCTATACCCGTCGTCCTGGCCCCAGCAAGTAATGGCTTCCTCAGCAGTTGGAACATTTTCCTCACGTTCATTCATACTTGAACTCAAATAGGAGAGTAAAGTGGTACTGGGGGCAGGTGGAATTCTGAAACGATAGCCTTAGTTGGTTTCTACTCACTTGGCTTCCAAGGCACACATGAGACTGATAAGGTAGGAAGAAATGCCCAATGCGGACTCCTGTTGTGTAGTGAATCACCGAGTACCTAATTTCCTATTTGGAAAAGGAACAATGAATCCAGTCATATCAAGTACACCAAGGAGGGGGTGGGAAAAACCAATTCAGCTCAGAAGCTTGGCAAGAGGGAGACAGATGCACTGTCCAGAGAATTTAAAATCAGTAATAAAACTGACTAAAGGTCTGTCTGCCTTTTCTTATCACCACGCACTAACAGTTCTGTGCAAGGTCCGTAACACAGGGTAGATGCAACCATTCCCTCCGTGCTCATCCCCTTCGGAATCCCACGGATTAGAATGACTCTCCCATTTAGGATTTTCTAGCAAGCAGGAAAGTTGACTCTTTGGAAGAAGGAAAAGCTATCCAGGAAAAGAGAAAGAATGAGTATTTTTCTAACAGTTTGTGTCTGTCTATCCAAGACTTTCCCTACATATGCTATCTCGTTAATCCTCAACAACAACAACATCAGCTAAACCAGGCAGGTAACACCGCACCCATTTTACGGATAAGGCAACAGACTCCGAAAAGTTGAACAATGTATTCAAGGTCACAAGCCACTAATTGGTGGATTCAAGAGTCTAATAGTCATAATCTAATCGAATCCACCTCAAAAGCTCAGGTTTTCATTCAGCTGAGTAGCTAAGATCACAGACTGACATCTAACAGGTCCAAAACTCGGACAAGGTTCTTGAGTACCTCGGTCGTAATGTGTGATGGCAATGGTAACCACTGGTTGAACTGTTGAGAGCTTGCCTGCGGTGATGTGGGGAAGCTCTCAGAACAGTCCTGGATTACAATAAACACATCAGAGATGGCAATAAGCGGCACATGGCTTTCGTCATGCTAAACCTCACTGAAGAAATCCGAGCAATGTTTGGTCTTTTCCACGAGTTCAAGGATGCTGGCTATAGACTTTAGCTACTTCACACTTTTACCTGCAGCTCTGGTGGGTGGGGTTATCAACTCTGATGCTGAGGATACACACACACCTATCAGGGACTGCAGCAGTCAGAGGATGTACAGTCTCAGAGTCCCTTTGTCCCCATCCCCACCTCTCTGTGCCGGTTGGTTCGTGACTTCCTCTAGAACGTCCTCATTTGGTACACTCTGCCTCCTATTCTAAAGGAATAAATGGCAAGATTATATGTGTGGGGGGCGGGGGTTGGCAGAAGGGCACGGGGATACATTTGTTTCAGTTCATCCTATTCAATAATGGAGTGACTGCGAGACCGCTCATGAGAATACTGCTCTCTAAAAGATGACTTCCGAATATTTCGCCGCCTGAAATATACAAAAGTTAACACAGGATGATGCCTGAATAACAGGTCAGATTTCTTAGCTATACTGTAGTGTGTTGTGAAAAGCAATTGGAGTACCTGCTACTTGAATTCTTTGTATAAAAGTGGAAACCAAAGAATGCCAATATTTCATTAAACATATTACTGGATTTGTCTATCATTTAAAAGTAATAACAAAATTTTGGGGTTTTTTTCTTTAAACATGAAAACAATTGTAGAGAGTCTTATAGGGTACTAAAACCTAATATTTATATAAAGCAATCAGACAGTATTATTGAGAGCACACATAAGATAATGCTTTTTGTTTGTTTGTTTTTGCTTTTGGACACCTGCATTATTGTAATGCACTTTTGCCATAATGCATGGCAAGAGATCAATATAAACACTGACATTTTTAATTATAATATGAATTTATTCCACATTTCACAGGGCTAGGTCCAATCTCTTCAGTAAATATCATTATTATAACAAATAACTATAATTTCTTTGGAACATAATCTTTGTTAACATAACACTTTATTTTACAATTTTAACTTAGTACAGGTAAACCCTTCTCGAGCGTGATGATGGTTGCCTTCTAAAGGTAGCAGGGTTTTTCAAGTATCCTTGTTGAGGTTTTACATATTTGGAAATATGTAACAGTCAACTTGTATGCAGAATGAAGCAAACAATAGGAGTCATTGTAAAATCTATCCCATGGCCTGAAGGAAACTCTGTGGTGGGAAGCTATGTGTTAATGAAGGGAGTTCAACATTTGCTGCTTGGTTGTGTGTTCTGTTTCTGCCTTTCCCCCATTCCCATCATGCACTGTAATAATGAGCATACAATCGAATCAGCTATGTAAAGTACAAAGACAATGCAGAACATTCTCTCGGACCAGGTCTGATAAGAGTAACTGGAATAGTCACAGGGTCTTAACAACAACAAAATTTGTTCAACATTTGAAAAAGAGATGCCGGAAAAGGACCCCTTCCTTGTGTTAAGTTGGGGTGGCACACGCCATATTCTGTTCCCTCCTTGCCTAACACTGTTCCCTCCCATCCACCACAAGACTTCAGCTTCTAGATAGCAAACATTTGAAAATATATATACAACTGATCAGATGAAACCTCTTAATACATATGTTCTAGGTCTACAAGGCTTAACGACAGAATAAAGGATGTATAGTCTTGGCAAAACAAGCCACATCCATGCTATTGGTGGCATGGAAATTCTAAGGAGAAAGCATCATTAAGGCTTCTTTATTCTTCGCATTTGTTTCTTCTATTTTTCTACTTGCTCCCATGTATTGAAGGTGAAGTTAAATTGGAACATACCCTTTAAGGTTACATTATTCAGAGATGTAGGTAGGCACTGAGTGGATGGAATCAGAACTCCCACGTCCTAGTTTGAGTATTTATGTTAATATACTCGTCTCCCTTTGTCTTTCACCTTCCTTATGCTTTCTAGGCTCCGACAGGTTCTATGTACAAATGTTCTGACTATCTGGAAAATTAAATGAAAGTCCAGAACTGACAGAGACCCTGAGACAGAGCGGTGATCTTCTCAAAGCTTTAAGACAAAGCATTACTGAGACTGTGGGACCAATCAACACATCCCACTGCATCAGAGGTAGAAAATTAAGGAAAGGGTCAGTGTTAGATTGTGTGAGAAAAACATTTTTTCAAGGACATATATAGAGAGACATTTATCAAGGGAGAAACTTTGTGAGTCAGCAAAGATCACTGATTCTCACACAGTGTGTTGGCCATTAGAGGTATACCCCTGAATTGGGCACAGAATCATATATACTGATCCCTAATCCATATCTTTGAATGATTTAATTTCCTTTTTTTATAAGGGTATCTCAAAAATAACTTTGACATCCAGGCATGGCCAGAACACATGCTGGACATGTGCCAAGCTTTGGCCACCCCAACATGCTCTGTCTAGAAGAGAAAAGCTGGCCTGATGCTGGCTTGCAGACGTAGCTATGGCATCCATGAGGAAAGAGAACATGTTCTGCTCTGCAGTCAGCCCAGGCTGGCTCTCATTACGCCCCTGCAGGATCATCAAATATCGAAAGAGGATGTTAGGAGCTTGGAAAGGGTCCAGAGGACTGGCACTGAAAGGAATAAATGTTTGAGAAATCATACTGAAGGGGCAGGCTGAATGGACCTGGGGTGCTTGCCCGGCTAACAGCTTGTGAGGACACAGAAAAGACGCCGGGGTGAGGCCTGTCCTAGGTAGTGAAGAGGCATCTGTCATGGCACAGAGGGCCCACAGAACAAGAGATAATGGCTTCAGAGGCGACTGTGAGATTTCCAAAGAGATTTGGGTCTGTCAGCCTTTGAAATGTATGTCCAAAGGACAGTACAGACAGCCTTTTCCCAACCCCTCCCCAAGATCAAGGATCATCAGAGATGATCCAGGTTAGAAAAATCAACTAGCCAGCCTCAGGGAGAAGGTGAAGTTTCGTTTCAACACTTAGATCACTTTTATGGCGATGTGATGCTGTGATGTGATGTGATGTGATCACTACTCTGGGATTCTCTGATTTGACACGGGGATGTGTTACCTAACAAATGTGACGTGGGCACATTCACAAGCGATTGAGTGTGCAAGTGTGAGCACATAGGTATATGTATATGTGAGTGTGTGAGAGTCCGTGTGTATCATGGAGCGTAAGTGTATGTAAATGTCAGTGTCTACGTGCGTGTGTATGTGCGTGTGTGAGCGCGTCCGCATGTGTGTATTGTGTGAGTGTTTGGACAGTGGAGGGTGTGGTGCTCATCTCCTTCCTTCCTTGAAACACAAATACAAACGTTCTTTGGGAACATTTTTCCAAGGAAAACTGGCACTTCTGTTTAGAGACACAGCCTCGCGGCACCCTTCTTGAAAGAAAGCATGGCTGTCACGTGGCCAAGAGCATTACCGGCTGTCCTATCACCTGCTGCAACAAGACCACAGATGGTATGATTGCCAATGGAATGGGGGTCCCATTCCCAGAGGTAGGCTTGTTCTCGGCCGAATCAGGGGCATGACATGAACTCCCCTTTCTACTGTCTCCAAAGGTGGCCGCCCCCTTTCTTCTGAACACATGGCTTTCCACTTTATTATATAAGGAAAAAAGAGAAAGTTACATGTGCTCCAAGTTCAATGTGACCACTAGACAGTTTTGTTTTTATAACTAAGGAAAAGAAAAGGTTTTATTTTTTCACAGGAGGCACAGAAGTTCGGTTTAATTTCCAAAGATCTACATTCAGACAAATGCCAACATATGAGGCTTCATGGCAATAAAATTCCTGCCCCTTGTCTAGTCTACTTATTCTGGAGTGAATTCACAAAGAAAGTAATGTGTTTTCATCTCTCTGAATTTCAAAGAATATTGGACTCTACATGCTTTACAACTCACTTCTTTCCTGAGCTTTACATTTTAACTTACATCTTTTGAACTTCCAGTCAGATAAGATTATGTATTTCTACAAATCTTGCCTCTGCCATAGTTACCTGAGACCAAAAGATTGCAAAATCAAGCAATGTTACCTTGACCTTTGTTGATACACAAATGCAGATGGTAGGCAGTCACTGTTGGCCCTAGGCTCCTCTGTAGCTCAGGCAGTTAAGGACTGTCTCTAGATTCTTTGGGGGTGGACAGTCATTATTGGCCTAGGCCTGGAGGGCCACTGTGGGCACCTCTGTATTTTTCTGCTGGAGCAGTATCAGGCACTTCTATATACCCTTCTTGCAGTACTTCTGAGAAAGCTCCTACCATGACATGTAACGGCAAGTCAAAAGCTTTTACTGAAGAAATGGAAAAGGGATCAGATATGAACAATCTGAAAGAAAGCACAATGCCTTCTCTATGAACGGTAATGCCCCTTAATATGGCTGAAATGGCACAGGCATCCTAAAGCCAACTTCCTCAGCTCATAAGCACCCATTGGGATTATTTTAGGGATTGGTGATTGCTTTTGTTTGTTTGAAAGAGATCACGTGGTTTTCCATGATCTCCTAACGAGAGGTGGATGCATCTCTTATTACACATTCGGTTATTAAATAATTACTGGGAATCCTGGTATCCAAAGTGGGGGGGGGGATATTTATTTGATAATGGTAGGTGTTCCATGGCCTAGTTGGTGTATGAATATTCACTCTTACAGTCAACAAGTCAACACCGCCTTGGGTTACTGAACAAAGGGCAGTGTCATCAACACAACAAAGGGTTGTTACTTAGACATCTCAGTCAAGGGTCTGAGACCTGGGTGAGAAGAGATCCTCAACAGGTAACCATTGACTTTAGTCCTAAGTCCTAGGAATGCAAAGCAAGGATCTTCTGAGCCGTATTTACTTCTTTAGTACAAGAACAGGCAAATACTACAACCAGTCACAAGCCACAGAAGGGAGTCTCAGAGGCTAGCCTTCTAGTTCAGAGCCCTGACAGCCTATCTACCGTATGGATGTGGACCAGAATTTCTGCTGGTTGGGGCTTTCTCATGTTGCTATATTTTGAAGAATAAAGAGTATGCCATCAGGTGAATAAAGAGTTGGTAATGCGAAAGCACAAAAATCCTGTCTTGTTTTTATTTCAGAAGTTTAGCCCAGGAAACTGCTATCATTGTAACCCCCCCAGGGACCCTTACAATTAAAGGGGTTTAGGATGAAGCAACTATAAAGATAATTAGGAAAAAAGCAAAACAAAACAAAGAACACAAAACCTCCCCGTGATACTGAGGGTAATGTTTGCAAGGTACATGTCCTTGGAAAATCATTTATATTAATGCAATCTCCTGACAGCTAAATTTCTCCCCTTTCTGGATTCAATTTTAAAATTTTTAAATATCAGTAAATGTAATTTTTTGAAATAGCTCTGAATCAACTAAGAAACTAATTTTATCTCAGTGAGGTTAATTACATTATTTATTTATTAATTCCTTGTCCTATTGTTCCTTCTTTTTTTTACCCCCAAAGTGTTTGAGCTGGATACATTTAGTTATGAAAGCATTTAACATTTTAAATTAAGACACAAGGAAATCTAAATGACACTTGAGATGCCCTTGAGAGAAGCCTCTCATCTCTCGTGTTTATAGATAACTCATATATTCATAGATCAAATCCCGTGCACATTTAAGCCAGACCAAAAACTAAACAGCACCATGTCTCCCACTAGAAAAAAAAATGCAATTATTCTGCTTAGTTATGTTTTTAAAATAGCTTGACATTTTAAATAATTGATGAATATGTAATTTGCTAATCAGTAACGGACAGTTCCCGTGGAGGTACCCTCACTAGTTTTATAATTTACTATTTCAGAAGAGTTTTATGAATGCAAAGATTAAAGCTGGGAAGTGGAGAGAAATCACTCCAGGACGACATTATCCTATTTAACACCCGTAATACTTAACACTAACAACAATTAAGTTTCACAAATTAAGTCAACGTACTGAATTTCTATTGGGTGAGTTATACACAGACATTTATGTGTCGTGATTATTCCCCAGAGACAACCATGTACCCAAATGAACATCAGAGCGACATACTCTTACTGTAAAGGATTAAATGATATTTTAGTTTATGCCTTTATTTCTTATCTCTTTTCTCCAAGCGATAATAGAGATCTTATTTACCATGCATGAACACTTACATTCTCTTTCTGAGAACATTTCTGATGTTGTTGGTGTAAGAGAGGAAAATCATTTATTTAAAGATCGCCTTATTAATCTACAGTTTTTGGTAAATATCTAGATTATCTGGTCGGTCAATTTGTCTTTATAGCCTAAGAAAGAAGACTGGCTGCCATGTTCAATCCAGATGAGTTGGCATATGAATATTTATAAGGACATCGATATCCACAGTGTCTTACAATCATGCTCCAAGCTAAATAGAAATAAAAGCAAAACGGCCACAAATATTACAGTCTAATAGGATAAGAGCTGAAAGATATGTACAAATTCATTGACAACATCTGTGCAAGTGTTATAGACAAAACATTTAAAAAGAAATCTACATGAAACAAAGTAGATAAATTTATCAAATGTTGATAAATTTTCAGAGACAGTATAAAAGTACACAAAACATGGAAGAGAGGAAGAGCTTTTAAAAAAAATAATAACCACTAAGCCAATACAAATTTACTACATTAATATTACAGAATGATGGGAACCAGAGACAAAAAAACGATTTGGTAACAAACAGCAAAGGAAGTTTCACCAGTCACAGAGAAGAAAGACTTTCCCTTCCGGATGAGAACACAGACCGCCACAACTCACCCCCTCCACCCATACACACATAGAAAAATAAAAGCAAACGCAAGAGTTGTCTACGGCAACACAGGACAGACAGACGTGGAAGCGCCTGGCATGTTGCATCACACGAAGTCAATCACGATTGGCTAACGGTGATGGTACCTGGCTCTGTTGCGGGTCACTGGCTTGCCTGAGAGGCGTCACTGATGGAGGGGGCACACCTGATGTGGACGCAGACCGGCCTAATTTGCAGCTTACTTTCGCTTCTGTGAAAAGGGGGGGAAAAGGCAAAGTATTAGCTGAGCAGGGTCTGCAGCGACCAGCGGCGTTCAGGCTCCCATATTGTTTTGCAGCGCGCTCTTTCAGTGCATTGGATACTGCAGATGCTTGCTGGTCCCCGGTGGGTCGTGACAGTCTCACGACAACCAACTCGAAAACGAGCTTTATTTGCACTCAGCTCCCGGAAATAAAGAACGAGCCAAGGGAACAAGCAGAGGCCTTGTTCCCTCAGGCATTTTACCTCATTTGGAGTTAGTTTTTATAGAGCGAGTGCCAGAGCAAGAGCCCCATGCAGGAAAAAAAAGCAAGTGACATGAACATTTCCTCCAGCGCTGGTCCAGAGGTCTTGAAATGTCTTTTCTACCTGCTCCAAAATATTTCCTCTCTCCCTCCCTTCCTTTCTCTCTCTCTCTCTCTCTTTTTCCTTCTTCTAATCTTGAAATCTAGAACCTGGGGCTTGGGCTGAAAGGTAGCCCTTCTCTAATTTATCTCTATTCACTTTCAAGTTGACAACCATCTTCTAAGACGTTTGGTATTTTTCATAATGATAGTATTTTTCCAAGTTATAAAAACATTCCCCTAACTCTTCTTCGATTTCAGAAGCTCAAATGAGTTTTCCAGGACATTGATGGGATACTTTGGAGATTAGAATTTGGGAACGGAAGAGTTCCC
Organism: Herpailurus yagouaroundi; assembly: GCF_014898765.1. Lineage (NCBI taxonomy): Eukaryota > Metazoa > Chordata > Mammalia > Carnivora > Felidae > Herpailurus > Herpailurus yagouaroundi. Next base: position 13,060,490 of record NW_024412433.1, read on the forward strand.
TTCATCCAAGAGGGTACAGATCGGATCTTAATTTCAATGTTAATATAGATGAAGACGTTTGAGAAGAAAATACTTTTGTCACAGACTTTTATATTGGCTGTAACTTTTTGAGTGCCAGGTACATTCCAGCTTCTGTCTGGGCTATATTTGAATTATCTCTAATCCGAAAGACATTCCATAGAGTTACACAGTTAGCCAGAAAAGCTGCCAATTTCTACACATACTTACATACACGCGTATATATTGGAAACCTCCTTGCTGACCCCCATAATCTCTCTGCTCAAAACCAACTTAGACACCATTTTCCTAGACTGAGCTTCCTAAATTACTTTGAAGCCACCCACCTTATTCCAAGTTTTCTAATTATTCCATATTTCATATGAGAAAAACTTCAAACCCCCTTGACGAATTTTCAGAGGCCTCCTGTGATCTGCTCAGATCCACTCTGTTTCCACTGTTCTCCCCAAAGCACATGCAACTGTCTTCCCCTCTCAGTTTCTGCATTTGATCCTGCTTCTGTCCTTCACCTCAGGGTGTGCCCTTGTGTGGACTTCCGTCAGACTAAGTCTTACCCATTTCCGAAGACCAACTTCAGCAAGTCCTTCCTACTGCGAAGCATCCTGAGTCTCTCTTCTGAAACTGCCTTAGCACTTATACAGTGTTTGCAATGCCTGCTGTGGCTTTGGGCATTTATGTCGGTGTGGGCCACGCAGTAAGTGTTCAATTAATACGCATTTTTCTTTCACTGAAGACACTCAGTTTAACCTAGGAAAGGTCAAGGCAACTCCTAAGAACAAATGGAGGCAATGCAAGTAATGTAGAATATGCTTTAAGGCCTGAGTTCAAGGCCTAGCTCCCCACTTACAAAGGCAGTGATTCTCATTCAAAGGCTTTGTGATGTTCTAGGGTCCATTTCAGAGGAGGCCTGAGGTTGGAAACTCTCCCTGCCTTACTTTTTATGCAGATGATTCTAGTCTACTCAACCACTTTTGAAAGGTGTTTAAATATAACAGTATCATACAATGGCATAAACTATCACTGTAACTTAGAAGTTAATCTCATTTCCCAGGAGGCATAAATCCTTGCATACCTCAGCAAATCATCTTTTATTATATAAAATGATGGGTAAAGCATCTATCGCAATCCTGGTTGACGTGTATTTAGAACGGGGCCAATGTTTCCATGCATCCCTTCGCTGTGGTAGCACATTTAGTCACATGGAGTCAGAAAATTCACTATTTTTTCCTAGGAAAGGATGGCAAATAATATTTCTTTACTTAAGGTCCTTTTCCAGTTTACATTAAAGAGATTATCTGATGAGTGACACAATTCGAGGCCTTTTACATTATCTAGTGTACCTATGGATTAATTTCTCCTGCTAGGTTTCCACTATGATTCTGACTTAACCAGCCTCTTTCAAACATAGACAAAGATATCTCTAAGGAACAGACTGAGCTGTACCAAAATCCAGACAGACTCCCCATTTCATTATGACCTGCAAAGGCTTCGTCTTACCACCATTGGACATCGGTCCAGAGCATGTCTGAGCTCACGAAGCCCCCTTAGGTACTGCAGTATAAACCACTCAATCCACATTACACACAGCAGTTTAGGCTACTAGCCGACTACCCTGTGGGCTAGCGCTAAGGTGAGGTCACACTGGAGTCAACCATTGGATCCCAACATGGCTCATATGGGTCATGATTCTACCTGCAGCAGCAGACTAACATTGTGACCATAAAGCCATTATGTCCACATGCCTACAGAGACAAATACACACGCATACACACTGCATAACATTACTGCTTAATGGTGTCATGTTGTAGGGATATTATTACAATTGTAAAGTTTTGGTTTATCTTTATCTTACTCATTTTGGCTCTTTGCCCTTCTTTCGGTTTTACATGGCCCTTACGTGCATTTCAAGTGTATTATATTATGGAGTTATATTATGGAGTATATCATGGTCCCTCTATATTAAAGGACCATGTTGGGGGTCTTTATGATGTAGCATCCACCAAGGTTCCTTGACCAAAAGAATTGTCTGAAGAAGCCCCAAAAATCAAAAACTCCCAGAAAAGATTCTGATTAAAACCAAGCCTCACAGAGATTCTTTAGGGCTATGACATTGAAGTTAAATTGTCCATCTTACCTGCCCTTGGGAATACACTGTGCTTTGAGCCTTAAACAGGGAAGCTTAGGAGCCATGACACTAAAAACAGTATATTTTCATCCTGAATTTTGTTTATGTAAAAATTGCCAAGGTTTTTTGGGGGCTCAAGAACAATGGCCATGTTCCTCAAAAGAGATCTAAGGTAGAACTTTCCTCCCTCAAGAAAAACTCATTCCATTTCATTAAGAGATTAATGATGAACTAAAGGCACCTGTTATTCCCACATCCAAGGAAAAGCTTCTTTCTTTGTAAGCTCTATTATTAATCATCATCCTAGAAGTAACAGTTGATGTCATATATGAAATTTCAATGCAGATCAAGTGCAAAGAGAAGAAAGAATAAGAAAAAGGTAGTAGATTAAGGAAGAAAGAGAATCAGAGGGGAAAAGAAAGAATAGAAAAAGAAGCCGAGAAGGCAGGAAGGAAGGGAGGGAGTAAAGAGAGGAAGGAAGGAAGGAAGGAAGGAAGGAAGGAAGGAAGGAAGGAAGGAAAGAAGGAAGGAAGGAAAGAAGAAACAAAAGAAAAAGGAAAGAACAAAAGAAAGGAAAGAAAAGGAAAAGAAAAAAGACCAATTTTAACTTTTTGGAATAAACCATTATCAAGATATTATCATGAAATGTTTCCCAAGTAATGACTCATGATCATCTTAAAATTTTTATTATGTAAGTACCCAGCAAACTGTGTGACTTAATATTTCTTTGTTTTTATTCTTAGTGGATTCAATTTATCACTGTTTTGTTTCGTTTTGTTTTGTTTTGTTTTGTTGTAGAGATAGTCATTTCTCAATCATTTCTCATCTTCCCTTCAAGGTGAATTGTATTTCTCTTCAAAATCATGTCCTTAGTTGTGTTACCAAATAATCTCTAAGGCATTCACTGCTATTATTGTGAGTATTGGAGTTCTCTTTGCTTTCAGAAAGCAAAGACAAATGACTCTTCTCAACCTCTGTATCTACACAGCAACAGGAGAGTAGGGCATTTTCACCAAAGAAAACACTTTCATCTAGCATCAAAGAAATAAAATCAGTCAAATTCTGAGACATATCTTTCCTCTATCTTAGTTTTTTTTCCTAATACACAATATTTTTCTCTAGTAGCAGAAACATATCATGATTTCCCCAAGTCATGTTGCTGAAAGTTTCTAATCAATGGCTCAAGGCTATATGGAAGTCACGGAGAGGTCCCTTTACAATACAACAAAGTATGCTTATTACAAATTCTACTTTCATTTCTAAGGAAGGCATTTGTTGGAAATAACACATATGCTATTTGAGATAAACTGGTGTTTAAGTAATAAGTGGTAGTTGTACCAGGACTATAGTAAAACCTTCACGGTTCCCACCACTTTGTTTAAAGGCTTCTATCACTCATAACAAGTAAACACATAAGATGCCCTCAAGTCCCACGCTAAATGTCATGTGTCCTGTACATAATTTTCATGCATTTTTATAATTTTGCTTCAGGAATGATTGGACTGTGAATAATCCAATTCACTCATGACTGGCTATGATTTCTAGGCAATAATCAAGTGGACTCAGGAATTCTTGCAGTATGACACAATCGAATCTAGAAATTGTTCCCAAATGTAATATAATTGTATTATTTATTTATTTTTAAATTTTCTTGAAACCCAAGTTACTTGCCATATAGTGTAATAATGGTTTCAGGAGTAGAATTTCGTGATTCATCACTCACATATAACACCCAGTGCTCGTCCCAACAAGTACCTTCCTTAATGCCCATCACCTATTTAGCCCACCCTGCTACCCAACACCCCTCCAGCAGCCCTCAATTTGCTCTCTGTATTTAAGTGTCTCTTATGGTTTGCTTCCCTCTCTGTTTTTGTCTTATTTTTCCTTCCCTTACCCTATGTTCATCTGTTTTTTTTTTTTAATTCCACATATGTGTGAAATCACAAGATGTTGGTCTTTTTCTGACTGACTTATTTTGCTTAGCAGAATACACTCTAGCTCCATCCAGAATGGTAAGATTTCATCCTTTTTGATCACCAAGTAACTGTAATAGAATTGTTTTAATACTGAATTTAACAATTGATTCCGTGAACCTGATGCCGTACTTTGTATAATTTCATTAAACATTCATTAATGTTAACCTGGAAGTTTCTTCTGGAATTTTAGTGCTACCATTTTATTTTTAATACCCAATATTTCTGTAGATCCCTGAGAAACTCATAGGTCCCAGCATTGTCAGTATGGCGCTGAAAAGAGAAAACGGGCCTAATCATAGTTGTGATCATTTTGTGACCAGAGAAAGAAAACCAGCAGGATGCAAACATCTACCCTGGGAGAAGATATTCCTTTCTCCAGCGTTCCGTGGAGCTTTCCTCTGAATGAGACTTACATAGCTTTGGATGAGTCCCAAGTACCCCATAGTCACAGACCAAGGACCTAGTGTTATCTGCAGGGCCAGAGAGTAAAACTATAGATACTGGACGAACTGGTAATTCTTCTTGGGAATACTGGAATTCTGGTGAAGATCTAAAACCCCCAAAAAAGTGAGGTGGAGACATGACAGGTAGAGTTTATGGGCCAAGGATGGCTTCTAGAAGTACTTGTAGAAGTACAAGATCCATTGTAGAGAGGAGAATCACATGCATGTAGAGTTAGGAATGCCCACTTGTGTTCCTTCTAAATGTCTGAAGAGCTGAGATTCCCCTTACCACTTTCCACTTTCTTATGTAGACATAATATAAATCATACTACTGCCTACCACACAGGGATGCCCTACGTACTGCAATGCATGCTTGGTTTCTTACCTAGCAGGATAGCATGGTGTGGCATTAACAGTTTTTTGTTTTTGTTTTTGTTTTTTTGACAGCCTCTTTTATTGTAATATATAATTTCTTTTTCTTTTTAAGTTTATTTATTTATTTTGAAAGAGAGAGAGAGAGAGAGCGTGCACATGAGCAAGGGAGGGAGAGGGAGACAGGGTGGGGGGAGACTATCTCAAGCAGGCTCTGCTCAGCTTGGAGCCTGACACGAGGCTGGATCCCAGGACTGTGCGATTATGACCTGAGCCGATATCAAGAGTATGACTCTCAAACGACTGAGCCACCCAGGTACCCCACGTAATATATAATTTCTGAAACACCCCTTAGGGTAGTTATCACTTTAGCTGCATATAAAAGGTGCTTTTGTCTTCAAGAATACTTTATTTCACATTAAAATAAAATTATAGTATATGTGTATAAAGGAATATATTTTACCTTTTTAATAAGTAATATATGCTACTGGGGTGCCTGAGCGGTTCAGTCAGTTAAGTGTCCGACCTTAGGTCACAATTTTGCTGTTCGTGAGGTCGAGCCCTGCATTGGGCACCATGTTGACAGTGTGGAGCCTGCTTGGGATTCTCTGTCTCTCTCCCTCTCGCTCTCTGCCCCTCCCCACTTGCATGCCTTCTCTCTCTCTCTCTCTCTCTCTCTCTCTCTCTTTCTCTCAAAATAAATAAACTTTTAAAAATTATGTAATATATGCTGTTTAATTATACTTACTACCATAACATAAAGAAAATCCATTTGCCAAGATACAAATTTAAAAAGACATATCATGATTTGTATCAGGATCAAATGCATATTACCATGGGGATAGCCATTTTACCTTGTATTATGGCATCAGAAACAGAATAAACAAACAAACAAAAGTTTAATAAAACCCTTCATCACCCGTATTAGGAATGAAAACATGACAAAAATAATTTAACCTATTTTTTAAAAATTTTTAATAAAAATTTTTAATGTTTATTTTTGAGAGAGAGAGAGAGAGAGAGAGAGAGAGAGAGAGAGAGAGAAAGAACATGAGCAGAGGAGGGGCAGAGAGAGAGGGAGACACAGAATCTGAAGCAGGCTCCAGGCTCTGAGCTGGCAGCACAGAGCGCAATGTGGGGCTCGAACCCACAAACTGTGAGATCATGACCTGAGTGACTCAACCGACTGAGCCACCCAGGGGCCCCATTTTAACTTATTTTTAAAATGTGTTATATTTCACTTCTAAATGACAAAATAAAAAGAAGGAAATCCAAGTTTCAATTTTATGTATCACCCACCTTATTAATGTAAAAACTCTTTATTCCTAATAAATGAAAATCAAAACTGGATGTAATACTAATGACGTCTTTTTTTATACCATTGACATTTGTGGTTTATTTCAACATTTTTTTAATGTTTATTCATTTTTGAGAGAGACACAGAGAGAGAGTGTGTGAGCAGGGGAGGGGCAGAGAGAGAGGGAGACACAGAATCTGAAGCAGTCTCCAGGCTCTGAGCTGTCAGCACAGAGCCCGATGTGCAGCTCAAACCCACAAACTGTGAGATCATGACGGAGCCGAAGTTGGATGCTTAACCGACTGAGCCCCCAGGAGCCCTGTGGTTTATTTAAAAACAAACATCTTGAAACAAAATTTGGTCCAAAATAATTTATATGGTCCTTATGGTAGGTTTTATTTCCATGGCCATGGTCCTTATGCTTTTGCCTTGAACCATTGTCCATTATGAACGTAAGTTCAGCATTGTGTGCCTAGGAACAAGACTTATCCAAAAGCGTATGTGGTCAAGTCCACGATGGAAGGGAACTTCAATCTGATTTCCAATAATGGCCATGTCTGTTCACTCTGTAGCAGAACTTCTGGAGGTCTCTAAGATCCTATGAGGAGGTAGTGACATAAGGTCAAAGCTATTTTCAAAGAAGTATTAAGTAAGAGGTAATTTGCTTTTCCCACTGGGTTGACAAATGCACTCAAAGTCCAAAAACCATGCTGCATAAATCAGCTGTGACCTTAGCACATCAAAGCAACAGCACCAAACTGTAGTGGTAATTATGTATTTTTCATTGCCACACAGACTTGAGTAATTGACAGATATTTTGTCAAAAATGAATAAAGTAAGCCTATTGCTTTAAGGAAGACAACTGACAGAATTTGCTGACAATGATAAATTTGAGCTTTCAAGCAGGAATTCAAATTTTGAAAAACTTGTCTGCACCACTGTGAGCTAGACAGCATCCTAATACTGAAAGACTTTTCTTATGAGATCAGTGGTGATATTAATTAATGTGCTGTATTGATTTTTATAATGAAATGTGTCAACATATGGAAGATTTGCATGACTTTGTGAACCGAAACTTTCTAAAAGCATGATCTTATAAATCATGCATGGATAAAAGATCCATTTAAAGTGCAAGATAGACCAATGAGTTTAATGCAACAGAGTATGATGAGTTTATCGATAGGTAACTAACCCTTACAAAACTGCTATTCGTTGAGTTTGGGTAGGATATTGAAAAAGAATATACACAATTATATGAAAAGGCTATCAAAATATTCCTTTTCCCCCCAGTTACACATCTGTACAAAGCCAGATTCCCTTCATATATTTTAACCAAAGCAACGTGTTACAACAGATTGAGTCCAAAGCAGCTACGAGAATCCATGTTCTATTAAGTCAGATAGTAAAGAGATTTACAAACACATAAAACAATTTCAATCTCTTCACCATTTGTTATAGTTTAGGAGTGTAGTTTTTTTCATAAAAAATGTTTATGCTAACATATGATGGATTTATTTTTAATGAATAATTTTCTTAATTTTCAATTTTAATTTCTCATATGATAAATATTGCCATACTTAACCCGTATGTTAGACTTAACTTCCAGATCCAGGAGAACCCTTTGGGATTCTCAGTAAGTTTTATGAACATATGGAGTCCTGAGACTGAAGATTTTGAGAATAGTCACTTTATATAGACTCTGAGTCCCCAAAGAGTTCCCTTAAAAAGGTAACTTTTTTATATAATTAATATGTCATTGGAGTACTTAAAAAACACAGATTGAAACAAAGGAAAATACCATGTTGAAGCACAAAGGAAAACCTTTGAAAACTTTAGGGGATTGGGAAAACAACCAGTTTTGAAATGCTACCCTAGGAAAGTCTCTGTGACAATGTGCAAGAAAAGGTGTTGCCTGCCTCCGAGACCTGAGGGAAGCCATCCAAATTCTCAGGACACTTTTATCATTTATAATAAGAAGCAACCTCCAAGGTTCATTCATTGATTCTTTGACGTTCATAAATGAAATCTATTGGAATAACTGAAATGCCCTCAAAAGTGCTCTTGATGGATCCTAAGCTTCGTTTACTAAGGTCATGGCTTTTACTCCTCCTTTCTGATCTACTCTTTGTGCTTTCTTTTCGTAATGTCGTTAGGATTATGTCTAACTCAAGTTTGCGATTTGCTAAAATTCTTCTAAAGCTGTTGGTAACAGTTTTGGTAGCAAATGGTTAAACGTGATTTTTAAAAAAATGCTTTAAAATTAAATTTAAGCGAGGTAAGGGTAGTCTGTCATTCATTTTCACCGGTCCAGAATCCACCGGCTCTTATTTTTCTGGAAGAACAGTTTGTATTTCCTTTGGAGAACAACATAACCAACACATTCAGACCTTACAGCTCTGTGCAAGGAGGCGCCATGATTCCAGCCCCAGAAGTGACCACGTGACGCAGGTCCGTCCAATCAATTATTCCACCCCCTCAGACTCACTGATTGGCTCAGGGGAGGACATGTGACACAAGTCAGTCAATGAGGGCTGCCTTCCGATTTTTGCCGGGGTTCTCGAGTCAGGGCCGCTAAGCTCTCGTCACTTAGCAGCGGACCATCGTGGACCATTTGCTTGACTTCTTTACGCTTCAGTGTGTCCGCAGGTAAGATGGGAAGAAATAAATGTATCCACTTTATGAAGTTCTTGTAAGAAATAAGAGAATAATCGGAGATTTCACCCAAGCAACCCGCATAGGATGTCAAGAAATGTTGGCTATTTGTATTCTTTCAAGGCCAATCTGACCATTCGCCTCCTCTGCTTATACTATAAGGAGATCTAAACCGCCTCCTCACAATGGTACACGTGACTCAGTTTACATAACCAGTCTCATCTGCAGCCTCACCCCTGCCACGCCCCGTCAGGGTCTCCTAAAGCCCCACGTGTTCTCTTCCTCTACGATTTTAATCACGCCTTTCCACTCTGCTTGGTGCATTTGTCCCCCCCCCCCCCCACCTCCCTTCCCTCATATACTAGATCATGTGCTCTGTGAAGACAGGAGCCACGTCTGTCTCATTCCCCCATACATTTCCCCTGAGTAACATAACTGACCCTTGATCAGGACTCATGAATTATTTATCGAATGAATTATTTTAAACCATATTTTAAAGAATGAAGCCAGGGTAAAAGACGAGTTGTTTGCACATGTCTCACTAGTACGTTAAAAGCATAGTCTTCCTTTCTTTCACTTTCCCCAAGTTGCCAGCAAAAAGGCAAAAAATACATTGACCAGACTTCGACTGAATTTTAACATTTAAAAAAAAAATTGAGGGGAAAATGCAGTGCCTGTTTTGGACAGTAGGTGGGAGTGCCACTATTATTTGATACATACTCTGGTAGGCTTACAAAGCTTCCAGAAGTAGTCTCTGTAAACGCCCAGCATAAGTCAGAAGGAACCTTCTTCTTTGTCGTGTCTACTATGGCTTTTCACAGAAACGGGGCATTCTTTGCGAATACTGCTGGTGCAGCATACCCACAGGGCTTTTGCAAAGCAAGCCAACGACAGGCAACTGGGGAGTAATGTCAGGAGGAGTCCTTGGAGAGAGGGCACAGGGTGGAACCATGCTCCTGCAGGGAAAGGGAAAGAAGGAGCTGGCACTCAGGTCAACACTCAAGCCAGTGTATTGTCATTGTGGTCCTCAAACAGGATTCATCTACTGAGAGGCAAGGAGGTGGAGCCAGCTTGTGTGTTATCTGAATTGTATCTGCCTGGTTATCTATTTTTTCCCAAGGGACTCGCACAGAGAGTACCTGGAAATTCAGAATTTCTCTGACAAGAATGAAATCATTATCAAATTGTATTTTTTCCCACCAGTTTTCAGGGTATCTGTATAGTATATAATGCCATAGTCTAGGTACATGTTTAGTAGAAATCAAGTTTAAGGGACTGTGTGTATGTGTGTGTGTGTGTGTGTGTGTGTGTACTCACACATATACTTATGTATTGTATATGATAGTAGTTAGCTGACTTTGCACATTGGATCACATAAGACCCAAGCTTAAAATTATACACACACCTACGCATACCAGTTAGCATCATCAAATTTCTTGAATTCCAAATGGCTCCCATAACTTTAGCCAACCATCTTGATAGAAAAAAAAAATAGGAAAAAGAATATAAATGGTTTAGAGAAAACACAGCAAACTAGTGCAAAACAAAGTCCAGCATCCTGTGTTATTGAATGGGGCAATAATGCCCCCTTGCTATATAAAATCAACCCCATCATATATGCTCCTTGGAGGCAAAGGTCATCTGTCATTACCCCATACTGTGCTGTTCAAACAGGTGTTCTCACTGGGAGAAATTTGCTGAATGAGTAAACGATGAACCCAAAGAAAGACAAGCACACATAATGTTGCTGTTTTTTCGGGGGGGAAAAACCCACGTGTGACATGCTTGTTCAGGTGCTCAAGAATTAATTTTTAGATGGATCAAAACAATCCATTGTAAGCACCCCTCACTTAGTTATAGGGACAGAGGAACTTCAGAGCTGAGACAACAGAGAAAATGTTTCTTCTTTGGATTTACAAGGCAAGTTATTTAGGACAGCACATTTATCTTCATAATTCTGTTTCCTTTGGTTTAGGATGCTGATGCATTAGCTGACTTTGTAAATCTGATCACACAAGCCCCAGTTTAAAATCCATAAGCGACTTCCTGTCATCTTTAGGTAAGACCTAAAGACCTAAAGATCAGGAATCACTCATATAGGCAGCTGGGCCTAGCCCTTGTCAGGCCCTCAGCTTCCTCTCACCATACCCTCATGCTCTTCCCCTAATTCACCTGAGATCTCAGTTCCCATGTCTCCTGGATGCCGTGTAACACACTCAAGAAAAAGTGCGGTGTCATTTTCCTTGGTTGGTGGCTTTGGTTACAGATTAATTATATTCTTAACTTTTGTTATTAATGGCAATTTCTCCCACTGGCATATGTTCAATGCTTGATAGCTTTATATTGAAAGAAATTAGCTAAATAAATGAATGGATGAATAAATTAATGGATTTATGAGGCTGCAGGTAGAAATAGGGAAACCCAGTCTAATTAAACCACGGAAAGAGAGCTGTACTAAGGGTCAGGAACCTGAAATATGTTTCTTTCTCTTTTTTTTTAATGTTTATTTTTGAGGAAGGAGAGAAGGAGACACAGAATCCAAAGCAGGCTCTGAGCTGTCAGAAGGGAGCTCAACTCATGAACTGCGAGATCATGACCTGAGCTGAAGTCAGATGCTTAACCATCTGAGGCACCCAGGTGCCCCTGAAAGCCATCTTTTTATTTGAATCTGCTACATACCAATGGGCAATTTGCTTGATTTCTCTTGAGCATCAGTTTGGTCACCTAAATAATCAGATCACAACACCACGCCAGAGATGTACAGGTTTTTGTGAAGATCAAATGAGACAGCACTTATAAAAGTATTGGAAAAGCTAACACATTGCAAATAAATATAAGGCATTATTTTAAATGGGTCACAGAGGATCCATAAAAGTGATCAACTTAAATTCCAGAATTTGGATTAAATATGATGTGCAATAATCTTAGAGTACACTTTGTAATTATATCAAGTTCTGTTTTCTTTAAACTTGTATATTTCACTGTTCAATTAAACACAGAGGACCTCCAATGCCATCAGAAAACAAAGTTATTCTTTTTTCCCCACAAACCAGTTCTAACCCACGGTGGGGTAGTTCTTTCTCGTCCTTTGGATAAAGCCTAGGCCAACTCCCAGAACTTTCCTTTTCATCTTGATAATTAATTTTGTCCATATCACCTCACACCTGTCAGAGTGGCTAAAATTAGCAACACAAGAAACAACAGATGTTAGTGAGGATGTGGAAAAAGGGGAACCCTCTTGCATTCTTGGTGGGAATGCAAACTGGTGCAGCCACTGTGGAGAATAGTACAGAGGTTCCTCAAAAAGCCAAAAATAGTACTCTACAATCCAGCAATTGCGCTACTAGGTATTTACCCAAAGGATACAAAAAATACGGATTTGAAGCGGTACATGCAGCATTATCAACAATAGCCAAACTACGGAGAGAACCAAAATGTCCACCGACTGGTGAATTGGTAAAGATGTGGTACACACACACACACACACACACACACACACTCATACACACACAATTGAATATTACTCAGCCATCAAAAAGAATGAAATCATGCCATTTGCAATGACATGGATGGAGTGTCATCCATGGGCTAGAGTGTATTATGCTAAGTGACATAAGTCAGAGAAAGACAAATACCATATTATTTCACATGTGGAATTTAAGAAACAAAACAGATGAGTATTTAGGAGGGAGGACAAAAAAGAGAGAGGGAAAAAGCCATAAGAGACTCTTAAAGACTGAGAACAAACTGAGGGTTGATGGAGGGAGGTGGGTGGGGGATGGGCTAGATGGGCGATGGGCATTAAAGAGGGCACTTGTGATGAGCCCTGGGTGTTATAAGCAATCACTGAATTCTACTCCCGAAACCAACATTGCACTATATGTTAACTAACTAGAATTTAAATAAAAACGTGAAAAGACAAAAAAAAAATCAGTTTCTTCAAGTCAAAAAAAAAAAAGTCGTATTGGAGTAATAATTTAAGTGTCTAGTGGTTTTTTTTTTTACATTAATTACAATTTTGAACTTTGTTTCAAGGAAACATTCTCTCCTAGCCCATTTAGCCCTGTTCCTGGCACACAAGTAGACGACCTTTCTCTCTGCCTCATCTCCAGGCTGCCCCTCTGCCCCTAACTTGGTCCCCACCATATCTGCCTTCACAAGGGCCAAGAGAGGAGGGAGGGGTTGAGGAGAGGGGGTAGGAAAGGTCTTCTTCACTGACACCAGAGATGAAAGAAGAAGGGAACAACTCTCTTCTTGGGGTGCTTTCGAGTGTACCCTAAAGGCCTCCCTTGAATGGCCATCTCCCACCTGGCGATCTCCTTCTGGCTGCCCACTGAACATCCTGTAGTACCCCTTGAACCACGTCCTGCAGAGTCCTCGCCACTCCTGGCAATCACATGACCTAATCCAACCCCAGGGTTTCTCTCTCTGGCCTAATCTGGTCCACGGAAAACCCACTTTATGCACACTTTTAACCCACCGTCAGTGGCTGGACAGTTATTTGCCCGGCAGCTTTCTGCTCTGCCTACACAGGCCGTTCAGCTAACCTCTCCCACTTTTATTTTACTGTGTCCGCTCAATGACTAGAGGCCAATGGCAAGATTTACAGGTAGTCCCATTAGTTTCCCTCCCTTGATTCTCCACTGGGAAGTTTTCTTTCAAGGATGCAGAGTCATCACACAAATACCCAGTGTCTATCTCCAAGTCTAATACCTAGAGTCTAACCTCTCAGCCTGCAACCATTTTCCTAGGCTAGAGATGAGAGTTCACTTAAGGACAACAAAATTCATTTTGATCACTTCCTTTGCAAGTTATGCTTCTACGGTCTAGCTTTTTGCCTTGCTATATGAGAGTAATTACCTTCTATCATTTTTAAATTACCTTTCCACAGGTGATACCCTGCTTATTTACATTCAATTCGGATAAAGACACACTCTGGCTGTTTTAAAATGGTTAACTCACCCCACGTTCCCCTTTTCTGTTTGTTTCTCAAAGCCATTTGGCCAGCATCGGGAGAAATACAAACCAAACTATTTCTCTGGTGATCACAAATTCTAGCGGGCCGAAGTCACAGTTTTCCACAGAGAAATAAAAGTGGGCTATTGGGGATCTGACTTACATTTCCCTCCGAAGGCTCTCCAAATGAGAATTCTGTTATGTGTTTACTACTAGAATTAGGGAAGAGAGTGTTAAACGTTAGAGTGTGAAAATACTGAGCAGAACCTAGCAACGAGATCTGGCCAGTGTTCCCAGAGGAAATAACCATGCACCCAATTATAACTGAGAGGGAGAGCAGATGTGGAGAACTATGTTCTGGTGCCTAAGCCGACTGTACAGAATGACAGCCTGGAGGGTCGTAGACACTAAAGCCCACAGCTGCTGAGGGCTGCTGGGGAGCCAAGCAGGAAGTTAGTCAACATCCTGCAGAAAAGCCCAAATTACAGTGGAGGCCTGAAATCTACCAGATTGGTGTTTTGTTCCTGTTGCATGATCAAAATGAGAGAGAACTCATGGTTCCTCTCAATACATAGCTCCTAGACAGTGACACCATGACAGTGAAAAGTTATGCTTTGAAACATGGGATGGCAAAGCAAAAGATAGGAGAGTGGGTTTTCACTTTTTACTTTGACTTTCTGTTTTTCTTTTTTTTTATGTTTATTTATTTTTGAGAGAGAGAGAGAGAGCCCGCGCCTGAGTGGGAGAGGGGCAGAGAGGGAGACACAGAATCCAAAGTGGGCTCCGGGCTCTGAGCCATCAGCACAGAGCCCAATGCAGGGCTTGAACTTGTGAACCATGAAATCATGAACTGAGCTGAAGTCGGAGGCTTCAGGCAAGTACCCCTGACTTTGGCACCCCTGACTTTGTTTTGCAATGAGCATGCTCTTCTAATCATCACAATAAAGCATTTCCATTTGAGGGAAAATCAGCAAAAATTCAAACAGACTGTGACATCTTTGTCAGTTAACTATTTTCTGCTATACCCAAACTCAGTGACTCAAAACAACAGTCATTTGGTTCTGTTCCTGAGTCCACGAACCAGTTGAGTGGTTCTTCTGGTCCCAGCTGGGCTCAATAATGTACCTGTGGTCAAGGAGGTATTTCTGCAATCTCATGTTGTGTTTTCTCACATGTTTGGGGGTTGGCTACATGAAGGCCAGAGACTCTTGGCTCTCCTCCACGTATCCCCTTCTCCAAAAGGCTAGCTCCAGTTCGTTTACAGGGTGGTGGTAGGGTTAGAAAAGAGCAAGTGGAAGTATTCTTGAAGCTGAAGCTCAGAAATGAACCCACAGTCCCTTCCATTTCATTCAACTGGTCAACGGAAGACACGAGGCCAACCCAGATTCAAGGGGGTAAGAAATAGACCTTGCTTCCTGATAAGAAACTACAAAAGTGCATTGCGAGAGCATGGATTCAAGGGAAGGAGAGTATTGGGACCAAACTGCATCCCAAATGTGCCAGATCATGTGAAGAAATGGAAGAAGGAGAAAAGGATATGGTTTGGGAATTATGTCACCATATTAAAATGCTTAATACCAGTTGGGTTCTGAAAGTAAATCTTTTTCATCCACACTTCAGTGAGTGAGCTGTAGGCACACTCTATCCCTTCTTACTTCCTAACTCGTATTTGTAATGCCAGTATCAAATTTAATATCACTTTCTCTAGGAAGCCTGTCTGAATTACCAGAGAATAAATCATGTCACTGTCTTTAGCACTCCCCCCTCTTAACATTTATAAGAAACTCTTATTTTAGGGGCGCCTGGGTGGCTCAGTTGGTTAAGCATCTCACATCAGCTTAGGTCATTATCTCACAGTTCGTGGGTTCAAGCCCCGCGTTGGGTTTTGTGCTGACAGCTCAGAGTGTGAAGCTTACTTCGGATTCTGTGTCTCCCTCTCTCTGCCCCTCCCCCACTTGTCTGCACACGCTCTGTCTCATTCATTCTCTCAAAAAAAAAATAAACTTAAAAAAAAAGAGAGAATGTTTTATCTTATTTCTGTCTCCCCTGTTAGACTATACTCTTTGGGAATGTGGATCTGGTCTATCATATTTGCCTTGCACACTTTGCACCTCTGCACCTCGCCCCTGCAATGGTATAGGGTAGATGCTGAAGAAATATTTGTTAGAAAATAAATATAAAGGGAATGAATGAATGAATGAATGAATGAAAGTCAGGTGTTTACTTTTTTTTATTATTTTTTTAAAAATTTTTTTTCCACGTTTTTATTTATTTTTGGGACAGAGAGAGACAGAGCATGAACGGGGGAGGGGCAGAGAGAGAGGGAGACACAGAATCGGAAACAGGCTCCAGGCTCCGAGCCATCAGCCCAGAGCCCGACGCGGGGCTCGAACTCACGAACCGTGAGATCGTGACCTGGTTGAAGTCGGACGCTTAACCGACTGCGCCACCCAGGCGCCCCTCAATATTTTCTTGTGATTCGCACATCCTCGACAGCATGATTTCCAATCCCGTTCATTGCTACTAAGCAGAACAAAAACACTGCGAGAGATTAAGATTTTTATGATGATTCCGTATAATGCAGCAACCAAGTCTTAAAGCCTGCACCTGATCCTTTCCCCAGATTTTATAAATGTAGCCTCAGGGGAACCCGAAAATGGCTATGACACTGACCTAAAATCTTTGTTGGAAAATCCACAAACAAAAGCACGGACTGTCAGCGGTCCTGTAGCCAGTTACATCACGTGTACCTAGAGAAAACCCTGTATCACACTTGCAATGAGCTCTGCTTTCCCAAGGAAACATTCAGTCTCGGTCCTAGAAAAAAACCTGAAAGTTTTCAGATTTTTTAAGTAAAATTGAAGGGTAGCAGCATAAACTGTGGGCCTACCAGCTATTATAAGCCAGCCGTATACCAGGCGTTTCTATGCGTTTCGAAAATTAATCCTTACAATGACCTACCCAGTGAGATTTCCTTTATCTTTTCTATGAAGATAGAAAAACTGGGGCACAGCAGTGTAATGAAATTTCCTCAAGTCATTCCCACCAAAATATTAACTTATTAACATTGTCGCAAAGCATGGTTCATCCGGACTAAAAAAGAGAGAAGAAAACCATATAGGTTTGGTATGTTTCGCCAGGAATTACCGCCATAAATACTATTCCACAGTTGCCAGTCCTGCTGCCCAATTTGACACTGGTCAGCTTCTCTCAGTTTGTGTACTTAGGACTCTTCTTGGATATAAAGGGCTGGATCATGAATGTTTTTGAGCTGGAGCTGCCAGGAGGTTTATTAGCAAAGTTCGCCAGTGATTCCAGCATCATCAGTAAAAAGGTTTTGGAATTTTCAAGAGGAAAGCATCTTTCTTAATCAACTGGTAAAGGGGCTCCCGGGTGGCTCATTTAGTCAAGTGTCAGACTCTTGGTTTCAACTCATGTCACGATCTCATGGTTCTTGAGTTCTAGCCTCATGAACAGTGTGGAGCCCGCTTGGGATTCTCTCTCTCCCTCTCTGCCCCGCCCCCGCTCGTGTGTGCGCTTGTGCGTGTGCATGCTCGCTGTCTCTCTCTCTCAAAATAGATAAATAAGCTTAAAAAATTCAACTGGTAAAAATTCGGTATTCAAAGACTACACTCTGGAATTCAATCACCATTCCCTTTGCTGAACCCTGGTTTTCTGTTGCTTGTATTAAATGGCTCCCATTCAGCTAGATCTCCTTGGTGGATATCCAATCTTAGGCCTTTGGTTAACACCCTAACATCTTTGTAATCTTCCTATTCTTCAAAGACATGATTAGAATATGAATTAGAGTGGCTAATGTCTTAGAAACCATAGTCTGGGGAATGGGTATGCACAGTGGTCAGGTTGGAACTGGAGCTCTCACTGTCCCCAACAAAACAACCCAAGATCCCTTTGGCTGCATTTCTCTTGCTTCCGTCTCTGTTTAAATTTGTCTCAGTTCAAGGCCCAGCTCAAATGCCACCACTTATAGAAACTTTCTTGCATTACCCCGTACCAGTGTTTCTCTGTGCTCTCTTGTAAAGCTATCTGGAAAGGTATCTGGAGTCATAGTGATAACTAGTATTTACTTAATGTCTGTAGTGCTCCAGATACCATACTAAGTGTGTTAACACATTATCTCACTTAATTCTCACCTTTAATTCTCAACAGCATCTCTGAGTTAGATACTATTATTGTCTATCCCTTATGATGAAGCTCAGTGAGATGATGGGATGTACCCCATGCTATCACTAATACAAAAAAAAAAACAGATTTAAAATTCAAATCCAGATCTACTGGATGGCCAAATCACAGTGCTCAACCACTATCTTATATTTTATGCATAAATTTTACTCTACAAGTGTGGCGTGCGAGAATTGGCACATTTCTTTGTTTTCTTTCAATGAAACCAAAACTATGTGTGTTCTTGCTTCCCCGAACTTGTGTGCACAGGACTTTTCTTGGATGTGAAGAACTGACTCATGAATGGCGGTGGAAAATGTTTCCCTGCAGTGGGTCATGAAAAGGCCCAGAACTGTTCTCTAGAGCAGAATCTACAAGATGGCTTTTTAAGTCTTCAGGCCATACTGGTCATCATGAGGGAGTCTCTTTTTCCCTTGAAGGACGGAGTTCCATATTTGGGGATTTCGAACCATAAAGTATGAAGTCTGGCCTCACTGGAAACCTCATGTGAACTCTGCCCACCTGTGGGGAACAAGCTTAGGGATTCCCTGAGCCTACACCGATGGGTTAACAAAGCATAAATAATTAGAAAGCCATAGGATGTACACATCCAAGTTTGGGTAAACAAGATTAGGTAAATAAAATAGGTAAACGGAGCAAAGTTCCCCAGTATAGGACAAAGGTCCAGTATAGGACAAGCAGGACAAAGGTCCCCAGTACAGGACAAAGGTACAGGAATAGGGAATCTCAAGATGAAAATATTCAAGATGAGGTAAACAAGATTAGGTATTCAGGGCAGAAATGCCTCCCCCCAACTTAGTACAATAGCAGAAAGCAGCTTTCGTGGGAAGGAAGGACCAAATTAGGTAAACAGGTAAATAGGGCTATGGACCTCAGTGGACAAAGTTGCCCAGAGTTGAGCTCATTAGCCAAAGAAAGGTGCCTTGTTGACCCTGAGGTAGCATGCTCTGTCTTTCTTGTCCCCTAGGCCAGTTTAGGTAAACAGATGTGGTGCCCCATGTCTGCTGAAAACAACCTTCGCCCAGCACCAGAATCTTGTTTTGTATTGACGCAAACCCCTAACACCACATATCTCCAAAACCCCCTTTTCCCCACGCCCGTGAGTTAATGTTCATGGTTTCATTGTTTCCTTGTGCACGTCCATCATGCTTATAAGTCTTCTGATCCTAATAAAAACAGAGCAAAGGCCCTTACTCGGGGCTCTTGTCTCCTCCCGGACATTAGCTTCTCTCGAATTTTTAATCCTGCATCCTGCTTTCTTGCTGAACAAGAGAGAACTCCAGATCCGGACTCTATGACACCCACCTGTCCACCTGTCCCAGTCAGAGGCCAGGCCAGTGTTCCAGGATGTTGTGAAGGGATAAGCTGCTAGTCCTTACTATTCACAGAATGCCATACCTCAGTTCCTCTTCTTCTAAAGTTATGAAATCCCCCCTCCCTTCTTGCTCATCAAAAGCCATGTGCCATTCTCTGATCCCTACTCAGACCCTCAGCACATCCTTCTCAGGGAGGTACAGCTTCTGAAAAATGAAAGCCAAGAGGGCAGGATGTCTACCGGCACCTGCTGCCTCTACTATGACCCAACCTCTCTGCTTCAGGGTCAATTCTATGCCTCATGGAATGGTCACTGCTTGATTTACAAGCCAGAAAATGCAAACTGGCAGCTTTAGGTCTTACCCAGCCAGAGGAAGTGAATTATTCGATTCAATTTCTCCTGAAATTTGAGCCGTATTTAAAACTTGGGAGAGTCCACATAATAGCAATTACATCTTGAAATTTGGGGTAAACGGTTCTCATGGTGAGCATCAGCTGGCATCGAATAGCTTCTGTCCCCTCGAGAGGCCCCTGTGCTTTCCAGGTCACCTGCATGTCCATCATTCAGTCCTGATGCTCATCAGTACGCAGATTTTCTTTGCAATGGGGAAATATTTTTTTTTCATGTCTAAGATTCTAGCCAATGTGGAAATATATAACCTATAAGAAAAACACTTCAAGTTTCAGGAAGGATGGGGAAAATGCTTTGTGGGAGTCAGGAACATCCCCATGTATGGAATGTATAAGCAAAGCACGTCTGTTTTGAAGGAGGCACGTCTTCTCATTTACTTGCTAATGTTACAGCTGGTCCTCTTGGCACTTCAGTTTGCATCCCGCGGTGGATCTCCTCAAAATGGCAGAAACATACATCGTCGAACACATAGAAGCTGAGGTCTTCTTTCAACGTTTATTTATTTTTGAGGGAGAGAGACGGAATGCACGAGTGGGGGAGGAACAGAGAGAGCAGGAGACCCAGAGTCTGAAGCAGGCTCCAGGCTCTGAGCCATCAGCACAGAGCCTGACACGGGGCTCGAACCCACAAGCCATGAGATCACGGCCTGAGCCAAAGTTGGATGCTTAACGGGCCGAGCCACCTAGGTGACCCTAGAAACTGAGGCCTTTTCAAGATTGTTCCATACAGAGTTGAGCCAAGGCTTTCTGTATTTACTTCCAAAAATGCTTCTTCGTCAGTCTGGCTTGGCAGGGATAAGCCATGACAGGTGTGCCTGCACCTTCACTCAGCCTCTTTGCCCCATGTGGAAACTTCTCTCTACATTTCTACTCAATTAATAATAATTATCATTATTTAAAAAAGACTTGATTACAAATAATACCTGACATAATCTTGGTTTAAGACTCCACGTCTCCGTTAAGCCCTCCATCGTTTTTCAAGCCTGCCCTAGTTTTCTCTTCTTTGGATGATATTAATGTACAGTAAACAGTAGGTGACCATAAAAATACACTTAGTTATACTAATTAATTTATGTTCCATCATTTTGTGTCGTAAGGAAGCATAGCAAGGTCTTTGAGTGGCAGAGACCATGTTTCGTATAACCTGTGTGTGTGTGTGAATGTGTGTGTGCATGTGTGAATGTGTGTGTGCGTGTGTGTGCATGCGTGTTAGTGCACATGCACCGGCACAGACATGATTATCTGTCCCACAGAAACCATTACAGAGCTGGATACAAGCTGTTTAGAGACTATTTGTTGATTGATTCAGTGATTGAAATTTGAATTTTTGTGATTATATTCACTTGTATAACTTCTACTTTTTCCCATTATTTTCATGAGCATTTGGGTCCCCATCCTCCACTGCCTTCAGGAATCACCCTCTGGGGAATCTCTGATTTACTAAACAGCAGTGACTTTAATAGAGTAACACAGCAACCAGTGGCAATGTTAATTAGAATTGAGATCTCCTGACACGTTCCTTTGCTTTATGTCGGTAATTCTTCCATTCCTCAAAAGAGTTGTTAAAAGCAACCATTCCAAGTGGCTAAACTACTTTCGGTAAAGTGATAGACTGCGACGGGTAGCAGTCCATCCGTGCGCGCGTGCGTGTGTGTGTGTGTGTGCTTGTGTGAAAGAGAGAGAGAGAGAGAACCAGAGGCAGACAGTTGGCAGAGGTGGATATTGATAGGTGGAACAGGTGAAGTATTCTTTCCTCTCTAGCATTAGGTGTGGACCTGAGTATCTCTGTTGTTTAGGGAGAAAGATTATTGGTCGCAGTTCCGGTGTTTCTGGTAGAGGGATTCGTTTTTCAGTGGCCCAGTGGCGAGGAGAAAATAATGAAGAGGTAGTGTGACGAAAAGAGAAGGGTAAATACCAACTTCTGTTCCAAACAAAATGTTCCCTTCACTGGTTATTTGTCTATGATGGACAAAGGCCATCTCACTGTTCAAGTAATCGTAATGCTTTTTTGAGTGTTCATGGTGATAGTTTCTCTGGTACATGAGAAACCCTAACTTGCACTGACGTTGTTGTCTATGGGACTCTACATTTGCTCCTGCATTTCACATTTATTTATTCATTAAGTTTTTATTTATTTATTTATTTATTTATTTATTTATTTATCTGTAGAGAGAGAGTGGGAAACACAGAATGGGGGGGGGGGAGAGAGAGAGAGAGAGAGAGAGAGAGAGAGAGAGAAGTGGGGGAAGGGCAGAGAGAGAAACCCAAGAAGGCTCTGTGCAGTCAGCAAGAGCCCAACTTGGGACTTGATCTCATGGACCATGATATCATGACCGAGCTGAAACCAAGAGTTGGATAATTAACCCACTGAGCCCCCCCGCCAGGCGCCCCTCACATTTCTTTTAACATAGGCGCAAATGCGTCTTTATCAAAATGTTCCAAAAATATTTTCTTTTTCCACCTTTATCTACTTCTTTCGTCACGTAAGATGGAGAGGGTGCGGGACTGAAGATATTTATGTCATTTCTTCCGATCAGCAGAAGGTTTGCTGCCCTACAAACAGAGCTGAAAGACCCAGGAAGGCAGATTTGAGATGTCAACAAGCAGAAGAGATGCTTCAGGAATTTGCAGTTGAAGAAAGTGAAAGTGTGTTATAAATCCTGTTTACAATCTAAATTTCTCGGAGGAGTCACGTCAAAGTGTCAAAAACATATCACGGTTGTACTCATTTTTATGCACCCTTCCGAAGGTTCAGTTAAAGTTTAATTGTGGACCATCTAATTGTTTCACCTCCATTTAGAGCACGAATTCTTCTTCTTCTGCCCACACTTAAAAATGTTTGGTTGCCACGGGTCCACACTCCTTTTCCTTGCCGTCTCCATGGTCTTTTCCTATAGTTTACAATCATCTGGTCTTAGGGTTCTGAACACTCCAAACGTCTCTAACTTCAGTCTGTCATACTGCTGAGTCTCTTTAGCTCCAGACCTGTAATTCCAAGTGTCTACTAGCTTCTTAACTAGATGTCCCGGATCGCTCTCAACTTAGCATAGTCAGAAAAAAAGTCCTGACTTCCCCACCTAAACTATGGTGCGCAACTCAAATGGACAATTTCTATTTTAATAAACGGCCACGCAGTCACCACTTCCGGAAGCCTTGGAGTCATCATGAACCTTTCACGATGAAAATAGAATTGCCTTATACCTATCTTAAAAATATTTAAGTGACTGCAAAATAGCTACGCATAACGTTCAAACCCTAACCATGATGTGGCAGATACTGTCCATTGCTTACGTAACGCTGTTCTCCCCTTATCCCTGAGAACAGACTGTTGCTTTCATTTCTGAGAGATTTAAGAGAAAGAAGGGCCCTCTGTAAACTCATGGAGATCCCATTCCCCTTCGCTGAGTGATGATGGGTCCAGAGGACATGTTTCCCAGGTTAGGCCGACCAGATGAAAGGGACCGTTTGCTGGGGCACGATGCCCAGAAATGTCAGCTCATGATCATGAAAAAATCGTCAAGGGTAGCAGAAGGGCAGAGTTAAAAAAAAAAACAAACAAACAGAAAGTCCCTGTGTCCTCAATGATAACAGTGAACAGTTGGAAAATACCTGGAGCTGGCAGTGCAATGGGAGTTAGCAGAAGCCATTATTACTTAAGCCACGTAATTGGCATGTTGTTGCTGAAAGCATTTCTAGGTAATATACAAGGCCCTTCAGGATTCTTGCTCTCTGGAACCAACCAATTCTGTAGTTTCTTCTGTCAGTCTTCCCCCGTGTTTCACTCCAAACACACTCTGTTCCATCCTACAGCATTTTAGGTGTTCATCCAGACGGCCGACTTCTTCTCCAGCATTCTCCTGGTGAGCAGCTCTTGATGATTCAAGCTCTACTAGGTCAAATGTTACATCTTCAAGCTGTTATTTTACCCACTAAAATCCCCTGATTGTTCTTGCCCAAATCATGCACTCCCAGGAGAAATGAATTGATTTCTCTTTTGTTTCATGCATTATTTGTATCTAACACATTATATTGTAATGGTTGTATTTGTCTGTCTTGCACTTGACTTTGAGCACCTAAATGCAAGGATGCCTTATTCATCATCGTGCTCTCAGACACTAGGACAGTGGCTGTTATGTAATAAACATTCAGGTAATGTTTTTGCTTTTAGACCTCTAGTCCCAGTAAGAGTATATATCATTCATGTTTTTTTTAAACAGAACTGGTGTAAATTTAAATTTTTTTAATGTTTTATTTTTGAGACAGAGAGAGAGAGAGCATGAGCAGGGGAGGGGCAGAGAGAGAGGGAGACACAGAATCCGAAGCAGGCTCCAGGCTCAGAGCTGTCAGCACAGAGCCCAACGCGGGGCTCGAACTCACAGACTGTGAGATCGTGACCTGAACCGAAGTCGGACGCTTAACCGACTGAGCCACCCAGGCACCCCTAGAACTGGTACAAATTTAAATAATTAAAAAATACTAGTAATAAGCCTAAAACTAATCATAAGTCCCAACTGGATAGTGATGTCAACCTTCCTTGGGAGAGGTGTTGTTTTTTCTACAAAATATAATTTGTTCCCTACATTTCTTTTCTTTTTGACAAAATACATGCATCTTCTCAAACACCTATAGCTATTTATACTCTACTCACAAAAATACATTTTTACTTTCTGCTAAATTCACTTGTTTCTTCCCTGAGATTTTTGTGGCTCCATCACCAACACTGTGAGTTACATTTTAAGTCTGGGGAAGCTACTGCTCTGTCTCTGTCTGGGTCCTGTTCTAGAAACATCCCTTCCCAAATACAGAGATCATTCATACTGTTCCAATTTTAACTTGTGCATGACTACTAGAGAGACCACAGGCTGAACACATGTAAATTGGTTTCCAGGATGAGTATCAGAGTTGAAAAGAACATTAAAGGATTGGTCTTTTCTTCAGACCTCTAACATTCTTAACGGGTAGAAACCTGAAAACTACGGGAGGTCACTTGATTATTTGTGACTCCTACACCGACAGCTCTAGGTGAGTCCCTCATGAAGACTAATCACTTTAAAGCAAACATATGCTGCTTCTAAAAACTTGATGTTTAATAATATTTATCTATCAACAATTCAAAATTACACTGCAGATCTGAATTGCAGTTTGGGAAATTTAAAGGTGAATTCCATTAAAGTGTTCTAACTCGGTTGACTTAGATCTGGAAACTTAGTGGCATGCCCAAGGTCCGGCTACAGAGTTCAGCTCATCACTGCACATACTTCATGATCTAGTCTCCACTGCCTTCAGATAGTTTTTGTTACCTATGAATCGTCACTTTCACTTTCTGTTCAATTCTTCCCAGTTGCCTAAGATCTATTTTGAAACAAAGGAGACATAAACTCTAAATCACTTAAACTTTATAAATTAAAACTGCTTTAGGGGCACCTGGTGGCTCAGTCGGTTGAGCATCTGACTCTTGATTTCAGCTCAGGTCATGATCTCAAGATCGCGAGATCGAGCCCCGCATCAGGCTCTGCAATGAGCATAGACCCTGCTTGAGATTCTCTCTCTCCCTCTCCCTCTGCCCCTCCTCCGCTTGCTTGCTCTTTCTCTAAAAAACAAAACAAAACAAAACAAAACTGCTTTAGATGAGGCCTCTACATGCCTTTAAACAAACGTAATACAAGATGTTTCAAGCTGTCAGAGCTGACTCGTTATACAGCTCCAAGAAGCACTATTCACTTCTCTATGTCCCTGTGACTAATGCCCCCCCCCACAACCGAGACAATATATTGTCTCAACCCTTTGTGTGAAGGGCTACTTATGCTGTCTCTATGGGTCGAGACAGTGATATCTGTGGTTATGGTTCTCTAAGTGACAGTTGTGTAAAAGTAGTTTCTGGAGAAACAAGGAATCACCGGGTGAGAGATCATGATCTTACCTGAGCTATGGTTTCCTGCTAACAAGGTGGGGCTTACGGAGCATCTTCCCAGTCTGCTGGTGACTACAGGCGGTCCTGGTGTTCCATCCCATTCCTGAGCTTTGATAGGCTCTCTGGAAGATGCCCCGTGATGCCCTCTCTCTTTGCTCTCCAACTTTGGTAATGGCTCCGTGCTGTGACTTCGGACTTTCAGTTCCTCTGTCGATTCTGTGTGTTAACCAGAATTACATTCTGTTAAGCATAAGTCAAATTCTTCCCATATTCTTTTAAAACATTAAAGAATGATTTTCTCATATGCTTTCAATCTATTTTTGTGAACTTGGAAATGTGTTGGAGATTACACCATTTAAATATAACAGGGATGGAGATCACCGTGTGCAGGTTAATATCACTGGGAAATAGTTTTCTCATTGGAAGAGAAAACCTCAATGAATCATGCGTCTCTCAGTAACTCTTGCATTCACTGTCAAGGAAACTTCTTTTTTTTTAATTTTTTTAATGCTTATTTATTTTTGAGAGAGAGAGAGAGCACGAGCAGAGGAGAGAGAGAGAGAGAGGAAGACACAGAATCCGAAGCAGGCTCCAGGCTCTGAGCTGTCAGCACAGAGCCGGACATGGGGCTTGAACTCACAGACTGTGAGATCATGACCTGAGCCGAAGTTGGAGGCTTAACTGACTGAGCCACCCCGAGACCCCAGAAACTTCTTTTTTTTAATGTTTATTTACTTTTGAGAGAGGGAAGGTGCAGAGAGAGACAGAGAGAGAGAGACAGAGAGAGAGAGAGAGAGAGAGAGAATGAGATCTCAAGCAGTTTCAGCGCTGACAGTGCAGAGCTTGATACAGGCTTGATCCCATGAACCGTGAGATCATGACCTGAGCTGAAACCAAGAGTCGGATGCTTAACCGACTGAGCCTCATAGGTTCCCCTCAACTTCAAGGAAACTTCTTAAAGAGCATATTACACTCACTGTCTTTACTGTCATATCTTCCATTCATTCTGCTACCCCCTGTGAATTCCTGAATTCAGCCCACCGCTCTAGTAAAACTGCTTGTGCTAAGAGCTCCTATTCTAGTTGGCAAATTTAGAAAACACTTCTAAGACATTTGACAGCTCCTTTATTACTCTCGTCTATATATTCGATTCTCTTGGCTTCCCGAATGGCCCATCTTCCTGGGTTGCGTTCTACACACAACACTATTTCCATGTCATTCATATGTTCTCTTCCTTCACCCATCCCTTATATGTTGTCCCCAAGATGCTAGGTTAGCTGCTATTCTTCTCATTCTATTAGATATACTTTTCCTGTGATTTTACCTTCCAGGATTGTTAGCGATTTTTAAATAGTTTACTACAATCCTGGATCATTGCCCTGAGCTTGCTTGCTTGCTTGCTTGCTTTATTTATTTATTTGTTTATTTATTTATTATTTGAGAGAGAGAGAAAATGCATACACAGAGAGGAGGGGCAGAGGGAAAGGGAAAGGGAAAGAGAACCCCAAGCAGGCTTCATGCCCAGGGCAGACCGTAGCACTGGGCTGGATGATCCCAGGACTGTGAGATCATGACCTGAGCCGAAATCAAGAGTCAGACATTTAACCAACTGAGTTATCCAGGTGCCCCTCTCCTGAACTTTGCACCCCTTTATCCAACCACCAGCTGGGTCTCTCTGGATGCCCCATGGGTATTACAAATTTAACATTTCAGATATTGGACTGACGCCATTTCTTACTAAGCCAGTAGTTCCTCCTGTCCTGTCCAGCCAACCACCCCAACTAGAAGCTTGTCTCTCCCTTTCTTTAACTGCTACTCCCCAAATCTATCAGTAGTATATTCTGCAGGTTTTATTTATGAAAATCTTGCTTTCTCTTCTGCCACCCTTTGTATCATATCTACCTCAATTACTTTGGTTCCAACTCTAATCATTACTGCAGCTTCTCTCTTAGTCTCCATCTATCTATCCTCTCCAAAGCATGAACTCCATATACTTCCCAAATGACCTGTTTAAAATGCAAATCTAACCAAGTGTATTTTATAGAGAATGGATATAATTGGCATTCTGGTACCCATGTACAGAAGTGTTCAAGAACACACGTAGCAAGGGGCACCTGGGTGGCTCGGTCGGTTAGGTGTCCCACTCTTGATTTCAGCTCAGGTCGTGATCTCAAGGTTGGTGGGTTTGAGCCCCGAATCCGGCTCTGTGCCGACAGCTCCCAGCCTGCCTGGGATTCTCTCTCTCTCTGCCCCTCTGCAGCTCACGCTAGCACACACGCACACACACGCTCTCTCAAAATAAATAAGCTTTAAAAAATAAACACACAGGTCGTAATATGAGTGACAACCGCTTGTTACTTTCAGAACAGTGTTGTTTCGGGGAATGGATGCCACAGCCCTTCTATAGTGCCTATAGAGAAGTGTTTAAAACCAAAAACAAACAAAACAACACAACCTGTTTACAGTGTACTCTTGACTCACATCTCTCCAGAAGCCTCCTGTGATCCACAGAAGTACATCTGATCTCTTTCCTATGACCCAAAAGACTCCCACCCCTGCCACTCCTCTTCCACACCATCACTTCCCACCTGAACGTTGTGTTCAAGAAACACCGCGAAACTGGTCGTACCTTCTTCCTCCCCCCTCCACCTGCCACCAAAACAAGGCTGTCTTGAGGGCCACCGTCCCTCGACCTCACCTGCTTCGAATACCTCTGTATCTTGTCTTTCCTTGGAGAAGGCCCCTCAGACCGGGTTATTCAACTTAAGTATCCTCCAAAACTTCCTCCACCCATATCCCCACCCCAGGCTGGGATTCGATCATCTCCACACTGATACTGTCATATATCATCTTTCGATGGATCTGTTCTTCTCAAAAGGCCCTGAGTCCTTGGAAGCAGGAACTGAGTTTTGTTTTTTGCTTTTTTTTTTTTCCATGTGGTGTCCTTAGCACCTAGCATGCTGCTCAATAAGTATTTAATTTATTTATTTGTTTAATAGGTTTCTCAACTCCTCGGGCATCTTTCTGATGTGTGTGAAATTCAGTGCTCCTAATGGAATAAGAGGATCAGGCAAGTGTTATAAATACACCAAAGTGGCACAGAGCTAATAGTGTTCTGCAAAAATCTGATTCTCTAACAATCACAGTTGTAGAATTCACCATTTTTTTTTACTTTTTTAAATATGTCTTTATTTTTGAGAGACAGAGAGAGAGCGAGTGGGAGAGGGGCAGAGAGAGAGGGAGACACGGAACCGGAAGCAAGTTCCAGACTCCGAGCCGTCAGCACAGAGCCCGATGTGGAGCTGGAACTCAGGAACCGTGTGAGTTCATGACCTGAGCCAAAGTCTGATGCTTAACCGACTGAGCCATCCAGGTGTCCCTAAAAGTCACCACGTTGGAAGTATCACTCACATGAGGAATCTTTGGGAAAGACTGCAGTAAAAAAAAAAAAAAAAAATCACAGAAATGGTTCAGGGAATCTGTATTTTGGTTTCTTTATGTTTAGGCTCAAATACTCATCAACTTTCAGCAATGTGGGACAAATGTCCCACTTTGATTCCATATTACCAGAATCTGTGGGGCAGAGGTAGAAGAGGTTTATAATAGAGTAAGAGGTCCTAGGTGAGGTCATCTGAGTGGCCCAGTTTTGCAGCCCTGGTCATGATCATGGGCTAGTAATCCATGCCACTGAGCACTCGGGTTCTCCTCTTGGAGGCTCATTTTTCTTTTTTTTTTTTTTCTTAACTACAATGTAAAGATAATATCAGCCCTGCCTAACCTCTCCAATGTAATTTGAAGGATCTAATGGTATTCTACATTAAAAAAAATGTTTTAATGTTTATTTATTTTTGAGAGAGAAAGACAGAGCATGAGCGGGGTGCGGGGGCAGAGAAAGAGAGAGAGACACAGAATCTGAAACAGGCTCCAGGCTCCAAGCTGGCAGCAAAGAGCCCGTGGGGCTCGAAACTCAGGAACAGCGAGATCATGACCTGAACTGAAGTCAGACGCTTAGCCGACTAAGCTACCCAGGCACCTCTATTTTAAAATATTTTTAAAACTAAGCAGTGTCATACATATAAAAGATACTATTAATTTAAATGAACTGTAGGTGCACCTGAGCGGCTCGGTCAGTTAAGCGTCTGCCTTCTGCTCAGGTCATGATCTTGCAGTTTGGGAGTTTGAGCCCCACGTCGGGCTCTGTGCTAACAGTTCAGAGCCTGGAGCCTGCTTCAGATTCTGTGTGTGTGTCTCTCTCTGAACCTCCCCTGCTTGCACTCTGTTTCTCTTTCTCATTCTCAAAAATAAATAGACATTCAAACACATTTTAAAAAATTAACCGTAGCCATTTGTCCGTTATGAATTTACATAACCTTTCTACATTTGGACTAGATAATCACTGAGAGATTGAAAACACAAGTGGACAATTGCCAGACCACATACTGAAATAGAATTCCAACCCATCATCTACAGTAATGAGCCCAGAAAGCCAATGTACCCTCCCTAAGCCAGACTTACAGGAAGTCAGACTACTATCTCTAACAACCAATCCAGGCAACCGAACAACAGTCTGTTTGGCCCCAAACAACCAGGGTTGATTGTTAATTAACTTGATTAATAACTGATAGCTTCCTGGATTTTTGCCCCTGCTTCTAACGTAAGACCAGCAGAGAAAATCAAATATGCATCTCTATCCAATCACATAGGACGCCCTCCTTCTGGCTGGTCTGCGGGCAGCTACCCCATGCCAACAGCCTCCACTTGGGGCAAATCTGAAGTCTTGCCTGTTTGCCGTTAAGTTTCTCCCACCAACTTTTCTCGTTCTTCGCCTTGCCTTCGAATCTCAGCGATTAGAAGTGATGGTGGGTAACTGCTTGCTGTAGCAAGCTCTGAATAGGCTTTGCCTGCTCTCATTTGTTTGGTCTTCATTTGTATGCACATCGCTATAGTTCCTTCCCGCTCCAACAAGCTAGGCCGTTGTGTAAACATATGTCATGAGTATTACTCTATGAGATAAAACTTCAACCAGGAGGGTCATCTTATCATAAAAACCTCAGAAAGATTCCTGGCCTTTAAGTGGGGCTCATATAAGCCTAAGTCTCAGTTACACTAAAATCAAATATAGGAAGTAAAAGTATTGAAAAAGTAATACATTCCAGCATCATAGTTCCGGCAAGACAATTCAACACTTGCTTTTTGGTGCCCTGCGTCCCGTGGAATAAAACCAGTATCAGAAAAGAACATCATAGACTATTCCCAAGCTGTTTATTCACAGTTTCAAGGAAAATGGAACTCTGGCTTCCAAATGTCACAGCCTCAAAGCCTAATGACCCATCTGTTTCTCTTTACCTCCTCTTCCAGATTTCAAACAAAACACCGAGATGCTTGCTTTTATTATCAACTTCTGTGTTTTTTTTTCCAATAGTAACATTAAGAATTTACTATTTCTCTCTCTCTCTCTCTCCCTCTGTCTTTCTCTCTCTTGCTCTTTCTCTCTCTCTTTCTCACACATACACACATGCACACGTACAAGCACACACACACACACACACACACACACACACACAGCATCTACTAACACTGGAACTGAAACTAACCAAACTAAAAAAATGCTTACACAGAACATTGGATCCAGCATGTATCCTTCCTGCAGGTTTGGATAACATTCTAAATATGAAAGGCTGAGGATGTGTGTCAAAGCACCTCCACCTACATCAGTTTCTTTGTTCTCATTCAAATTAGTCACATACACATCCTGGGGAAGTGTCATTTGGGTCTCAAACCTCAACTCAATAAAAGCCCAATACAGCTTTGGAAACAAAAAGGAGTCTTTTTTTCCCCTTTCGTTCTTCCTTCTTTGTTTTCAAGTCCCAGAGGTTAGTCTTCAGTGAATTTTGGCAGATGTATTTAGAGAAACTTGAACAAAAGAATTGAAGAAATCATGCTACTCAGACTTGCACCCATGTACCTTCACATCTGCCTCCTAAACAGAAGGCGAAGCTGAAAAACCTGGAAGAAAATCATCAATGTACTTTTGAGCATTTTATTTGGGAATAAATCTAGTTTCTTGCATGTAGTCATAAAAAACTTCCTATAAAATGCATTTTTCTAATTAAAATATGTATGAAAATCTTCCAAATAGCTGTTGCAAATAAAGAAATAGAAGGCAGACAATTACACTAAGAAATATACACAACAAGACACACTGAAACCTCAAAGAAATCTTTTCAGAGGAATAAAGAGGTATTTATCACTATCCATATATTTCAATGTTTTCTTAAAGCCTGAAAAACAAAATTGATTTTAGTACCATAAACAT
Organism: Herpailurus yagouaroundi; assembly: GCF_014898765.1. Taxonomy (NCBI): domain Eukaryota; kingdom Metazoa; phylum Chordata; class Mammalia; order Carnivora; family Felidae; genus Herpailurus; species Herpailurus yagouaroundi. The sequence goes on from NW_024412433.1 coordinate 13,092,484, forward strand.
TCCTGAACAAAATCAATCTTTGGTGCTGTGATAAATTTCTAGGTGGGATCTTGCAGTACAGGGCCAACTACCTGGAAGGACTGAATGTCAACTACCGACCTAAAATCTGATTCTCACACTGAAATCTGATCTTGAGTTGAAATCTTGCTGTGAGAAATACATGTTATGTTTCACATTTGTCTTTCAGACTGTGCATTTTGCACTTTCTCGTCCTAAACTTCTTATGGTTTTCAAGTTAAACAAGGACAGAGAAGGATAAGAGGCTAGAAGCAACCTTTTCATGACCAGAATATTTTCTCCAGGATTCCAATCTTATCACAGTTCACGCTGCTAATTCTGAGGCTCCTTCTCAGAATTTTCCCTGACAAATGGGTCTGCACTTGTCTCTCAGTTCTACCTCACTCTTCTCCCTCTGTGTCCCTGCCCAGGGGCTCTAGGTCACCTAGAAAGACTTCAGTTTCCAGGTCTGATGGCTTTCCCCACCAAGTCTGTCCCCTTCCAGATACTGACTTTTCCCAAGATCTCTGACCCACTCTTCCTCATCAGCATTTACTCTCTCAACAGAAGTGGTACAGAGGATTCTTGTCAGTCTCCAGACCCCCCAAATCCCTCTTAAACTCTAGAAACAAAGACAACATTATTGCATTGATGAACCTTTCCACATGGCCGTCTGGGGACCACACACATGAAAACTGACAGACAGCATTATCCTTTTTCCAGACTTGCTTCTTTTCTGGTCAGGAAGATCGTGTACTTATTGATTTATATGTCTAGTTCCCTCACCAGACTATACACAGCATCTTAAGACCAAAGACTACGTTTCATGTTGGTCCTCAGTGTCTAATAGAGTCCTCAGTGAGAACAGACAGGGTGAATGAATGCACGCACACTTCTCCCAGGTCAGTTAATTAATTAGCCTTCATTCTTGGATATTACTCCACGTAGGCCATGACCCAGGGCTTCTCCCTCCCTCCTTTCCAATCTCACCCAGCACATGGGCCCTGGCATGAACTAACCACCCTCAGTGACAAACACAAGTTAGCTAAAGTTATTTTTGTTAATTCATACATGTTTCTAACTGACTTGCTTACTGGCCAGAAAATAAGTTACTTGCCTGGAAAATTAGTATTACTTGTAAATGTGACCAGCCATACCATTTTCCTGGAGGAACATTAAGATCCCATTTCTTTCTCTTTATTTTTTCTTTCTTTCTTTCTTTCTTTCTTTCTTTCTTTCTTTCTTCCTTCCTTCCTTCCTTCCTTCCTTCCTTCCTTCCTTCCTTCCTTCCTTTTTCTTTCTTTCTTTCTCTTTTTCCTTTCCTTTCTTTGTTCCTTCCTTCCTCTTTCTTTCTTTCTTTCTTTCTTTTGGTCTTTTTTTTCTCTTTCTGTGCTTTCTGTCTTTCTTATTTCAATATATAAGGATTAACTTGCATATCCCTTGTTTCTATTAACATCTAGATGATTCAAATGATTTACACAAGAGGCTTTTATTTCTGGGGTTTGTGACTGCCATTATTCCTGAAATTTCACCCTCTCACATAGGGATCCCTTGGTTACAAAATACAGACACTACATCTGGTGACAAAGAGACCAAGGCTCCAGCTGATGAGCCCTTGAGGTTCCTATGGACAAAAACAAAACAAAACAAAAACAAAAACAAAAAAAAAACAAAAACAAAAACAAAAAAACAGACCACGCTACTGGATTGTCCCTTCCTATTGGCATAATCAGCAGGATCAAAGTCCCTCCATTCTATTCCAACTGCTGAACAGTGGAAATAATGAAAGGTGATCAAGGCAGATTAATTAGGCAGAAAAGGCAGCACATTGGAAGTGCTGAAGGAGGCACTGAACTAAATTGCATTATCAGATGGGTATTAGATTCAATCATCAGACTTAAAGCTGAAAAAGACCTTGAAATCACAGTTGTAACAGCTCAGGAAAAGCAAGGTGTGCATAGTCATTACTGAGCTGGCCATCCTGCCTTTGGGAGAAGAGCTCCAGGGAGGGGGAGTTTCCACCTCACAGGACAGTTTGGCTCCCTTTGGAACATCTTTAATTGCTAGAAAGCTCTCATACTGAGCCCAAGTGGGCCTCCCTCCAAGCACCATCATTTGTTGGTTGTAGGTAGTCCTGTTTCTGAAGCAACTCAGAATGAGTTTATTTCTGTTTTAAAGCAGACACCCTTTAGAATCCAGAGTGAGGCAGTCTGTCTCACTCTGGTCACATCTTCCTCACAGTACAAGTCTAGAATGCTCACTCTTCCAGGCACCCTGGCCTGGACACTAATTGCATGTCTTGGTGTCCTTTAAAACTGCCACCTGGAGCTGGTCAGAGCCAGATAGCTTGACATGGTTTTCTTGTGAGTTTAAGGGAGCACTGGGGTCCTCTCTCTGCTCTTCTCTTATTCCATCTCCGGAGTCTCCAGGGAAAAGAGAGCACAGGCTCCCATGTTTCCACAGCAAAAGGGCACCAGGGAGCAGGGCCATTTATTTATTTATTTATTATTGCTCCTGTCTCATGTGAATTCTGTCATTAGGTGTCAGTTATGTCAATTCCAACATCTCAGGGCTGTCAGCTCCTCAAATATAAATAGAGAAAGAACAATAGCTCAGGCTTCTGCAGATTATATGGTTTCAAATAAAGTTGGAAAGAAAGTCCAGGTTGTGTGAAGAAGGCACAGAAAGTAAAACCTCCATTGTAATAAGATAGATGAAGTGCGTTACTTAACAGAATAACAAAATAGAGGAGGCACACTGACGTAGGATTGAATACGCAAATAATCCGGATCATTTGACAGGTGTAAAAACAGCTCAGAGCTTTTACACATCTTGCTCAAGGTCACACAGATGGCAATTAGCAAAGGCCTGCTAAAGAGACAGGTTTCCTGGCCACTACCCAGCATGCACCTCTCACCAGAAGACAGGGGGACTCACATGCTGATTCATATTCTACAGTTGTTGTTTATGGTTGCAAGGAATAACACTTCTCAGAGTGTGATAATAAATAGAATTTCAAAGACCATGTTTGGCCTTTTAAAACTCTCAATTAGGGGTGCCTGTGTGGCTCAGTAGGTTGAGTGTCTGACGTTGGCTCAGGTCATGATCTCCTAGTTCACGAGTTTGAGCCCCACGTCGGGCTGTGTGCTGACAGCTTGGAGCCTGGGGCCCGCTTAGGATTCTGTGTCTCCCTCTCTCTATGCCCCTCCCCCACTCGTACTCTGTGTGTGTGTGTGTGTGTGTGTGTGTGTGTGTGTGTGTGTCTTTCAAAAATAATTAAAACATTAAAAAAATTTTAACTCTCAATTAAACATCCAGATGATTTACTTATTCACTTTTTTTTTAACAAGGTGGATGAGGATTGTAGAAATACAAATTAGCTCTACTTAAAAAAAAACAAAACACCTTCACAGAAGTCATCAGGCATAGCTCAAATGTTGACACATTTTAGTAATACTTTAAGAAATTCTAGTATTGTAGGGCAATAAGAGAAAACTTACTCAGAGAATTCAAACTATATTTTTGTTTGCTCTGGGAATGTGGCAGCCACGAGGACCCGTGGACAGAGTTCAGCCAGACGACCAAGTCTGTTCTCTCCGGGCATGCAGTTAAACTATACTTCCCAGCATTCCTTGCAGTGAGGGAGCGCCACATAACTGAGGTCTGGCCATTAGAATGTGGGTGGATATGATGTAGGTCACCGCCAGGTCGGGTCATCAAACTTCCCACAAAATCCCTCCTCCTCTTGAAGATTCCCCTCCTGCTGGCTGGCAGTTTTTTGAAGTACCAGATGCTGGTGCCTGTGGGACCACCAGATGGAAACTTCCCAGTAACTGCGGGGAGACCTTCCCATCTTTCACGGAACACCCACTAACTGAGAATCACATGCCCGTGACATATGTCATGTCCTATGACGTGAACAGGAGGGAAGTTGTATCGTATAAAGCCACTGAGGTTTTACAGTTATCGGGTTAGAGCGATTGGACTACCTTCATGCAGATTTCAACTGATACTACTTTTTACTTTCCTTCCTGTGGAATATAGTTTAATATGAAACCCTTGACTTTCTAATGAGGACAATAGTTTTATTGGCACACCGACAGAAAAATGAGAGGCAAAGAGATTAAATTGCCCAATACAGTGTAAGAATCTGGCAAACACACCTTCTCTCTCAGTTCTAGTTGGAATGAAAAAGCTTTATAAAACTAACAAACACGTTTTTATCGAGTATTTAATAAATATTTTAAATGCTATGGCTTCAATAAGTGTTTGCTGAATATACAAGTGGGTGGGCCTCTAAAATGATCATCCAAGCAGCAGTATATTTCATTTATATTCATTTGAATGAAGATAACGCCACCCCAATTTCTTTTCCCAGATAGCTTTTCATCCAAAATAGTAGCAAAGAACAAAATCTCTAAGAAAGAATTTTTAAAACAAGGTCTTTCTACTATATTCACAAACAAAATAGCAGCTATTTCTTTAGCATAATAATAATTTAGCTATAAATTAGATATGTTCAGGAAACATGTACAATAAATTTAAAAAATATTTCTCAGAACCATTCTGGATGGGGTTGAAATGAGCTACAGTCCATGGTCAGGTTGGTTCAATAAAACATCTTTCCAGAGCCTTAGTTTCCTCAGATAAAATTATATAATAAAATAAATTATTTCTAAGCATCCTCCTGGGTCTAAAATCGTATATCTTTTTTTATTAAACTTTTTAAATGTTTGTTTAGTTTTGAGAGAGAGAGAGAGAGACAGAGCACAAGTGGGGGAGGGGCAGAGAGAGAGGGAGACACAGAATCCAAAGCAGGCTCCAGGCTCTGAGCTGTCCACACAGAACCCGATGCGGGGCTCAAACCCACCAACTGGGAGATCATGAGCTGAACTGAAGTCCAGCACTTAACCGAATGAGCCACCCAGGTGCCCCAAGTCATCTACTTTTATAATGCCAAAGTTCATACAAAAAGCAAAATACTTCATGAAGATTCAACAGTATTATTATTTCTATTCCAAAATATACTTGTATTTATACTTCAGAATGTTTTACATTTGTCAAGGTGACTTTTTTGTAGTTTAGTTTAATTCCCCTTCCAATCAAATCCCAGTGAAGTAGAAAAGAAATTAAGAAAGTGGGCTCTTAAAAAACATTAATGAGTTGTGTAGCATCACTGGCAAACCTAACATCCAACTTCTTTTCCTGCCACCTGATTAGGAGACTTGAAATAAACAAGGGTCCCGGTTTTAGAAAATAGAGAGAGAATACCTACAATGTTTTTTTTTCCCTGTTTGTCTCCTAGTTACTACTGGAAAGCAGAATGCCAGCTCTAAACAATGTCTTTTTTTTTTTTAATGTTTATTTATTATTGAGAGACAGAGAGAGGTAGACTGAGAATGGGAAGGGCAGACAGAGGAGGAGACACAGAATTGGAAACAGGCTCCAGGCTCTGAGCTGTCAGCACAGAGCCCGACGCGGGGCTTGAACTCACAAACTGCGAGACCATGACCTGAGCTGAAGTCAGACGTTTAACCAACTGAGCCACCCAGGAGCCCTTCTAAACGATGTTGTATAACACCAGCAGCAGCATTGTGATGACAATTTCACAAAATCAGTGGCGACCATGTATCTTATGTTGAACTACACTATTTACAAATAATATTTCTAATCTTTGCATAGCTTTTGGAGGCATGTAGAGTGATAACCTTCACTGTTAGGGAAAGCTTAGGGTCCTGCTGGTGAATGTGGGTCAGAGATGGGTAATTGGAGGAATCAGGATTTGAACTCAGGTCTCTCTGAACAAATAGCCACACCAGTGAGGCATTGTTTGGCTTTCTTTTCTTCTGTTGGGGTTCTTTTCAGGAGGATTATTTACCTTGTTTTAAAAAGTATAAAAAATTTTTAAACCCACCTTTATTTTAAAGATATCTGAAGACTATATACACAGGAAAATTAATGCAATGAGATTTAGGAGAAATTAGTTGTCAGTCTAGATAGCATAAATTATGCACAACTCAGCTCCTAAGACACTTTACTATGCAAGTTATATAGAAGTCCATAGTAGTTTTCAGATGGGATGCAGACTGGATTAAATTCCTGCAGCACACTATGTAATCCAAAGCACAGCTATTAACTGATATTTATTAGTAACAGTGAAGCAAGTCAGAAAACAAAGAACATGCATTTTCTAGGACTGCTTTTAGTAGTTTACTCTGACACACTTTGGAGGGAGGGATTGCTTTGATTAAAAAAAGCAAAATGAAGATATATATACATATATATGTGTATACAGATATATATATGTATATATATGTGTACATATATATACATATATATATCTGTATACACATATACATATATATCTTTCTTATGTTCAATCAATAGTAAAATGCATACGCCTTGCTCCATATGTATAGACATTTTGCATGTCAGGAACTATGACAGTGAGAGACTAAGACAGTGAACCAAAACACCATGACTTCTACCTGCATGGGGCTCCTTTTCTAAGAGAGAGGATAATTTTTTTTTTTACATGAGCTAATACAGTATTAGAGCTCTGATAAGAGGAGTAAAAAGAGATGGCAGAGTACAATGAAAGTATAATAGATGATTTGTCCTAGTTGAGAGGTCAAGAAATCTTGATTAAATAGTGATTCAAAGAATGGCGGGGGGAGGGTTAGATGAGTTTTGCAGCCAGGGGAAACTGATTGTTGAACACAATCAGTCTGTCCTCCTAAAAGCTGATCCCACCTAACAGCAAACTTCCAGCTTGGCAAAAAAAGCACAGGCAAATCCAACACTTGAAAAAAGAAGGATGGAGGGGAAAACTGAATGGTTCGGACTCCTTAATAAGTTCAGCCTGTCTGGAAGAAAGCCTTTATATTAGAAAAGAATGGGACCCGAATTTACATTGGAAAAGAAACAAATTAAGGAGGGTTTTGAATGACAGGGTAAAGTTTGTATTTGTGACAGCAGGGTATGGTGACGCCATCAGCATTGAAGGAAGACTCTCCCAGGGGAAGTATGCAAGAAGGACCAAGGGAAAGATGTGTGAGCAGTGATCCCAGGTCAGAGACGCATTATTAGTATCATCTAATCTCCAGGCACATGAAATCCACAGAACTTCAGATATCACCGTCTTAACATTATGATGCCATCAACTTCTTAGGCGTCCTTTTCAAGGGGGGGTGTACAAACATAGATGCAATGATGCAGAAATATATAATATTTTGTAGTATATCTTTTTGTAAACACTTTTCATTGTTTACCTTTAAAGTAGATTAAACTTGTGACTATTTACCAGATGAAGATCACTTTTTGAACTGCAAAAACCCATCATATGTTTGATGACAAGATAATCATTTTTTTACTAGCCAACCTCATTGTCTGGTCTTAATCTGATGTCAAAATTTAGAGAGCAAAATACAAGACAAGGTTATACTAAGAATTCATCAAATAACTACCCTGAACTCAGAGTCAATTCTCTGCATATTAAAAATGGAACATAATTATGGAAAGTGCCCTTATTGTTCAACAATTCTTTTTACTTTAAAATAGTGCATAAAAATGCAAATGCATCCTTATAATTTACCACATGAAATATTTATGCCCACAGCTCCTGGCACCCCCTATAATACCAATGGTGGGCTTTTAGTCCCCCCCCCCCATTTAAGACCTGACATTTGGAAGCATTCCGAAGCTCATCTCCCTCCCTCTACATCTAGTGCCTTCAAATATTTGGTAAACTACTGATAAAAATCTCTTTAGAGGGACAAATGGAATTCTAAGATACTTGGCAAACATAGTTTTAAGGTTCTAAAATCTTTGTAACCCAGATCAGGCCCACATTTTGACTTAGGATGTTTTAAGACATCTACATCTTTTGACAAATTCCAAAATTAGATGCCAACGGTTATAGAAGACCTGACACGGAGTCATTCTTAAGTAGGACACAAGGCAGCAAATTAACATAAAGCAGACAATCTAAAAAAGAATCCTGTTGAAGAAAGGAGGCCACCGGGACTCAAACATATGTGATTTTTACATTCTCCTCCTTTCTACTGCCCCAGTCACAGCAATGCTGGATACAGACTGTCATAGCACAAAGAACTCTGGATTTCATTGTTTGGGAAACTTGACCCTGGGAACGGTTCTGCCTTTATCTGGGTGACACTGGGCACGTTTTTCTGACTTTCTGTGCTTCTGTGTACTCATCTTTCAAATAAGGGATTTAGACCATAGCATCTTTAAGATGTTTTCTGGGTTTGAAACTCTATGGGAAAAAAATAAAAAAAAGAAGGGGCCCAAACTTGAAATCATACACCTGTTTCCTCAGTTTAAAATGAAATGGAATTGGGGCACCTCGGTGGCTAAGTCTGTTGAGCATCTGACTTTGGCTCAGGTCATGATCTCACAGTTCGTGGGTTTGAGCCCCCACATCAGGCTCTGTGCTGACAGCTCAGAGCCTGGAGCCTGCTTCGGATTCTGTGTCTCCCTCTCTCTCTCTCTCTCTCTCTCTCTCTCTCTGTGCCCCTCCCCAGCTCGTGCTCTGTCTCTCTCTGCCTCTGTCTCTGTCTCAAAAAAAGTAATCAACATTAAAAAAAATTAAACTTCTGAAGTGAAATGGGATTTATGTGTATCTAAATTCATTACAGAACTGGGATTTGATGAAAGAGCCACCAACTGAAGACCAATGTTCTTAAAATTACAGTTCTGGCTTGCTTTAAGGAGTTTTCAAACTAATTAATGATACCTTACCATAGGACAAAAAAGAGGTGGTTTTACATACAAGATATCCGTAGATGCTGCCAATATCATGAGCAATTCCACAGCCAAAATGCAGAAGAAACGATGCCAAGCCCAAGGAGAAGTAACAATAGTATGAAGCAAATTAAACAAAACAAAACAAAACAAAACATGGCTATAACTTGAGTTGCCCTTATATGAGATATTCACGAGGATTTGGCTTTGTGAGCAAAATCACTGCTTACTAAGACCATTGGGAGAAAATAGGCCAATTATCTATCGAATGCAAGGAATCCAAATTCACTTTTTCTGCTACAGGGGAAAAAAAATGTGGAATTCTACCAATGCTTCTACAGCATTTCTGTTTTTGTCTATTTCTTAGGCAGAAGTCAGAATAACTTGTTGAACAATGGAAGAGAAAGGGAATACCTAGAAAGATCAAAACAATATTCTGCTACCAGACGTTTTATAGATTGGAAAGACTTTGGTAATGCAGGACGTTTTTATGTATCCTCAAGACTGAGTTAATGTGCACAGGAAATTACTATTGGGCATTTGGGGTCAAAACTGATGTTCCTCTTGCATGGGTTATTACCACATTTTTATAGAAATGGCTTCGATGTTGTTGGAAGATATAAAATTGTTGCTAATAACGCAGTGCATGGATTCCTACAGCAATTTAGAAACCAAGGGCAGAAGGTTCATACCTCTGAACACCAAGATCTGGGAAGTCCCAACCCCAACAGGGTACTGTGTAAACAGAGTTGTTTGGGGGGTTATGAGACTCTGGGTACCAGTTCAAACTTAGCCCCTAATTAACTGTGAGGCCTTGAGCAAATCGCCTTCGCCTTCTGAACCTTCATTTGCTTTTCTTTAAATGAGGCATTTGGACTCAAGGGTCTTCAAGTTTAGGATTCTACTGATAAGTACCAGAATACATTTTATATTAACGATTCCCAGTCCTAACTGCATAGTAGAAACTTTTGGGGAGCCTTCAAAAAATATCCAGGCCTGGGCCACCAGTAGGTTAGATTGCTGAGGCTGGAGCCTTGACATTGGTAATTTTTTAAAAGCTTCCCAAGACTTTCTGAAGTAAAGCCACGGTTCACAATCACTCTTGTATGCTTAATGGAACATTTTTAGCAATATTTAATATACTTTTCATTACTCTTTTGTAGACTGGGTGGGTTATTTCCCTGGTTTTTTCTATTTTAGCTGAAAGCATTTTAATTATCCTTCCTTACCCAAGAGAAAGGGAAAAAAAAAGTAGAAGCTAATCAATTTAAATTTATTAAAATTCCATGAAAAAATGTTATAGGTGGAGAAGAAAAATGTTTGACCACATCAAATTTTAAAATGGTCTCCATCATTTATTTATTTATTTATTTATTTATTTATTTATTGCCTATCTTCACAAATAAGGGGAAATGGAGCTGTTAAAGCTAAGAACACACACAATCAGTGAGTGGCTGGGCAAGAATTTGTTGTTGCATTTTGATTCTTTTGCATGGCTTCCTCAGCTAGGCTGCCTTATAATTGATAAAGAAACGAGCACTTTTAGGAAAATAACTGGCTGATTTACATCACCTGCCAAACAATCATTAGGAGACACAAAGTCATGATGTAAGGTAGCCAGAAAACATCATACTTCCTTCTCAGTGTTGTCTGTTCTCGATGCCTATTTTTTTTAAAGGTCATAGTGCTCTCTCTTGATTTTCGAAGGAAAGACAAGCTTTTCCACTAGTAGGTGGGAGGTGTGTGGGTAGTCGAATATATGCACAGGTGCAATCAACTTTAATTAAGACTCAAATCATTTTAACAGGCAGATGGAAAAATGCTTCAATCTTCTTTAAAAGAAACAGAGGCATTAAGGCACTAAAAATATTAATGCATGGGAAGGAAAATATCATTTACATTCTTCCTGAAAGATGCAATTCTGAAAATACATTCATAAATGTTCCTGAAGCAAACACTAAATGCTAAGAACAATCCCTTCATCACAAAGGGTAAAAAGAATTAAATTCTATCAAAGCAAATGCAAAACTTAGATTGTCGGAATCGCAGTTACTAATGGCCATATTTGGGGGCTTAAAAAAGTCAGATCTATTAAAATTTCATAAGCAAAGCAAGGTGGAATTTTTAACCCTTTTAGGGGTAATGTAACTGATGACTGCACACCTGAATGTATAAGGCATTACATTTCTCGCTAACTGTAACTGACCAATTCTCTCGATAAATATAGCTAGAGTAGAGAAGTTGGCCAATCATTATCGGCCAATCTGGAATTCTTCATAGTGTTCTTGTGGAAAAACTACACATATAAATTTGAAGACGGAGGGGAAAGAAAACCCAAACCTTGTTTAGGAAAAGTCTCCAATTAACTAGGTTTGTTTTCCCCCCAAAAATGGTATTTTAAATGCAGTCAGCCAAGAAGTTCATGTTAAGCTATGGGCAAAACCAATGGAAATGTATCTAAATGCTGTTTTAATTTTTAGAAGCCATTCAGGAGAGCTGCAAGTCTTTATAGGTTGTGCTTTAAATTTTTTTTTAATGGTTATTATTTTTGAGAGAGAGAGAGAGAGAGAGACAGAGAACAAGCAGGGAAGGGGCAGAGAGAGAGGGAGACATAGAATTGGAAGCAGGCTCCAGGCTCTGAGCTGTCAGCACAGAGCCCCATGTGGGGCTCGAACCCACAGACCACGAGATCATGCCTGAGCTGTAGTTGCCCACCCAACTGACTGAGCCACCCAGGCGCCCCTATAGCTTGTGCTTCTATATAACATCCTATTTTTTGCTCTGATATTTGAACCTCATTGGATTTCAGTTTGTCTATAACACAATTCCCTGTCTATAACAGGGAATTAAATAAGACTATTTCCAAGGCCCGGCAAATATTTTTTTAAGTGCCCACTGTGTGACGCATCGTCTAAGGACGGAGAGCAGGAAGTTAAGGATCTTATCTGCCATTTATTCTCTTTGGAGTCAAGGAAGGTAGGGTATAAGAGTTTCCTGGAAATCATATATAAAAATATTATTCTACCTATTTTTCCTTCCTTCCTTCCTTCCTTCCTTCCTTCCTTCCTTCCTTCCATCCTCCCTTCTTTCCTTTCTCCCTCCCTCTCTTCCTTCCATCCTCTTTCTTCTCTCTCTCTCTCTCTCTCCCTCCTCCCCTCTCTCTTTCCTTCTGTCTCTGTCTCTCTTTCTCAGCTTACTTTTAGGTTGGGTACATGCCACCTGCTCCCTTCTTTCACCTTGCCATCATCACTTTTTTTTCACGCACACACACATACACACACACACACACACACACACACACACACACACACAATGCACATATGAACTGCATTAATCACAAAGTTCCTCAGGAATAAGAGGTTTATTTCTCACCTGTTTATTAATTAAATGCAAATAAGACAGGACCTGGATTACATGTTATTCCTTATTTCTGATGTTCCCAATACTCTTTATTACCGTGATGCCTTGTTTCATAAGTTATCTGCTGGCAGACTTCTTTGTGGCCAGATCATCTGAATGATGAATAAGGCCTTAGAGAATTTCAATGGCCATTGCATGGGGTTAGGCTTAGGGGTTAAAAAAGAGGAAGAGGAAGAGAAAGAGAGAAACCAAAGGAATAGAAGGAAAAGAACAAGAGATTAGTATTTGCAGTGCAAGATTCTTCAACTGAGGCTATGATTAAGCCTCAAACAAAACCACTCGTCAGCTGAGGGTCACCAGATCCAGTGGATCAAGGATGCCCAGGCCATTGCGAACTTCAGAACCTAAGGAAACGCGTCATGGACCAGGGGTGTCAGAAGCACAACGTAGAGGCAAGGGGGAAAGAGAAGCCCAGTGCCTTTCTCGAATGCTCTGTTCCACATCCTTTTGTCTTTTTCACTCTTTATACCTTTGTAACAATGTGTTTGACGGCCACGTCTTCCCTCATAAGGCACCCTCCCCACTAATAAATGTACCTTTCCTCTTCATTTGAATTCCTAGGTTTTACTGTCTGACATTTCAAAATAGAGATTCTAGCACCCGGAATAGTGTCTGGCATACAGCAGGTATTTTATAAACATGCGCTGAATGAATGAAACACTGAATGAACACATAGATGTGTTTAAAACACTTATGAATTAATGGCATCAAAAACTCCCCAAATTCTTAGGAATAAACTTAACCAAGGGAGTAAAAATTACTTACACTAAACACTATTTCTTCCATCAACTTTGCCGGCTCCCTCTCCTCTAGCCTTTTATTCTGGAATTTAGCATGAGGCCGACTCTCCCGTTTTGGTCAGGTTTCACACGACCCCTTATGTGGCTGCACATTAACTTTTGAAGGGAATTTACCGGATCTTCCGTAGGATCCCCTCACCAGAAAGAGCCCCAGCATGCTCGTCCTCGTGACGACTGCCCCGCCGTCTAGCTGGGTATGATTCTTGTTCCTATTCCGTGCCCTTCAATTCAGATATCTAACATACAAGCCTTCAAAAAAGTTTGCTATATCTCATATGTCTTAAAAAAAAACCCTGGAACACAGGTGTCTGAAGACCTTACTCTGGTAGATTGGATTTGACTCCTTTGTAGATCAATCATATCTGAATGTGAGCGGGTGCCTTTTAAGGGCCTTCTTTCCCTGCCTCAGTCCCAGACCCAGGGGTTTCTGTTGAGTCCCCAGGGACACAAGACGCAGGTCGGGCTTCACTTATATGGCTCAATAGCTTCTAGGGTCTTCTCTATTGTTAGAAGAGCTTTTTTTTTTTTTTTTTTTTTAAGCGTTTATTTTTGAGAGAGAGAGAGAGAGGAAGCATGAGCAGGGGAGGGGCGGAGAGAGAGTTGAGACAAGAGATGATCCCAAGCAAACACCACCCTCTCAGGGCAGAGCTGGACACCAGGGTTCGAACCCACGAACTGTGAGATCCTGACCTGAGCCAAAATCAAGTTAGACGCTCAACCAACTGAGCCACCCAGGTGCCCCAGAAAAACTTTGAAAATAGTAAAGACCGAGAATGCTGGAGCACGGTTTACACCAATACGAATAAGCAGCTGGGCTCCTTAAACGCCAGCTACCTATGAGTTTCCTGAGTCCTCCATTGATTTCCCATGGAAGTAGGTCAGGACTGCTTTTAACTGGAGAAGCTGTCCGCTGCAGGTTTCATTTAACCACGAGGAGCGAATATTAAAAATTGATGCGCAAAGCAAACCTCTGCTTAATTAGCATCTAGATAAAGACTTTACCAGGAAAGCCATGGAAGTTAATAAAAAAAAATAAGGAAATTGACAAGGAAGCATTTCAACAGCTATCGTTGTGTCAACCTTCCATTTATGAGACATTCTAGGGATGGTCACTTCATGCATTGCCTACTAACGTCCGTTAATCTGTATTTAAGAGGTTAGCATTCATTCCTTCTGTGTCTGTGGTTACGTTCAGATTTCTAGACAAGATTTAAGTGTTGTTGTTTTCTGGCACAGTTTTTCAAATGCTAACCTTAAAATTTTGTTGCCTATGAACTAACCACTTTAAAAGGAAAAGCGATATGGGGCGCCTGGGTGGGCTCGCACGGTTAAGTGACCGACCCTCGTTTCAGCTCCCGTCATGATCTCACGGTTTCGTGGGTTCGAGCCCTGCCTCTGGCTCTGTGCTGACAGTGTAGAGCCTGCTTGGAACTCTCTGTCTCTCTGTCTCTCTCTCTCCCCCTCTCCTTCTCTGAGGCTTTGCTGTCTCTGTCTCTCTCAAAATAAACAAATAAACTTAAAAAAAAAATTTTTTTTAAGGGGCGCCGGGGTGGCTCGGGCAGTGAAGCATCCGACTTTGGCTCACATCATGATCTTGCGGTTCATAGGCTAGAGCCCCACGTCAGGTTCTGTGTTGGCAGCTCAGAGCCCGGACCCTGCTTCGGATTCTGTGTCTCCCTCTCTCTGCCCCTCCCCTGCTTGCACTCTGTTTCTCTGTCAAAAAATAAAATAAAACCTTAAAAAAAAAAAAAAGGAAAAGCAATTCTACTGAAGCTGCTTAGAAAAACACTTTGAGAGCCCCCATCTGCATACTAAATATTTTTTATATGAAGCATTTTGGGCCTTCTTGGTTTCCAACTAATTCATTGGTTAATACCTATACCTTTGTGGAAGCAAGGCTTTTCTTTTAAAAGATAAACCATGTTCAACCAGAAAAAAAATTATTATATTTGAAAACTGTGTCAGCCCCCTCAGTTAGAGTGACTTTTTTCTTTCGCTGATGAAACACCTTTCACAATCACGTCAGGTTGCCTGACCCTTTGTACAATGAAGATGGCCTCTTTGTTCTCAGGGCTGTTCTTTATAGGATAGGGGTAAGTGCACTGCATCGCGTATGGTGCCCCTCCACCTTCAAGGCTCAGATATCCTCCAGCAACCAGAAAACAGCCTGCCCCCTGTGGGAACAGAGACCCGCTTACATGCTCCCCAATGCTTTATGCTTCTCACATCAGCTACCGGATGAGCCACTTAAGATGTCAGATCCTTTACCCAAACAATATGGAATCTCTGAAAATTTAATTCATTTTTCACCTGACTTCATTTTTTTAATAAAATATTTATTCTTTCCACAGAGAGCTAAAAGTCAATTGCCCCTTAGAGTTGCACACAATTTACATTTTACAGGGTCTTTTCTTGAGCCCAGTTTTCCTTTTTTCACAATCCTCTGAGGTAAATATGAAAAAACTGATACATGGAGAGTTGGACATGCCCTAAAAGCACAGTTGTTCAGTGATAAATCCATCTTTCAACCGCAGGACATTTGACTCCTGTGTCTTTGCCCATATGTGTATCTTAAGGAACTCTCCACACTACTTTGCATTATAATGAGATTGTTTTTTAAGCTGGTCAAGCAAAGGAGTTTTTTTTTTTTTTTAAATCCAACAAACGTATAGAAACGGGGATACATGTTTTACTTCCCTGAAATGCTGGAATTTAAATAGTAAATGGACCATATGTATACCACATACAATCCAGGTGATAATTTTCTATCTACAACATAATATCTTTTTTTTTTTCAACGTTTATTTATTTTTGGGACAGAGACAGACAGAGCATGAACGGGGGAGGGGCAGAGAGAGAGGGAGACACAGAATCGGAAACAGGCTCCAGGCTCCGAGCCATCAGCCCAGAGCCTGACGCGGGGCTCGAACTCAGGGACCGCGAGATCGTGACCTGGCTGAAGTTGGACGCTTAACCGACTGCGCCACCCAGGCGCCCCTACAACATAATATCTTAATACTGCTTCCCGAATCATTCAGTGGAACTCTATGCGCTGCTATTTGTAATGGACCCTACTTTATTTCCTACATAAACAAACTACTTAGATCAGATTATGGGTACTTGTTCTCATTTTCCTTGCTGAGTACTGCCTAGTTTTCCTAATCCATATAATTTTAATTTTTTAATTAAAATTTTAATTTTAATAATTTTAATTCCATATAAAAATGATCTAAACCTGGGTTCTCCATTGATATTCTTTGGAGCAGTTGATTCTGAAATATATTAACTAGTCTCTATCTGTGCATCCTGTGCAAAATCAGATTATTATCAATGCTTGGTAATCAGGGTAATCCCTTTGGGCTTTGCTATTTAAAACATGTTAGCTTTGGAAAAATAAGCCATAAGTATAAACTGAGCATGCAAAACATAGTCATAGAAACCATGGGCACTTAAACAAAATATATAGTCTTTGCTCTCAAAAATTTACCATTTAATTGTGGAGCTTGGATACACATTCATTCACTCTAGTCAAACAGCCATTTGATGATTTAAGGAACACATATTGAAGATGTACTTTGGGCCAGAAAATGTGCTAGTTGCTGCAATGAAAAAGTCTCGCAGTATTGTGCCCTGACAATTTAGTTGGGGAAGCAAACACTTAAATGCTAATCACAACACTGTGTCAGGCATGTGTCAAAAGAGTTTTTTTTTTTTTCTTTTATAAATGGAGGAGCAGACCTCCCAGGCCCTTGCCAAAAAAGCAGAAGACAGTCCAAAAAGGATTGCTAATGAGGATGTAACTTTGCATGAAAATCAAGAGAAATGTCTTCAGATGGAATACATAACAGTGTCAGACGTTCTGTGAAGTCGAAGAGAACCAAAAGAAGGCAGAGGCCAGAGCGAGAGACCAATTAGGCATCAGCCCCGTGTGACTTGGGAGTCAGCAGAAGAGGAAGCTGGACTGGAGGAAATGGGGTGAGGGGGTCAAGAATTGGAGGCGGCAAACACACAGCATTCACTTGAGTGGTTCGGCCGTGAAAGGGAAATGGAGAATCATGGCTGGAGAGACAATCAAGCTGTTTTTCTCTGAAACATCAATGGACAGTTTTATTATACTTCATATTCAGAACTCATAAACCTAGCTTGGCTTAGAGGCCAAAGTGAATTCTTCACAGGCTTCAGGTAACATTATCAATCAACCAAACAAGGACCAACCTGAGGCAATTTAATTTCGTAGGTTTGAAATTTCTCTTGGGCCCACATTGACAAAAAGCCTTCATCGTTTTGACATACCTCTCTTGTCATTAATCATTAGTAAGTAGTTAATAACTAATCAATCAAAGAATGAAACTAGTTTGTGAATCTAGGGGCAACTTTGATACTCAGAATGGGATAGCTTTGAGAGAGCAATACTTCACCTGAGTTCTGGTCATTCTGTTGGGGGCTAACACCGAAACCGACTAAATCTTCTAGTTCCTGGGAATCTAGATTTCATTTTTTTTAAGTATGTATTCATTTTGAGAAAGAGAGAGCACACGAGCAGGGGAGGGGCAGAGAGAGGGAGAGAGGGAATCCCAAGCAGGCTCTGGGCTGGACAGGGCAGAGTCCGATGCAGGGCTCGATCCCACAAATCATGAGATCATAACCTGAGCTAAAATTAAGAGTCAGATGCTTAACCGACTGAGCCACACACACTGCCCGGGAATCCAGATTTACTTGAGTCATGGGAATAAAACCTACCTCAGGATTGCCCACCCATAACAATCCATGGATTCCCCCAATATTTATTTGCTGACCCTTTCTACCTTTTGTCTTTCTTCCTTTTTTCTTTCCCCACTTAATTGCATAGGTTTCATCTACAACAAGGAAATACATGCAAACATGTATTGTTTGCATAGGAAACAATATAGGAAAAAAAAATATTTGATATCCTTTAAGTTCAGCTGCTCTGGACACACTTAGTGAGACAGGAAAGGCTGCTTCAAAAATTCATGTTACTAACACTCCCTCCTCCCTGTTAGATTCTATTTAGTATTTTCACTTCTTTCATTTGGGAAGAGCAAATGCCCAGATTCTCCAGTTGATTGGTTATTCCACTAGAAGTAGAACATGTAATTAACCTAGCTCCCATCAACTAACGACAATAACGAGCTCGCTTCAACCGAGAAGCACCATCCACCGCTACAGACACTTCGTTAAATTTGGAATTGCCATCCATTTACTGAATCCTGAAAAACAGAGTTTTTGGAAAATTAAAAAAAAAAAAAAAAAAGCTTTTCAAAGATTTTACAACTTGAACCCCTTTTCACCTGGCAGCACATATGGGCAAGACTTCCAGTCACACGATAAGAGCTACCTGGATTTATGCAGCACCTTTCTGCCAAAGAGGTTAAATGACCTGGTTGAATGTGCTTTCATCCTCCTTACCATCAAAGTTCAATAATGCATCATGTTAAGCAGATGAGAAGTCCTTCTTTAAAATGTTGATCTCTATGATTCTCTTAAAAAATGCCTCTCTCTCTCTCTCTCCAAATGCTGAGAAGTGATCCATTTTCACAGCTATTCATTTATACAGAAACTGATGACGGTCTGACATCTACAAAATGGTCCACATTTAAATGCTTTATGGCTATATTCTTTACATCTTTCTCCTAATAAATCTGCCTAGAATGGAATAGACATTCTTTTAAACAGGACACTTAAGAGCAAAAGCGACAAACGCAGCATTCAACATAGGTCATTTTGGGCTGAATGACTATATTGATTTCAGTGTGGAGTTTTCTGAGTCATAGGATCTGATTTTTCTTTTTCTTTCTACTTAATGGTCAAACATTTCTCATATGTCTTTTGTTTCCTCGAGTATAACAGCCCTCTTAAGTCACTATGTCTATTAATTCAACCAGTTCAATAAATACTTATTGTGTATCAACGTTGAGAAAAATCGTATTGGGCTGAGGGCTGCCTTAAGTAAAATGATGGAAAGGTATGACCCTTGACCCCCTTGGCCAAATGTCTTAATAGGAAGAAGAAAAAAAAAAAACTTCACAATTTGTCAGAATAAGACACATACTGTTATAGAAGTACAAAGTGCTCTTGGAGTTTGAACGAGATTATTATTTGTAGACAATAGCATAAGAAAAACTCTGTGAAGAAGTAGGTAGGCTCTGAGCAGATTCAAGGATTAGACTTCGTTTTATGGACTTATGAGGAAGCCCTTCCAGAAACAGAGAACAACATCAGACAGACCGTCTCACAGGGAGGAAGAGAATCATGTTTTGAGGGATGTATGCATCATCCAGTAATCCACAGATGCATCAAACAACAGAGCCAGAAAAGACACACAGTTTCAGCACCTAACATTTTCATTTGAAAAGTGAGAAAACTAAGGCATTAAGAGATGGACTGACTTACCCAAAATCTCAAAGCTTTTTAATGGTTGAGCCAAGATGGAAACCATCTCTTGTGACATCCAGCCCCTGCCTGAGCCTTCTAGATCATATATAATTAGGAGCTAAGACAAATGTAGGGCCGACAGGCACGCCTTTACTTATAACTAATATTTTATTACTTATAGATGTCAAAGTGTTGAAAACCTAGGATATTAAATAAAAATCAGAAATTGGATTTTTTCTTTGAGGCAATTCAATAGGAGGGAAAGAAATCAGTCCTCCTACTATATTAAATACAAGCTAAGGGAATCTTGTGTTGTTGTTGTTGTTTTAATAGACTGGTGTAGCTTTGTTTCTGAATTGAAATGTTTTTGCATTTTATAAATGTAAAGCAGGGAGGGTTCTTCTTAATGGAGAAAATTGTTGATTAAATTGCCAACGAGAAAGTGCACTTAAAGATCCAGCAGCTGGAGAATATAAACACAGGGGATAAACACGTCTGCCTGCATCAATCAAAGTTGCCAGCTACCCCCAGAAAGGTGAGCAATTATTTATGAAATTATGTCTTCTTCAGTGATTCTATGTTGCAATCCAAGAAGAAACTGAATGAGGAAAACAGACAATGTCATGGTCCCAATTAACCAAGAAGTCACACGCATTTGCAGAATCAAGGGATTTTACTTACACTCTTTTAACCTCATCATCTCGAAAAGAAATTTCTTGAGCTTTAAAAAATAGTAATAATTAAGTAGGTCAGTATGTTCTTGAAGAACTATGTTTTTTTTTTTTCATTTTAATTTCAAAGATACGTGTCTGATTCTGTCATCCGCACATTAACACAAATCTAAAGAGAAAAGAGGTGATTCAAAGCTTACATGTTGCATAGGGCTCTTTCAGAGCGTTTGCTTTCCTAGATCAGTTTCTAGACTAGTGAGGCCAGGGCCCTCAGCGCCTTTGAGCATTGGCTGGGGTTTTTGATCCAGAAGCTACTTTTTCCCTTGGGCTAGCTACAGGCAATCAAACTATGACCTAATTATGGACAAGAAGCAAGCAGCCGAGGACAAAAGCCCTGATAACCTGGAAGTAGAATCATCTAGTTGGTAGCTCAGTGTTGAAAATCTCATGGACCAAAGAAATATACACATACACTCTTTAGTTATACTTAGAGGCATGGAGGTGAGCACTCACATCTTTTTGCCCAGGTCATTTAGGTCCACTCGACACATGAGGCCCACTGGGCAGACCACATGTCCTCCCTGAGGGGCAGCGCAGAAGCTTGCTGTACAGAAGAGCCCATCACAGTGACTACGATCTTCCAAAGTGAATTTGGGAGGGTGCTGAAAAGGTTTTCTAACCCCTTCCTAAATTGATGACAACCGTTAAGGTGTACATGCCATTGAGGAACACACTCAGCTTTCTCTTAGTAAGCTGATACCCCTGGGAGTGATAACACTCTAAGTCATTAGAGATTTGATAACAACTGCTATAATTTAATGGCAATAGGGAGGGGAAAGACATTGGGGGTGTTGGTCAGGAGTACATAAAATATCATTAAAACCAGAAACTCTGGAGCCAAAAAAACAAAAAAAAAAATTGGATTCAAGTCCCAGATTTACTCCGTGTGTGACTCTGGGCAGGCTGTGCCTCAGTTTCTCCTATCTTTAGAATGGCCATGTTAATATCGCCTGCCTCAGAGTATTTCAGCGAGGATGGAATACATGGAAAACGCTTAGACTAGCGTCTGGCATAGAGGAAACATGTAAAAGAATCTGCTACCATTATCACAGAAGCATTCTTAAGGAAAAGGTTGGGCACCACACACTTTTCCCAGGTCCCCACCGCTCGCTTCTTTGATGCATCCCGCTGTGGCCACAGTTCGTGAAATCTGGTCTTGAAACGGTTCCTAGGACAAACCTGTGTGACGTAGAAGCATTTTCCTAGAACTTCGCCACCTCATTCTCCATTACCGCCGTCAGCTCTGATGCCTGGGATCCTCGCTGTGTCATGACAGCTAGACCTCCTCATTGCCCTCATAATGCCTTCTTTCCCTGTCTTTCCAGGGAAGACCTCTATTCTGTCATATTACTGTCCTACATCAACTAGATCATGTGATCAGGTGCCCTTTCTGGGAAGCACACCCTCGTTCTGGGTCGAGGCTCCATCGGAGGGCCCCCTCTGCTCTGGCTAGCCCTCCCCTTTGGGTGGCCTGGAACCATCTCGGCAGACCTCTGGGGTAGGGACCTCTACGGGCCTGAGTTCTCCTGCCTCCCTGACCAACAGCACCAGCTCCTGCCTGAAGTAGCTCTTACTGGTGGTTCCCAAACTGAAGTGCTGAGGAATTCTGATAAAGAGAATGGCAAAGGCCTGGCATGACTAAGATGGATGGGCTAACGAGCCAGAATGGACGTGCTTCACAGATCACCTGCCACATACCCCACTATGAAACTCCCAAGGTCTCTGGGAGAATCCAGACAGAGCAAAAATGGATTTCCCTACTGATTCATCCAGATGACCCTGACTTGTCTTCTTTGAAACTGCCAACCAACCCATAGCTTACTCAACGAAAGGAAAACAACATTCACTCATTTTAAGCTCTCCCCTCTCTCTGCCTTCTCTTACAAAAATTATGTTTTTGACGTTGTTAGAGGAAAACAGTGCTTTATAGGTTTCCCTTGCATACAAGTAGAGGGCATTGCTAATTATAGCCATATATCCTTGAGTTAGAGCAGGATTACTGGGGATTTCATTAAAAAATCAACATCTCAGGCCCAGCCTCCAGAGTTTCTCATTGAATGAGTCTCTAATAAGGCCCAGGAATCTGTGTTCTTTTTTTTAAGTTCATTTATTTATTTTGAGAGAGAGAGAGAGAAAGAGCACGTGTGTACACGTGGGGAGGGGCAGAGAGAGAAGGGAGAAAAAAAAATCTCAAGCAGACTCCTCGCTGTCAGCACGGAGCCCAACACAGGGCTCGATCTCATGAACCATGGTATCATCACCTGAACTGAAACTAAGAGTCGGACGCTTCATTGGCTGAGCCACCCAGGTGCCCCAGGAATCTGTGTTTTTGAAAACACTCAGGTGAATATGCCGCAAGAAGTTCTTGGACCACTCGCCTAGGCTTTCTATGTCTTTACCTACATACTTCAAACCACCCAAGTACCTTCTCTGAAGCCTTGGTAGGTCATCACCGTCTTGGCTCAAGTGCATCATTATAACTCGGGTCCTGGCTCAACTTCCCTTCTAAGTAGCTGGAAGGAGACTTGCTGAGGCAGAAAATAGTCTGAGGCCACAGCACGGGACTCGGAGCAGAGGGAGGGGTGCAACCAACAAACGGCAGGAGAGGGACCTGACAAGGGTCGTATTATTTAAGATGTTGAAAAAACTATAGGCTTTGGTCTTTCCAGTCCTTCTGGAATAGTCTGAGATAATCTTCAGGTGTTCTGAGTGTAGCTCGAGTCCCAAATGGCTTTGAAGAATCCAAGAATTCTGCAAGTTCCAGATCCAGCCCCCAACTCTGGTCAGGAGGCTCCAAGTCACTGGGCATCCAGAAGATCTGGCCAAAGTCACAGGCTGGGGGCTCACCCACTCTCACAGCGAGTGAGAGACCCAGACTCATAGAATCTCTTCTCTGCCATCCCCTTTGGCTTCTCAATACTTGCTTTTGCCCTAGCCACTCTTTTCAGCCCCTGCTTTCACAGGAATGAAAAGGAGGAGATATAAAGTCCTGAATTATTTTGCATTCTGAATTTTACAGAAGAAAGTATTGTTAACACACCAAACCAAATGTGTAGGTTCTCCTAAAATAACTAACTTTCATTTCAGCTTTCCTAGGGCAGCCTAGTTCTTGGGAAGTCGATATTCTTACCAGCTCAGATAGGAATCCAAGAACTGGTCATTCAAGACAGTAAACTGGTTAAAGTGGCCTTTGAAAGTAAAGGTCACAGAGTCCCTACACTGAAGGTCACACACTTACATTGGATGAGAGGCTTCTAAGACAAAGTTGGGTATCTGTTCTTTGGCCTACAACTGATTAATGGTGTGATAGGACAATGAAGGAAAGAGTTGAAGGATAACAGAAGAGGTGGAGGGAGGGAAAGAGAGCCTATCTACATCAATAAAACTACCCAAAAGAAAGGTAGGAAGCCAGAAAACCACAAGAAACAGACATAAGAATTGAAATAACTTGAAATGATATAGCGGTAAAGGGTTAGTCAGAGCTACAAACTCAAATAGCCCCTGAAGACATCCCAGTAATTATTAAGCTATCAACACTGTACCACCGTTATTACAAATGGCCGGGGACAATGATAGTCACCACTGCATGAGGTGTCTCCTGTTCAGGTCACCCTGCTAGACACTTTAAGTGCATTATCACACAGTTAAGCATACAATGATGATCACAACAATGACCCTGAATCATAAAGATGGCTACATTATGTTAGTATACCCTCCCTTTTTTTCTGAAAAGTGGTATAATATATAAATACAGAAATATATTTAAATTTTCAATTACTTTTATTTTTTACATGTATTTATTTTTGAGAGACAGAGACAGAGCACAAGAGGGTCAGAGAGAGAGGGAGACACAGAATCCAAAGCAGGCTCCAGGCTCTGAGCTGTCAGCACAGACCCTGACGCGGGGCTTGAACTCACAAACTGTGAGATCATGACCTGGGCCAAAGTCAGATGCTTAACTAACTGAGCCACCCAGGTGCCCCCAGAAATATATTTTAAAAGATTGCCTTCCAAAATCATTCTTTGTTTAATTCAAAATTCTTTTTAAAATTAAATTAGTAAGAGTAAGTTGGAAACGTTGCTTCACTAGCAATGCCCAATATTTTAGCATTACTGTACCTCAAACAACTTACAAAAGGATAAAAGTGTGTGTGTGTGTGTGTGTGTGTGTGTGTGTGTGTGTGTGTGTTAATAAAGTGAATGGAAAGGCAAAGGTTGCATTAGATTCCTAGGTTTATTTCATCAAACCCATAAGACCCATTTATATTTACAATTGTAAAAATGTAACATAGCATGTAAAAGTCTTAAATGGGAATATTTTCAAGAGGCTGAAAGATGAGATGTAACAGTACAAAATTGTACATCTCCGTTAATGTGGCATATTGTTGTGGATAATGAAACTCTTCACCAACGCCGACTCAACATCTTGGGTTTCTTTTGATTTTCTAATATTGATACCGGATGAGTGGGCCTACATCTTTGTTTTTCTTTGCTCTATCTTTAGGCCCACCATGTCTCTGTGTCCTTCCATGGTCTCTATGTGTGCCTTTCCATGTGCTTCATATATTGGTGGCCATATTGGCTTATATGTCCATCTCATCCTGTATTTGCATTCCTTTTGTATCTTTCTTGGTGCCTTAGTCTCTGAATTAGTCACTTTGTTTTTTTTATGTTTCTAATTTTTCCTTAAATTTTCTATTAACATCTCTCCACTTATACCTTTCCTATCTCATGCTCTCCCTCGGGGGTATTATAGAATTTAATTATATTCTTCATTGTGACTTGAATGTTTTTATAGGAACATATATTCATGCATTTATATTAAACATAGGCAAAATCTTTCTTTTAAAAATATTTATTGTTTTTTTTAAATGTTTATTTATTTATTTTGGGGAGAGAGAGGGCCAGGGAGGGGCTGAGACAGAATCCCAAGCAGACTCCCAGTTCTCGGGGCACAGCTCAGTGCAGGGTTTGATCCCACCAACCATGAGATTATGACCTGAGCCGAAATCAAGGGTCAGATGCTTAACTGACTGAGCCATCCAGGCACCACCTCCCCCAAGAAAATATTTTTTTTTTAATTTTTTTTTTCAACTTTTATTTATTTTTGGGACAGAGAGAGACAGAGCATGAACGGGTGAGGGGCAGAGAGAGAGGGAGACACAGAATGGGAAACAGGCTCCAGGCTCTGAGCCATCAGCCCAGAGCCCGACGTGGGGCTCGAACTCACGGACCGCGAGATCATGACCTGGCTGAGGTCGGACGCTTAACCGACTGCGCCACCCAGGCGCCCCAAGAAAATATTTTTTATTTGAAGAGAAAAATATTCTAAATACTATTATGGTGAATACTCCAAATTCACTGTCAACATATCTGTACTTCGCCTACTTCTCATAAAGACAAAAATTTACAGCAATAAAATACAAATGAATCACCTCTTATGTGCCTCATAGATTCCATCTCTCCGCACAAAATTAAGAAATAGTAATCATAACCAATTGAAATAAAATTTATTATCATGAGAGAGACTATTAAGTGTCCTCACATAGAACAAAGCAACATTACAATGTCCCATCAACCAGGGGATAAAACTTCCTAGAACAATTAATACAAAGGCCTTATTTAGAAAATCATGCAGTGAAATGGAATTTATTTCTTTCCTATTACTCAATCCGTATCAACAGCTGTAAAGCTTTTAAGATATGAAAGTAATAAGTTAGGTGTATCATTACAGATTATTTAAAAAAATTTTTCAGTGTTTTATTTTTATTTTTGAGAGAGAGAGAGAGAGAGAGAGAGAGAGAGAGAGAGAGAGGGAGAGGGAGAGAGAGAGGGAAATGCAGAATCCAAAGCAGGCTCCAGGCTCTGAGCTGTCAGCGCAGAGCCCTACACGGGGCTTGAACCCATGCACCGCGAGATCATGACCTTCACAGAAGTCAGAAGCTCAACTGACTGAACCACCCAGGTGGCCCACGTTATAGATTATTAAGATAAGAGTTGAAGGCACATATTTTATGTAACATAGATTTTTCAAGTTAAAACAAATATTAAATTTTCTTTGAATTGAGTATTAGTAAATTATTGTAATTGGCACTTCCGGGAAAGCCAGAGGGTATGGAGGATAGAAATACCAGCCTTAACTTTGTTCTTTAAATGTAAAAAACAAAAATACTTGAAATTTAGGAGTCATGAATGTCTACTACCTCATACCATTTATTCTGTTCCTATGGTGTCAGTAGGTGTCTATAAATCCTATCTGACAAGACTAAAGGGGAGCGTTGCCTCACTGAATATACTAACAACAGTGATTATAGGTTAACTCTCAAATATCAACAACTTTGGATCTTCTTTTCGAATTACAGAAAGATCCTGAGAGCCACAATGCTTTTTTTAGCCTCTGATAGTGTCTGTTTTCTTCTGGAGTCCAAAGTAAATAATATGAAATTATTCTTTGCACTATCTGCATTTTTCTCCCCGTCCCTTCACATACAGTAAGATATCGAAGTCAACGTAACACAAGACATGCCCTTTCTCGGAAGGGTTTGATACACGGTTAATAGCACACGAAAGGAAGAAATTCAATCTTCAGATCCTTAAAAGCTATAAAGAGCCTGGATCACTTTTCCATGTATAAGCTTTGTTTCACAAGTACACAAAGCTCGTTTTGGACTCGAATGGAGAAGTCTGTGACATATAGCACATAGCCGAATTCTAACAGATGGATTTTTCTTGAAATAACTTCATTAGTTAATCATTTCTTTTACATATACTTTTTCTAGCTAATTGGTATAGCTGCCAGCTGGAGCTGTTAAGGATCCTCCAAAGACACTGGTAGGTAGGGAGAAAATCCAATAATTTCACCAATTCTAGAATGAAACGTCCATTTATTTCACACTAACCATCACATATTTTGAAAGTAAAATCTTTTTCGTTCATTTTTTTCCTCCAACTTATTCCAAAAATCTTAACCGATCTGTGCTTAAACCAAATCAATCATCTAGAAGAAACTTTAAACTTTGATAAATTATTTAGGTCAGGGTTTACCAAACTTGCCTCTCCTCACATGGTGGCCCAGATCATCTTTTTGTGTCAGCTTTTAAGCAGCATCTCTGCCTCTATCTTGATATCAGTGGTGTCCCTAGTTGTGACAACTGAAAATGTCTCCAGGCATTTCCAAAAGTCCTTGGGGCCCAAATTGTTTTTTACTGAGAACCATTATTTTATTTTATTTTTTGTTTTATTTGAGAGAGAGAGAGAGAGAGAGAGAGAGAGAGAGCGTGAGTGGGGGAGAGGGGAAAAAGGATAAAATCTTAAGCAGGCTCCACACGCTCTCACACTGATCCTGATGCAGGGTTAGATTCCACGACCCTGGGATCATAACCTGAGCTGAAATCAAGGGTCGGATGCTCAACCAACTGAGCCACCTAGGTGCCGCAAGAACCCCTATTTTAGAAATAAATTGCTCCTTATTTTTAATTCAGTTTAACGCTAATTTTGGGGGCGTCAAGGTGGCTCAGTCAGGTTAAGCGTCTGACTTTATTTTAGCTTAGGTCATGAAATTGAGATTTGTGAGTTTGAACCCCATGTCAGGCTCTGTGCTGACAATGTGGAGCCTACTTGGGATTCTCTCCCTCTCTCTCTCGCTGTCTATACCCTTCCCCTTCTCGTTCTCTCTCTCTCTCTCTCTCTCTCTCTCTCAAAATAAATAAACTTCAGAAAATTAAAAAAAATCATTTTAAAAATGCATGTATGTATTTAACTTCAGACATGTCTAATAGATTAGAAATTTTTTTTCCCTTTAGTCAGTAAATGAAATGATTTGGGGGGCAGGGGATTACTTACGCAGTAATACTTACATAAATCTCTCTGGGTAAACAAGCAGAAAAGGCAGGATAAGTGGCTTCTAACTACCAATACATATTAATTATTCTAAGAAATGCCGTCATCATCTCCATCGTCAGAAGTATTGATTTTTTGTTTTTCCTTTAAGGAAGGAACTCAGTGTGACTGTGGGAGAGGATATATACAATCCTGCATTGGGATGATCTGAGATGAAAATGATTAATTACCAGTGTAGGTACCTAAGGCATTTTTAAGCCAGGGAAAGCAGTGTAATTTCATGAAACAGACACTGAGAAAACTGGGATTTGTTCGGACTTTCCTGTAAACTTATGAAGTGATTTGGGGCTCACAAAAGGATTAGTCGTTATACAGAGACATTTCCCCATCTTCAGAGTTCAGTGGCCACCCATTCACCACTTAGTGGTCTTTCTGTAATTTATAGATCAGCGTCTCTAGGAAGAGTAACATAGGCATAAGATTCTAATTACCAGAGTTGTTAAAAGGGAAGCAATGAGCCTTTTCCAGTTTAGGGTGAATGTAAGAATATCACAGCACGAAGTGTGCAAGGAGAATCGTTCATTGCATTAAAAGAAATACTAAGTTCCATTCTAATTTCTATGCTTCCAGCAAAAGCATCGGACTAGCATTTGCTCAAGTGGGTTTTTAATGTAAAGAGAAAGATACATGTTAACATTTATCAATATGTTTGAATGTCTACCTTTTTCTCAAAAAATCAAGACATTTACCCCAAAATTCCATAGTGACCTGTTTACTTTGTTCGACTTTCCCAGAGCCACTGTGACCGTTTAGATTTTACACTTCGTCCCGCAGAAAGTCATTCTTCTTTTTCCTAACATCTCTTCCCTAGGCCCGCTGTCCCTTGGAGTGCTTCCAGAATGCCCTGTGTCCTTCAGCACCGCAAAAGTTAAATAACCCACTTTGCAATTTCTCTCTCTCTCTCTCTCTCTCTTTTTATAGGGTGGGTGGGTGTGTGTGTGTGTTTTGTTGTTGTTGTTGTTGTTTTTGTTTGTTTGTGTTTTTTTTGTTTTTTTTTTTTTTTGTTTTTTGTTTTTTTTTGAGAGCAGCGGAGACAGGGTGCAAAGCAGGGGAGGGGCAGGGAGAAAAAGAGACACAATCTGAAACGGGCACCGGGCTCTGAGCTTGACGCGGAGCCCCAGGAGGGGCTGAACTCCACATGAACCCTGAGGTCACGACCTGAGCCAAAGTCAGCCGCGGAACCGACTGGGCCACCCAGGCGCGCCCCCACTTTGGAATTTCAGCTGGAAGGACCCAAGGCCCTGCCCTCGGGGCTTCACCTGCACCCCCGGGGCTTCGCCTTACTTCTAAGGGAACGTGGACTCTGCACACTTACTCTCTGCGGGGTCCTTAGACCTGCGGCCGCTCGACGACGACTTGCGCAGCAGGCTCCGCCCGGAGGTGAAGAGGCTGGTCAGTTCTTCCAAGGGGCTCGTGGGGGTCCTGGAGCGGGAGGCGCCCGGCGCGGGGCCGTAGGTGTTCACCGCGGCGTTGACCATCTTGGCCCCGTCCTGCGACACGGGCCTGGCGCTCGGATGCGGCCCCGCCGGGGAGCCCCTGGACAGGCTGCCCGGGTGCACCGCGTCGTAGGGCGGCGGCCGCTTGAGGCTGAGCGGGGTCAGGGACCGCCCCATGCTGACCGGCGACGGCGAGGCCGAGTGGCTCTTCGGGTAGCCGTGCGGGGACTGCGTCCGGTACAGCGTGGACGGCGGGGGCGGGGACGAGGACAGCGCGGTGGCCGCGGAGGCCGCGGGGCTCGGGCCCAGGGCCGCCGCCTGCTCTTTGTCCAGCTTGGGATGGCCGGAGGCGTGGGAGGGCAGTGCGGACGGCGACGCGCCCGGCTGCTGCTTCATGTAAGACACGTTTTCCAGCACGGGCAGCTTGGTGACCTCTAGCGGGGTGAGCGGAGACTCGTCGGAATTGGGGGAGCACTGCACGGGCGCGGGGGGGAACACCAGCAGCGGGGGTCTGTGGGAGAGCAGGTTGGGGAAGGGCGGGGGGATGTCACAGAGCAAACCCTTTGGAGTACATGGCACGGAGGACTTGGCAAAGTCCGAGTCAGGCACCGTGGGAGTAGCACACTGCGAAGAGCAACTGTGATGGTCAAGGTCACATTTGGAATCTTGGCCCAAGTCGTCGAAGATGGGGTATTTCATCTCCTCGTAGACGGCCTCACTCTGGTCGTCGTCCTCCTTCCTGAAGTCTCTGAGGATGTTGCCCACCATCTCGATGTACACGGGCTCCTCCTCCTCGGGGTCGCCCGCAGGGCTGCTGACATGGGACAGGGAGGGGTCGCGCGGGAGCGACGTCCTCCGCGGCCCGTGCTTCTTGATGTACGTTTCATCGAAAGAGGTGCTCAGCTGAGTGTTCGGGTTGCGTTTGGGTTTGGGAGGAGGGATCTTCTTGGAATATTCATCACTGTGTGGTCTCGGTTTGGCGGACACTGCAAAAGAGAAAATCAAAAAAAAGGTAAAATAGATTATTACAATAGGAAAGCCTTCGAAAATGACTTCTACTCGAGTTGGCTCCTAGGAACTTTTTTTTTTAAGTTTTTATTTATTTTTGAGACAGAGAGAGACAGAGCATGCACGGGGGAGGGGCAGAGAGAGAGGGAGACACAGAATCCGAAGCAGGCTCCAGGCTCTGAGCTGTCAGCACAGAGCCAGACATGGGGCTCGAACTCACAAGCTGTGAGATCATGACCTGAGCTGAAGTCAGATGCTTAACCGACTGAGCCATCCAGGCGCCCCCCCCCCTTTTTTTTAATTAATACTTATTTGTATTTGAGACAGACAGTGTGAGAGCTGGGGACAGGCAGAGAGAGAGAGAAGGAGGGAGACACAAAATCCAAAGCAGGCTCCAGGCTCTCAGCTGTCAGCACAGAGCCCTGTGTGGG
This sequence comes from Herpailurus yagouaroundi, assembly GCF_014898765.1. Lineage (NCBI taxonomy): Eukaryota > Metazoa > Chordata > Mammalia > Carnivora > Felidae > Herpailurus > Herpailurus yagouaroundi. The sequence continues at coordinate 13,123,362 of NW_024412433.1, forward strand.
GCTCAAACTCACGGACCTCGAGATTATGACCTGAGCCTAAATCATAAGCATAACTGACTAAGCCACCCAGGCGTCCCTACTGCTATGAATTTTTGATCGGCGTAGGAGGTGGTAATCTGCTTCATTTCTAGTTTGAGGCTTAGACTAAAACTCAAAAAAAGTCAAGCACTTTCCATACGTAGGAAAACCTGATAAAACAGTACTAATATTTGTCTTCAAACTAATATTAATAATCCGACACTGACAAAGCATTAACCAGGGCAATTCGTCCCTCTGCCTTAGAATTTCTAAAGAGAAACCTTCCAATGAAACATGTTCCATTAAAACGATCATAAACTTCATAAAGATTAACCTCCAAGAATTAAGTGAGAAACTCAGGAGGACAAAATCAAGTTTCTTTGAGCACAAATGGTCACAAAAATATCATGGGATTTGAGCCCTTTTAATGTTGTGGCTATTGCACATGATCGCATCTCGCTTTCATTTAGGATAAAAATGTCCTAGCCTGCTAGACTTAATCTCTGCCTTGGTTCAGATAAATAACTTCTATACAGATGGGTCTGATATTTCAAGGGAAATTGATGTGAAAATCTTATGAGGCTAGACAAGTTAATCTCTGAATCTCCAGGTATTGTTGATTAGGGTGTATTTGTCTGTTTTTGTTCATGAGATCTCTTTTGATATCCCAAATGCTATCTTGGAATGAATTTATTAGGTATGTTGCACTGAGACATCACAACCCCCTCGAGCGCCTTACAAGGAAATAAACCAGAGAATGCTGTGTAAGCTTCAAGAATAACTTTTGGAAACTCACAACAGATATACGTACGAGTGCATTCAACAGCCTACTGCGGGCACCCCTTGTAATGAAACGTAAACTCTGACACTATACAGTGGGGTGGAACAGGCTGGCAACTTGTCTGTGACTGAAATCAATTATTTAGCATGCAGGGAAGGTACTGGCATCTTGTTATTATCTCATTAGCTCATTGTGCTGATATATGATTACAATGATTATCATTATTATGCAGTGTGGTGGAATGCAGTTACTTACAGTAAATAGTAGCATATAATGTAAGGTGACAGTGTAGCTTATAGGTGTAAAACGATTGAGAAAATAACAGGCTTCCTGACAATTTGCAGCCTTAAGGGCGGGGACGGGGGGTCTCAAGACACAAATCAGGAAACACCTGAGATCATTTTGCTTTTTTCAATTAGCATACTATGACACAGGAGTTTTTCTAAAGCTTACTAAAGGAGAAGCGAGTGCTTAAAGATTAGTTAGCAGGCTGCTCTGCACATCAAACATGGCTTCAGAGGGAGGAAGCTCATCAAACATTCTAGAAGTGGTTATGTCTCTCACTTTTCTGGGTCATTCTTTCAAATATTCTACTCTTCTGTGCCCCTAATGAGTGAGTTTTTACTCACTACACTCAAACACCTCTTTGAAGGGAAGTTTCTTAATGTATCTGGGCTTCTCCTTTAACTCATATCGGGAAAAACTAGATGCTGAGTTCCAGGGGGTTATAGCAATAGAGTCTGTTAGTGCCAAAAGGGAAAAGCCTAGAGACACAATTGGGTGAAAAATACCTAGAGAATTCTTTAGGAGGGACTCAAAGTGGACCAGTAGCTCCTCTCTGTATCTCTCACTGGTCTTAAAGTTTACTGGTTTTAAAGACTACTGTGTATGTTAATTTTCATGAATTAAAAAACCCATCAGATGATATATAAAAATGTGAGCCCGATGCATAAAGAAAAATTATACATAATTGAATAAAGTTGACTTAGTACTTGAGGGCCAGGGAGTTAATACGCAGAGGAACAAAAGCCTATCCAGACTATTCTTCTGAAGCTTGTTTCCTACCTTCTTCCACCTCAGAGTCTTATATAGGCTAAGTAACTCACACTCTGGGAAAATATTTGCCACTGATTATTGGGTTCTAGAGATTGAGTGGGTTGGGCTAAAGGGGAAACCTTAGAGGAGAGAAGTCTGATTGGCGAGGTGCTCTGTGAATGGAGGGTAAACCTAAAACTAGGAATTAATGTGTCCATGAGATGATAATTCATTATATGGGAGTGGTCACATGTAGAATAAGATTAGCCTTTTTATACCTTCTAAATTATAATCTGCTTTTGTTTTCTTTAACCTTTCACAAAGTCTGATATCCCCACCTAGACTTGGGTAGTTATATGGAAAGAAATAACAGGACAGGCAGAATTCAAGCATCTGGGCCCAAGACTAGGAAGCAGACTACACTAAGGGAAGACTATAACCCAGGATTCCCAGGCAAGGAGGGGTCAGTGGTAGGGCTGGTAATGACTTGATACTTAGGGAGGCAGTAGCCTCACGAACAACCTTGGAACCAACGTCCCTCTTCCCACATAGATTAGAAGATGGCCTTTGGAATGGGCACTACCAATGCTTGGGTTATACTCAAAATGTGAGCAGATGACACTCATTCTGCGTGCCAAAAGGAAGAGAAAAAAAATAAGTAAAAATACTTCATATCTATGAAATGATTGAAGAAAGAAAAGGTTTTGTTCGAGAACACAGCATAGAATTAAAGTAGAGCAACTATTCATTAGGAAGGAATATAGGCAATCCATTCGTACTATGAGACCACTTCAGTGCCAAATTAAACACAGATACTGTCTTACCAGGGGAATAAAATATAATATGTGACTCTTACGGTGACTCTTAGATAATCAAAATTCACTTTTACTATGGACTGAATTGCATCCCTCCCACAGTAACGTGTTGATGCACTAACCCCCAATATAATGGTATTTAGAGATGGTGTCTTTGGGAGATAACTGGGTTTGGATGAGATCATGAGGATTGGGCCCTCATGGCCCCCCCCCCCCCCCCCCCCCCCCCCCGGGTTCCACCATGTGAGTATGTAGTGAGAAGGCAGCCATCTACGAGTCAGGAAGAGTTTTCACCAGAAACCAACTAACTATCCTAGCACGTTGATCTTGGACCTCTGGCCTCAAGAAACGAGAGGAAATAATGTCTATTGTTTAAGCTATTGTTTAAGCTGGTCTATGGTATTTTGTTATGGAAACCCAAAATGACTTGGATAATAATGTATTCATTAGGCATAAAGACCCTGTACAGTTGAATGTTAAGCACTCCCTTTAATTCCATCTTCTGGCATTAAAATACTTGAAATAGCTTTGTTATTTTCAAAATTAATACAACTCTCTCCCAGCCTTTTTAAATGTACGTTTCACCTGCCTCTGCCCTGTATCCTCTTATCCCCTGGAGTCATGTCACAAAGAGCAATTACACCTAAATACAGAAATATTCCTCCCAGCTATCCATCCTGGTACCCACAACCTGTAATTCCGGTTGCTTTTCTCAGTCTGACTCGTCGAGCTCTAATTTGTGCCAGGGCACGTGCTTCTGATCCCAACCCATCTTCTGGATGCTTTTTGGTTGTTGTGGTCTGCTTCGGCACATTCTGTCCCATTCCACGTTGTTCTACTGCCCACCAGCTGAAGTAATTCCCCAGCCGGCCTTGCCCAAGGAATACTTCATTATCTGGGCAACCTTATTCCTCTGCGTTACCCTGTGTGATAAAAAGAGCCTAATGCAGGCAGATTCATATAATGCAAGCACATTTTGTTTCCTGGTCCTCTTTCTTTGTATTGATCCAAATTTGAAATGAGCGTATTGAGGTTTATTTAGATAGTAAAGTGTTAGTAAATATCTGGAGACTTTTTTTTTTTTTCCCGGGCAATAGTTGCTTCCCATTCCATATCCCCCTTGCAATTGAGTAAATAATTCATGGAGAAATAAAAATGTGTTTTAACTGTCATATACGCTTTTTTTTAAAGTTTGCCCATATAAGGCAAAGTCTGAAATTTTAAACAACATTGTCACATAATTTATTCTACCTTAACCTCCCTCTAGGCCATTAAAAATTAAAGAAAAAAAATCATGTTTAAAAAGTCATTTCTTTAGAGAATACTTCAAAACAGTCTTGATCTATATACATAGATGCTGAAATACTGCTAATAAAAGACAATGAAAATTGCTTGCAAATTTCCACATTAAACCAAATTCAACCATAATAAAAAAAGGTGAGTTTTATTGCTATTGAATGATTTTAAATTATTTCTAATAAACCCAAAGATAGAGGCAATAATTCCTGTTCAGCTCCAGAACACAAATTTTAATGCTTAAAATAGTATAATGACAGTAGCATTGAATAAGCAGAAAGTGACATTTTTGAAATGAAATATCGGAGCACAAAGGTTATGCACGGCTTTCAGTCATGCCCAGATGATCCGTCTTTCACAGTTAATTTTGGAAATTCACCGTGTCCTTTGTCAACCTATCCTTCTGAAATAATTTTCCCTTATTAAAAAAATATAATGTAAAACCATGCTTTAGTATCTGTGGATGTTCCTGTCCCAAGAAGACACAACACAGGTCATGTCAGTATTTCCCTGACTGGCCACAGAATCTCAGAATTTGAAGGGCTCTTAGAAATTATGCAGCCCAAGGGCTGTACATTACTACTGAAGAAGAGACAAAAATTCCTTACCAACGACTTAAAAAAAATGAAATCTCATCATTTCAATTCAATCTTTTATACTATTTATTTATTTATTTATTTTGAGAGAGACAGAGACAGAGCAGGGGAGGGGCAGAGAGAGAGAGAGAGAGAGAGAGAGAATCCCAAGCAGGCTCTGCACTGTCGATACTGAGCCCGATGCAGGGCTCAAACTCAAGAACCGTGAGATCAAGACCAGAGCCGAAACCCAGAGTTGGACACTTAACCAAATGAGCCATCGAGGCACCTCAATCTCATATACATTTTCAAACAAAAGAAAACAACAGGGGTGGATAGTTCTGTAATTTGTTATTTGGTATTTGGCATAGAATATCATTTTAACAGGGCTCCTCAGAAATAAAAATAAAAGCATAAAAAAAATAAAATAAAAGGTCTCCCCAGCCTACGCTATAATGGTAGCATCTTAACTGTGTAGCTCCAGTTATACAGATATATTACGCAGGCAATTCAATTGGGAAAAGAGAGTCCAGTGATGAGAAGTAGTGTCCATACTGTGCGATCCTGAAACTGGCTGATTCTGGAAGGTGAGAGACACATTTCCCACTTTCAGCAGAACTGTGCTCACAATAACTCTCTTTTCACAACTCAAAATTCCAAGGGTTTGAGGGATATTTTTATTTCCACAGTCACAAGCTTTACAATACCATCCACAAAATTGGTCCTTTTTACTTTATTTATTTATTTATTTATTTATGTATGTATGTATGTATGTTAAATTAAGGTGCTGTTTATAAAGGAATGAGAGTTGCAAGTGCCCTTGATCTGTTTACTGTAAGACCAGGAAAGTATGATTAATGTGCAAAAAGGATCGGAATTGGAGTTGTAGGACTTATTGTTCTGGAAAACAGAGAACTCGGATCAACGTTTGGATGGAGACAAACGATGTAAGACATGGAACTGGTCCAAAGCATGGTTTTCAAGTTGCATGGGATTTAGTGTCTTGGCTTAAGCTAGAAGACATGATTCTAATCACTTCTTTGCTTCAGTTAGGCTGCATAACTTTGGGCAAATTATTTTTAAGTGCATTATTATATGTACTCATTTTTGTAATAGATAATAAGAGACTTTAATCAGAACCACTGTTTTTTTTTATTACTCATCTCAACGCAGTAATTATAAAATAAAATTGGAGTTTGTCACCAATATTTTAAAAGAAATGAATTAAATCAGATTAGAAAATATGAGCACATCTCGTGATAAGAGTAGAGCTTATTGGTTGAAACAATATTTAAGTATATAGATATTTCCTAGGACTCACATATCTTTCATAAGTTATGATAAGGGATGTTTGAACAGTCCTAAAGCAGACAATTGCTGGTTGATGGCCTTCAGGGAGGACTCCATCAACTCTTTCCTTTCTAGTAACTGTGCATACTTTTTTGTCCCTTGTGAGGTACTTTTCTCCCGTTGAATATGGCAGTTTTCACTTTCCTCCAAAGGAAGTCAGACACCATGAAGGAAGTCTAACTACTCTGAGATGACCATGCAGTGAAGAAGCCCAAGCCAGCCTAGGGGAAAAGAACTAAGAAAAACAATCAATAATGAAAATGAAATCCTGGCCATATGACCCCAGTCAAGCAGTTCTGGTGAACGTTGTACTATCTGAACCATCTGAGGTGAGAGAGCAGACACTTTGAATCAGTGACAATTCATCCTCACTGCACCCCACTGAATTCCCAACCCACAGAATTATAAGCAAATGTGATCATTACTTTTATGTCTCCAAATTTGGAGAGATGTATGTATGCGTATATCTGAAACTGGTACCAGAAGTATGGAACTGCCTTAACAGAAAATCTAAAACTTATCCATTGGCCTTGGGATGGTGACAGAGGCCTGAAGGACAGTGAGGAAGCCATTGGAAGACTAAAAATTTGGTTAGAAAATTGCTATTAGAGGCCATAATAAAAGAACACGGTGTTATAGGTTGGTGGAAAGTTGGCAAGATGGTTGCCTGTGGTGATGTAGAAAATATAAAGTGTACCTAATGAATGGGTGAGCCTGAGTAAGGAGAATTGTGGAAGGATGTGGAAATGTCAGCTGGCTTGTTTGGCCTTGTATGGTAGAGGGCTGTGTGAGAAAGAAAGAGACAAAGGAAGGAAGTGCTCCATTCTCAAGCAAAATGAAAGGAAATCATTGCACGCAGGACTTGCGCCACGAAGACTTGTCAGATCAGCAAAGGGTTTTCAAAGTGAAAAATGGCCGTCAGGGCAAAGGTCAATCCAGAGCTCTTCCAGTAAAAGGTGGTCTTGAGGTAAAAATCATATTAAGGGTGGACCCTTAATTTGGACCCCTTACTGAAATCTACAAATAGGACCCCTTACTGAAATCTCTGAAAGATTAAGGTAGAGAACTGAAATAATCTTTTAAGAATCTTACAAGTGTTGTTCCACAACGCTCTGACAACAACCCTGAGAAGACAGGTCTGTCTCAAAACAGTTGGTGTTTGTCTTTTGTCTAATGGAATAGCCTATAACTTGATTCTTACGAAGACCACAAACACTGTAAAGGCACTTCGTTAACTTTGACTAAAAGGGACGCTGTTCAAATTTAAATTAAAAAAAAAAGTCTTTGGGCCCCCAAACTTTCAGGGCAGGAAGAGAGCTGAGAAGTCTCTCGAGGGACAGGTCACTTCTTCTGGACAGGAAAAGATGACTTGGAAAACAGATGTGAGGACTCAGAGAGTAAGACTAAGAGCCACAGAGAACCAAAACCAGAGAAAGCAGGGACCTAATCATCACATATTTTCTGCCATCAGATTAGGGGCAACCGGGTGCAAATTGTGGAAGTGGACTTCAGAATCACTATGAGCCAGTGACTTCTATGTGCCCTTCCAACCTCCAGCCCCCCTTTTTTGAACAGCATTGCAGTTTTCCTGCTCCTGAGCTGCCAGTCTCTGTCAGGTTTTGCAAGACAGATAAATTGCACTTTTAGCTTAAAGACCTTTGCATATGAGGAAATGCACTCAAGGAACCTCATGGCACAGGGGCATGATTGAAATGGTGAAATCCGAGATTTCAAGCTGCTGTTGTCATGTAAGGAAATGTTTGGGCAAGAGGGTGAGAATATGTTTCCTACTGGGAATATTGTAGCTGAAAGGCAAATTGTGGTAGACAGTCTTCATAGATAGCTACCTTCAATTCCTTCCCACTTCATGTGCTTTCTACCTATTAATGGTTGGAGTCTGTCAAACCCTTTTCAAATCAGGGCTGGCCTTGTGACTTACCTTGACCCCTGGAATGTGGCAGAAGTGATTCTGAATCTTGGACTTAGGAAGACTGACAGTTTTCACTTCCTCTATCTTAAAAGCCAACTCCCACGTAAGAACTCTCAGACTAACACGCTACGAAGAAAGTCAACCTGGTGATGTGAGGAGGCCACGTGGAGGGGAAGTAAGCCCAGACATGTGAGTGAAATGTTCTTGGACCTTCCAACCCATCCCAAATACCAGATGAATGCAGCCAAATGAGAGACCCCAACCAATGTCATATAGGGTAGAAGAATCACTCAAAGAAGCCAAGTCAACTCACAGAATAATAGGAAGTAATAAACTGTTGCTGTTTTTTAAGCCATAGCATTTTGGGTTGGTTTACTGCATGGCAATAGATAACTGAAAGAAATCCCAGAATTAATTTCCTGTTTGTGTAGATATCTCATAGAAAATGCTATTGTTATTTTCATAGAACTAGAGTACAGTGTGCACCCTGAGGAAACAGAAAGCATCTTTCCAGAATAGAAAAATTAAGGAAGTAAGATTGCATTCTGAGTATTATAAAATCACCACAGGATGATTCAAAGAAGAGATATAAAAAGAGATTACATATTTTCTGGTGAAAAAGACTGGATTGAAATCAGAATGAAGGCATTAATATATTAAAGGAAGAACAACCAGAGGGGATCTTGCCACCCACAAGGAATATAAAACCAGGAAGCTTAGAGAGCAAAACATGGCGGCACCCCACAGCAGTGCCCTGGGTATCTGGTCCTCCATTATATCTCTGTTGTGGGGATGGACTCAGCATGCTCGTAGAACCTAAAGCCACTATATATATGATTCTCATGAGTCTTTCTTTTCCTAGCTTCAGACTTGTCAAGAAACTTTGTAAGAATTTTGAGTTCCGAAATACTATGCATCTGTTTCTCATTAAAAACAAGTTTCATGGACTGCTATGGTCAGAATGTTTGCCGTCCCCCCTCCCACCACTCCAAATTCACATGTTGGGATCTTAACACCCAATGTTATGGTGTTAGAAAGTAGGGTCTTGAGAGAGGATGAGCTCACCAGTGTGGAGCCCTTGTGAATGGCATTAATTCTCTTATGAAAGAGACCCCACAAACCCCCCAGCCTCTTCTACCATGTGGAGACCTGGAACCCAACCAGAACATGACCATGCTGGCCCCTTGATCTTGGACTGCCAGTCTCCAAAACTGTGAAAGTGCATTTCTGTTGTTTATAAGCTACTCAATCTCTGGTATTTTATATAACAGCCCAAACAGACTGTGACATATACCCATCTTTTTTGAACTTGGCTACTATGACATCTTAGATATTCTAGATAACTGATGGTGGAGTTTCTGAGATTATAGATTGAAGGCCAGTACTGCACCAGAAAAAATTCACCACAGTATCACCATTTCATGGAATCTGTCCAGGAAGGCAGCCAGCATTTCCAAGGAGACACAACCCTGTGTTCACAATACTTATCCCAACTGTATAGTTGATATTTCCACCCCCGGGCGGTATCTTTTTTCCTAATCACTGTTCTCTTGCTCCAGTCCTTGGATGCCTTTTAGACACAGCCCACTTATAAAGAACAGAAATGGTGCAGAGCCATGGGCACTTCCTTGGCTTCACAACTGCAGTCTTTCAGATTCCACCTGACATTCCATACTTTACACAAATCTAGAAAAAAAATTAAAAAAGAACTGGAGGCAATGCATCCATCAGGGAGAAGGACTGTTCTGCAGGGATCATCCCAGTTGGGGATGATTAGCAGGTTTCATAGCTGACAAAATTTCTTGCGTGACCAAACAGTAGTCAGGTTCCTGAACCTTTCTCTAGGCTTACCTGTGCACTTCCTTATAAAATCCAATTTTACACAACCCTGCTAAAATCATTTTAATCCCAACCCCCCACCCTCAATATCTGATCATCTTCGATATCTGATTGGGTTCTTCATTCTCTGCCACCCCCCAGGGAATATCTGATCACCCCAGCCTGTCTTCAGCAAAAATCTTATTAAGTCCGTTCAACCAGAAACCCCTTTACCCCTGATGTCTTCTGTTATAATTTTCCATCCACCGAACCCCACCTTGCTCTTTGGCTATAAACTCCCACTTGCCCATGCTGTGTTTGGATGGAAAGGAACCTCTGTATGAGGTCTCTTTTCCCCTCTCATTATAGTCCTAAATAAAATTTATATTTGCCACTTTACTGTTCAGCTCTGGTTTTTGTTTGACATCCACAAACTATACATGCCTGGCTTCCTTGTGGCATTCAGATCTCTGCATGAAGTCGTGTCTTCAGAGAAGTCTTCATGACCACTCAATCAGCACACATCACATTGGATATTTCTCTTGTTTATTTCTCAACTGGTTTATGTAAGCTTCTAAGCTTGTGTATATATTTTCCTCTCTCCCACTTGAGTACAAACTCCATGAGAGATGGAGGTGGGTCCCCATTTGTCATGATCTTTGTTAAATCCTCTGACTGGAACATCAGATGTTCTTAGTAAATATCTCCTCACTAGTCAGGGAACAGTAGACTTTTGACATTCTTAGTCAGCATTCAGGATTTCTGGTATTCTCCAGTGGCTCTAAAGAGCCATGAACAACCCTCGTTTTTGCCATTTCTTAGGCATTATTTGAATTATGAGGCAGGAAGATGATGATGCGTGTGGAGAATAATAACAGTGACAAAACAGATGAACATACGGGTGATGGAAGGATCGATTAAAGGAGGAATATTCCACCATGCCCATGTATAGAAACTGAGGCAGGTTAAATATTTTTCCCTGCCAAAAAGGAAGAACAGAAGAACATAAAAATTAGCTGAGGGATTAAGACAGTCCTTTTTCCATTGCCTTATGCTAAGGAAAGGTCAGAGGGGTAGACCAAATTCACAGGTTAGATCCTGCAATGTAAAGTAGAGAACGTAAGGTCTCATGACTTTATAAACACTATCTTAGACCATGAATTTGGGGGTTATGGCAGTCATTCCCTGAAAAAAAAACAAAAAATTTCTTCATGGATTCAAAACTTAATATAGCAAGGCCATTTGAAACAGGGTCACAGATGTGGGAAATAGGAAACAAAAGTGCCCAGAAACCCCCTTACGGGTTAACCATCTTGCACGTAGCAGGATCTTTCCGTAGTAGCAAGAGAACGACTCCCACCAAGGCCACAAGTATGCTTTCACTTCGTAGCACACCAGACCTCCCATGAGAACCAAACGTAATGGCCATCCTTGCTTTTTTTGGCCTTCTTCACATACTCTGCACTGTGGCCAAAGAAAATGTCCACTATTGCCCACAGTTCTCAGATGTGTGTGTGTTCAGACGCCGCCCCGACACTCTCCTCTGCTCCTCTCCCACTATCTCCCTGAAACACAAATCCTCCCATCCTTCAAGCCCTAATTCAAGCGTCAATACTTCCTTTCTTTCCGCTTAGTTTTGTTTTTTGTTTTTTGTTTTTTGTTTTTGTTTTTTACTTGTGCTTCACGTATTTCTTCTTTGTTACCTCCTTCGCTTCCTACCTTGCACCTGGTTATCGGCTTCTCTCTCCTAAAGATTATGAGCTTTCCAAAGACAGAAACAACTCATCTTTTTAAAAAAAAAAAAAAAAAACAAACTTAACAGAGGGACTTACCCCCCATAGGCATTTGATCAACCATTCCTATAGATACTTGTGTACTGGACAATAAACTACCAATGCATAATGTTTCAAAATTTTCAATTTTCTTTCTCATCCTTTCCTTCAGATTTTCTTCCTTCTTCCATCCATTTTCATTTTTTTTTTTTTTTTTTTTTTTAGTGAAAATTGATCTCCTTAGAGTTTCGAGGACTACTTTATCCTAAAGATTTGTTTCATTTAGGAAAAGAACCTAACTAATTAAAGCTATGTGTCTACATCACTACAGGTTTCCCCAAATAAGAACTCACTGGGTGGTTTTATCTATGCATGCTATCACCTCCATCCGGTAGTAAATCAAATAATTCATGGAGATCTGTCAAAACAGTACACATATTTAAAACTTAGGGATAGTTGTGTTATTAAACCACTGGTTTAATAGTGGCTTTTTATCTCTTTGCCTCAATATTTTGAAGCCATCAGCTTTACAAGTTCGTGGCTATCGGTTATCTCTTGCAGCATCTCTACCTGCAGAGAAAAGAAGTTACTAAATAAGTTAATTTCCTGAGTCTTGAGGGGAAAAAGAAAAATGTGACAACAAAAAAGTAGCCATGGAAAATACACAGTGGTGAGCACCCAATAGAAACTCAATTAATTTGGATTCAACCCAGGAGGATATTATGTTAGGGGAAAGTAAGTTGGGAGGAAAATCCGATTAACGATTGGAACATTCCCCCTCTCCCTCGGGCAAGTCAACTCTATAGAAGCTGAATCCCAGCAGTTCCATAGATACAGTCTACTGGGCTTATCCTTTGTAAATCTGTCCTGGTTGAGATATAAAGATAGAAATGTTTGTGAGCTTTTTAAGTATCTGAGATCACAAAGGAAGCAGCATGGAATTAGAGAACCATAAAACATTTCATTCAGCTTCACCGAAGTTGTGTTGATGTATGCTGACACCTCTAATGATGAAAGATAGTCGTAGTAATGATGATGATAATAATAACAACAAGTGTAGTAATAATAGCTACCATATGTCACATGCATTATTTGTATCAGGCAATATGCTTTTGAAAGATTACTTCATTTAATCCTCCCCCAACATCCCTATATGGTGATACTATTATAAATCTCATTTTACAGACATTGAAACTTAGTTATACAGAAATTCAGTTACTTGCCCAAGTAAAAGAAACCGACTTTGAACCCAGGTGATGTGACTCAAGTTGCCATACCGTCCAAGAATAATTTACCTTTAGAGATGATGGTGCTTATTTGTTTTACAAATATATAGGTAAATATGTTTTCAACATCACCAATACTCATCTATGAGTCAGGGGCGCCTGAACTCCAACTCCAATTTAGTCATTGGGTAACGTTGGGATAGTTAAACTCTAGCCTCTTTAAGCCTTCTTGAGCTCAACTCTTAAGTGGATATAATAATGATGCTTATTTACAGGATATTGTGAGGGTTTAAAAAGACACTATATTAGAAGTTGTTAGCATACTGCCCTAGGATGGCTTAAAACGTATAAGCAATTGGGGAGCCTGGGTGGCTCAGTCAGTTAAGAGTCTGACCCTTGATTTCAGCTCAGGTCATGCTCCCACGGTTATGAGATTGAGCCCCGCTTTAGGCTCCGTGGACATGGAGGCTGCTTACAATTCTCTCTCTCTCTCTCTTTCTCTCTCTCTCTGTCTCTCCCTCTGCCCCCCTCCACCATTTATGCTCGCTCGCTCACTCTCTCTCTCTGTCTCAAAAAAAAGTATAAGCAATATCCCTATCAATTATTATCAGCATTCATTAAAAAATCAGAGTCTCTGACTACATTGGAAGATATGTAATGAGAGCATATGCTTTCACACATACTTCCCACTTATTTAGCATGGAGCTATAAAAATTAATGGCGCCAATGCCAGAGAGCCTACCAGTTCTGGGAAATTGTAAAATGAATGATTGCCTAAATAAATATAGATTTTATGTTCACTGAAGTATGAGATCAATATTTCAGTTTCCTTCTGTATTAGGTTTATAGCCTATGTATATCCACTAATAGAAGTGAATTTATTTTGAAAGCTGTAATCTTTCCTTTAAAATTATGTGGGCATTGGAATTTGGGGGACAATTGCCATTTCAGTGTTGGCATTTTTAGCTTCTTAGCTTAAGCTGAAAAAAAAAAGTTCACTTTCGGTAAGTTTTAATTTAATAATGCAATTAAAATCAAAACAAAAGGAAAAATGAAGAATGTAAATCACAGCATATGCCTGGCAAAGCCAAACCTTCAGCAGATTAACACCTCTTATTGAAACACTCTTTTTTTCTGAACCATAGATATACCCCTTAGGCTTTGCAAAATGACATTTGGGGGTTGTTTTCCATGCTTCGCAAATTTAGGAAAAGTGTGACTAGATTCTAAAAAAAGAGAAGGAGAATATTTCCAAAAATTGAGGTGGCTCATCTCAAGGACATCCTAAATTTTTATGCCAAATGCATGTAATAAACACGTAGGCTTTCTTATATTCGTGTGATTCCATTTTGGATTTTATGGATATCCCATTATCCCTGTGTAGTGTGCCCCTTCATTCTTACAGAGTGGGGTTGGAAAGGGAAAAGATTTCTTTTTTTGCGTGTGCACAGTTTTTCTTTAATGACCCTATAATTCTTCTTTCGTAGGCTTTGTATATAATTCCCATTTACCGTTCTCTAAATTAAGATGAAGACAATGGTCCCATCCATCTATCCCAGAGTAATTTGACTCAAGCCAGAAACTCACTGACCAAAGAAGCAGACACTGGTCTTTTCTGGTTCTAAGTTCTTGGGCTCTGTTCAAACAATGCAAACACCAGCAGTGCCATACGATGGGAGAGCAGAAGCCTTCACTGTCAAGCCCAGGGCCTCCGACCAGCTGTGCTGTTTTCTTTCTCATATTATTTGGCAATTCTGTTCAATCCACAGAAACTATGTGTGTATATATATGCGTGCGTGTGTACAAACATGTATGTTTAACATGTTTATGTATATGTTCATTTATCTGTTTATCCATCTCTTTTCTTGTTTTTAAGTTTATTTATTTATTTTTGAGAAAGAGAGAGTAGGGGAGAGGCAGAGAGAGAGAGAGACAGAATCCCAAGCAGGCTCCACCTGGTCAGCATAGAGCCTGATGAGGGGCTCTAACCCATGACCATGAGATCACCACCTGAGCCAAAATCAAGAGTTGGATGCTTAACTGACTGAGCCACCCAGGGACGCCATCTATCTTCTATATACCTAGAAATGCCCTGCTTTGTGACAATGAAAATGGTCAGTATGTTTGATCAGATCCTTTATAAATACAATTGTAATTATTATAATCATAATTAGCTCTGACCATGTCATGAGCCTACTCTCCCACTCCTACTCAAAGCCTGGCAACACCTCCTCATAATTATTAGGATAAATAAGGTGTTCCATGTCATGGCTTCCAGATCTTGCTCCACATCTTCTTACAGTGCTCCTCCTTGTGATAACTCCCAGCAGGCACAGGCTTCTCTTCCAGTGATTCAGACCAAAGAAGTGATCCTGCCATTCAAGTTTCTCCTGCCATGTGCTCCCGATACATAGAATTCCTCAAATTCTTCCTAGAATTCTTCACTCCCCTTGTCCCCTCTTACTTAACTTTTAGATCTTGGTTTAACTTTCACTCAGGGACCTCTTCTTCAGAAATTCAATCTACAAAGAATCTCCCCTGAAAACCTCTTCTTTTTTTGTACCTCCATTTCTAGGTGCATGTTTATTCATGTTACTGGTTGTTGAATATCTTTCTTCCTCCCTAGACAGGAATATCATGTTTGTCTTCATCACCTTGTAGGCCTCAGCTCCTAGACCGGTGCCTGTGTTGGAATAAACTTAGAATTTTTGCCAAGTTACGAATAAAAATGTGTAAGCTTTCATGTTGCTCGTTCATTCCAAACAGCCCTTACTAATTTCATCAGAAATATTTTGCAATGAAGACCATGTCTGAAGACTTCATCTCAGCGTTAGACGTCTTATCTGATCCATGTATAAAGAACACATCATAGTATGAGAAGCATCAAAAGCTCACCACAATTAAAATAGGAGAAAAGATGCAGCCCAAGTTGATCCATGTCAAACTGGTAGTTTAGGTAGAGACAAAACAACTACAAAAGAGTGTGGTGCTGAAAATGTACAAGTCGGGACAGCACAGGACAGGAAGTTGACAGGGGCTAGTTTTAGGGTGCTGTCCTCGGTTGTTCAGCAGGAACAAACTATGCAGGACAAGCACAGAAGGTAACTGGGAACAGTACTGCCTCTTTCATTTCCAAGACTCTGAATGTTCTCAAGCAAATTTGCCCCTACAATGCTTTTCAAATAGCACAAAGACCCAAACAGGGGAGACAAACTGTTCTCAGCCAATAGGAATGTTGGTGTTACCTTGGAGATAAGGATCTTTTGCGATCAAACCCATGTCCTAGAAACCTGTGACAATCACCCTCCAGTGCACAGCACTTAGACCGGAGCATAAGAGCTTTCCAATGGGCTATGCCAGCAAGCTGCTTGAAACAATAACAGAAATTCCTGAGTCAGGGAGATAATTGACACATTGGACACATGTGGTAAATGCCCTTAGAATGAGCAGGAAGCCACATGCCCCGGATTTCTCGAATTTTTCTGTGTATTTCTCTGTACAGATTCCAATGAGAAGAATTGTTTCCCTCATTTGTGTATCATTTGTCATACGCCCACACAAAGCCAGAGCAGAACCTGTTCTTTCCCCTGGTGCATTTACCATTTAAAGGGGAAACAAAACACATGTAATTTCTAACTATTTACCAGCAAGTGAGACTCACAACTGACAAAACACGTAGGAAAAGCACCAGTAATCCAAATCGCTGCCCCCACTCCTTCCTGCCCTGCCCTGTCTCCTGGGTTTCTAGTGAGCTTTTCGGAAACATTCTAATCCTTTACCTACAGTCCAGTGGGGTCCTGAACTTTTCAAAACACAGGAAGCCAGACCTTCACTAAATTATTTCTGTTACATCCTTATGTTCACTGCCATGAATTTGGTGAAAGCCAGCCCCAGACACAGCTGGATTGAAGAAAACAGATGAAAAGATATGGCCCCTAGTTCCAGAACCCTATCCATGGGGGTCAGCAGATGATTTGATATTTAATTGCAAAACAACATAATGCACGCCATGATAGAATGATCTATGTGAGCTGCTGAAAGAAAACTATCATTTTATTAAAAATAAACTGATTTTTAGATTGCAGCTATCCAGGTGAATTGTTGCTGTGTTCCAGCTAATGGCCTCCACGTCTGCCGTGATAGTACTATGGAAGATAAACCCTGGCCTCTGTGCTTCCGGTGTCCTCCCCAGAGTACTGGCTCCATGAGAGACCAGACTGTCTTCATCTCCTTCTTTACTCAGTGTCTAGCCAAGGCTCTGGGCTCTGGGGCATACCAGGAGCTTTAAGATACACGCTGAATGACTGAACACAATGATTCAAAACTGGAGATGCTGTGGGGTCCTTACTGCGTCTTATAATGCCACGCGTTAACTGTTTATCTGTCTTCCCAATTTCTTTTCCTCTCCCTCTCCTCCTCGCTGAGTCTGCTCTAGCCTCCTTCTCATTCCTGACTGCCAAGCACGGTCCAGTCTCAGGGCCTGCTTGCTTACTCTTCCCTCTGTCTGGAATGTTCTGCCACCAGGATCTGCTTGGCTCGCTCCATCACTTCATTTCAGTTCTGCTCCAAGGGTTTTTCTCTGACATAGTCATTCCCTTGCCTCTCCTCCTCCCTACCATCCACTCTCTCCTTTACCCTCATAGCATTCATCACTAACTGCCATCACCTTGCATGTTTATTTATGTCTGCTTGCTTGTTGTTTGCCTCCCCGGGCAGGAACCTTTATTCTATGATGGCCCGGACTTGCTTCCCGACACTTCTATATCCCCCCGGGCCTGCAGCAGTGCCTGTCATCTAGTAATTGCTCAATAAACGTTTGCTGCATTGTGAAATTCACAAGAAGCCGTAAGAACAGTATTTGGAAGGTGCTTCCTTGTGGCCTGCCTCTCTGCCCTCTCAGACCTCTACAGCAAATCCATGCAGAGGCTAGAATGGAATGTGCGGATGGTCTTCAGAAAATAAAAAGTAAGAAAGGAAACGAGAATGAGTCAAACCAAAAGCCACTTGGCTGATACCCATTCTTCCTGCCCCCTTTTCCACAAAAACCCATATAAGTTCTGTTAAGCCAAGTGACATGTGTCAAATTCGGAACACATCACAAATCTCCTGGTTCCTGCTTGCTCCCCAGAGTTTCTATTCCAATTGAACAATGACAGCCTCTAAAAACATGCCCAATCATCTAGATGCAAATGCAATATTTTATTGGTAGGAAAGAAATCACTCAGTTACCCAGATCCCATCCAAATTTTGCTATGATGATGGCTTTTTGAAAAGAATCATGCTGGTCTGGTGAGCAATTTAGCATCATGGATCAAAGGACCCTGAAAAGTACATTTGGAAGATTGCACTTGTAGGTGTGGATCTCAAGGAAATACTCAGTCATGTAGGAAAAGATACATAAAAGGCTCTATATCCCAGTGTTGTTTCTCTCAAAATAAGGAATAGGAATGTTGGTGTTACCTTGGAGATAAGGTATCATAACATAAATATCAGAGAAAAGTGTTTTGTACCTGAATTATGAGACATTATAACTATATGATGAAGTACTCTGAAAACATATCAATGGTGTTGTGATAATATGCCCATTGACATAGAAAGATGGCTAGGATTTACAAAATTATATTTTTATATATTGTATATTATGTATTTATTTTCTATGACTGGCAGGAGAATCGCTATTCTTTATCATTTTTGTGTGTATGTTTATTTTATGAGTTTCATATCATAATTCAGTTTCACATGTAAAAGAAGTAACTTTAAAGCACAGAGAAGATAAAATACGCCCCTTCAATTTACAGCATGCTTTCCCGGTGGGTTGATATCTTCCATAACGGGGTGGAAATTGACTCTTGGATTAGGGGCAAACCATTGTCCTCCTGTAAGTGAAAGATATATATCCAGCACATCAACAGATACACAGGATAGCAGTGGTACTGTTTCACAGGAGGGCGATTAGGAAAAAATAAATCTTAAGGGGCTCCTTATAAGTGTAATAATAAAAAAAATGGCTGAGAAAGCCCATTTCATTCCAGTCCAAACATTTTAATCTTATGTTTATGTATCTTTTTGGAGATTTTTAAGTTCCTTCCATTAATTTTGCACATAATGACTTCTCACTTCCAGTAAATGCTGGTTTAAATCCAACCATTGGCACCGAGGGGAGGGCATTACATAAATCTATGAGGAGTTTCTGAAAAGAAGTAAAGAAATGAGGTTACTAGATCACTAATGGCAAAGAGCTTCAGCTTAGGAGATTGTTAACTCCAACATCCGGTAAGACACTTCAGGCGTCTTGAAAGCAATCCTTAGAAATATTTCTGCTTTTCCTAATTGAGGTCAGACAATGGGAAGTTTTTACTAATCCCTAGACATAGTGGTTTTACTTTTCTTTTCTTTTCTTTTCTTTTCTTTTCTTTTCTTTTCTTTTCTTTTTCTTTTCATTTCTTTTCTTTTCTTCTCTTCTCTTTTCTTTTCTTTTCTTTTTTTGGCATTTGTACAATGCCTTCATTTAAGACGTTCCTTAAAAGCATCCTCTCAGTGGTAAATGGGTAACAGACTTGGCAAGCCTTTTCTCTACTGACACTCATATTTCAAAAAATCAGGGTAATGATTAGAGAAGTGAAATATCAAAGACAAGGCCCAAATCAGTCCCCAGAGCAAGAGTAGCTAAAATCAGAATTATCAGCACAGTTTCCTCCCAGGAACACTTTGGAATCCATCAAAAGGACAGAACATGATGCTAAAACATCAACAATGAGGGGGGAAAGGAGGCTTCCACCTCCCAGTATAATAAAAACAACCCTTCCAGGTTATCATAGAACATCCTCAAAAAGTGACTCAAATTCCAGTTGCAAAAACCAAACAGGCTGGGGCATTCCAGTAACACATTACAAACAGTACTCAGCCCCCAGATGAGCTGAGTTCTCAGTCAGAAGCTGAGTGGTGTCACAAGGCTACGATGACATTTTTGTTCTCCTTCCCCATTCCCAGGAATCAGGGTAGTCTCATTAGGGAATGACTCTATCTCCAGAGGCTTCCCACATTCATAGAGGTCACAGTTATGTATGTATGTATGTATGCATGTATGTATGTATGTAAAAGATTTTAGTGTTTATTTTGATAGAAAGAGAGAGAAAGAGAGGGCATGTGCTTGTGCATGCAAGTGGGAAATTGGCAGAGAGAGAGAGTGAGAGAGAGAGAGAATCCTCAGCAGGCTCCATGCTATCAGTGCAGAGTCCAATATGGGACTTGATCTCACAAACGGTGAGATCATGACCTGAGCCAAAATCAAGGGTTGAGCACTTAACTGACTGAGCCACCCAAATGCTCCCTCAGTCATAAATTTAAAGAGAAGCTATGGTAGGAGGAATCATGGCAGACCCCAAGATGCCCATGTGCTAAAGTCTGGAACCTATGACTATCTGACCTTACAAGGCAAAGGGGACTTTGCATATGTGATTAAGGTTAAGGACTTTGAGATGATGAGATTAGGCCGAATTATCCAGATGAGTCTAATCCAATCTCATGAATCTTTACAACAGAGGACCTGTCCCCAGGCGGTGGTCAGAGGAAGGGAGGTGAGGATAGAGGCAGGGTCAGAGAGGTGTCATGGGAGGGCCGGACCAGCTATTTCTGGCATTGGAGATGGAAGAAGTGGTAATAAACCAAGGAGTGTATGTGGTGTATAAAAGCTGGAAAAGTCGAAGAAAGGGATTCTTCCTTACAGGCCTCAGAAAGGAATACAACCCTGATTTGTTGTATTTCAGACCAGTGACACTCTTATCAACAGAATTATCAGAAAATAAATTTGTGTTTTAACCACCACATCTATGGCATGTTGTTACATCAATGATAGGCAATGAATATGACACCAAGGGTAGAAATCTCAAGCCTCACTTTTTTACCTCTATTGCTATTTTTTAATATAAACCAAAATATCTTAAATGTCAATGTGACAAAGTCAGTGTTTCCTCCACAGTCAGACCACTCCCCTATGGAGGGTCACATCGTGAGATCAAACCAGTCAGTACCCAAAGTAGTATAGGCAGGGCAGGAAAACCAGAGTAAGGAAGTCATATTTCCAAGAACCCTTGTTCATTTTTCCCTGAATCTTTTAATCTAGTACTCTAATGCATTAGGCAATATTATTCCACCATTTTGCTCAAGTGTGGCTTTGTTAGAAAAATAAAGACCCTTCTAACAATGTAATTTCACCTCGTCTTAAAATAATTGAGCAAATTATAGGCCCTGGCAATCAGCCTGGCCTATTGTACTTAGTCTTTTTTGTATTTACCCAAAAACATAAATATGATAAATGAATACCAGGGGAAAAAAGGATAAGCTTTACAGGTTCTTTTGGTATGGTGACTCTGATTTGAATTATACATTTGACTAAAGATTCAATGGCTATTTTGTTTTTGTCATTTTGTTCTCAGCTGAAATACTGAGCAGGCCATCCATGACTACATATTTAACATAGTTCATCAGCATCCATCGTATTTCCCTGTTTTTATTTTTTCACAATATCTGCAATCGTTTTTATATTTTGGTTCATATATCTATGTTCTACACTAAAATATAAAGCTCTATTTAATTGCAGATTTTATCTATCTTATTCATGCTAAATATCCATTTTGTAAAATGCTTGATATTTACTAGGCAGCCATTAAATAATTGTTGAAACGATGGGCAGATAGATAAATGGAATAATGGATGGATGGATGATTGGATGGATGGATGAAAGAAAAAAGACAGCTAATGCCCAGAAGATCAAGAAATCTTCACAAAAGGGTGACATTTCATAAATCTTCAATGGAGAGAAGGTAGGATTACAGATGACATTCTACATGCAGATAATAACACTATCCAAGACCCAGAAAGGAGCATAACTTTGGTGGTATGGAAAGCACAGAAACTAGTCAACAAGATTGGAGCACTAAGGCAGGGTTTGACAGAAGAAAAGTTGGGATTGTTGCATGTTAGCGATCAAACAGCTTTGCCCAGGAAATGGGCATAAAATAAAGAAAGGAAAACAGGAAGTTGAGTCCGGAGACTGGTATTTCAAAATGGGCTCTCATTTTCACTGCGGCCTCTTAATATCTGAGCCTCTCTCGTTTCAGTGGCTCCTATATTCTCAGGTGGAACCATTTGAGATGCCATATTGAATTGCAGTTCTATGTCTGAATCTGTTCAATGTAAGCCTGTGGGGGATTTTACATATCATCAGATATTCACGCTCTCATAACCCCATATATGCCATGGGGGGAACTGTCTTCCTCATTTTGTTGAGCTTGACCATGTAACTTGCATTGGCCAGTGAAACTAGTGCGGATCTCATATATTTTATGTCTATGAAGAGGATTTAGACATGCGTGGTTGACTTGGCCTCTGTCAATCATGCTTAAGAGAAAAGCACGTCCCAAGTTCTGCTGGTGCTGCTCATGCTAGGTCTCAGCATGAGAAAGATTTGAAATAGACCTGAATGTGATTTATAGTCTAAAGCTGAACGCTGCCAGTGATAATGATGTCAAACGTTATATTCTAGTTAGTAGGCATTATTATAACAGTAAAACCTGATGAGAATGCTTGCTACAGGAGAGCTTGGTCACGAAATGTAGCAAAGATAGTTAACAACTCATCACCATTTATCCTTCCCCTGGCAGAGTAGAGAACCGTGCCTAGAAAGTGGCTGTCCAACTAAAGACTGCATAACGATGTGCAGAAGCCATATGACAGTTCTGATCAAGGGAATGGAATCAATAGAAGTGATGTGTGTCTCTTCAAGGCCAACATGATTAGGAAGCCATATCTTTCCCCTTCAGCCAGCTGGATGCTGATGGCTGAGGAAACCCACAAAAGAGAAAGTCATATCATGGAAGAAGTTTGATAAATCACATAGGGAGAGGCCACGGCAGACCACAAACACCCCCACCTGGACTGTTACATGAGCAAGAGCAGAATTTCTATTTTCTTAACTACTAAAATTTAGTTTGAAGCTGCACCCATTAGCCTATGCAATATGTTTGACATGTAACAAAATTGTATATATTACAAAGTTATGAAATTATCTCCACAGGATTATTTAAGGATCACAAAGGGTTTATGTTTGCTTAAGAGAATGCTCTTCAGGGTGCCTGGTTGGCTCAGTCAGTTAAGTATCCGACTCTTGATTTCGGTTCAGGTCATGATCTCGTGGTTTGTGAGATCAAACTCTGTGTCAGGCTCTATGCTGACAGCTGGGAGCCTGCCTGGGATTCATTCTCTCTCTCTCTCTCTCTCTCTCTCTCTCTCTCTCTCTCCCCCCTCAATCTCTCTGTCTTTATACTCCTCCCCTGCTTGTACATTCTCTCTTTCTCTCAAAATAAATAAATAAACTTAAAAAAAGAGAATGTTCCCCCAAAAAAGAATGTTCATTTAAAAAAAAAAAAAGCTAGCTTTCAATGTGGTAACATTTTAAATTCTTGTGAATAAATTTAAGAAATCTTCATGTGTTCTAGTTGATAAGAAAAAGATCAGTGAAAAGATCCCCCACTCTCACGGAGTTTATATAGTGGCAGGAGTAAGACAATATAATAAGTTATATAATATTTTTTAACGTAATAACTGCTGATAGGAACAAAGAACTGGGTAAGGAATATCAGGCTGTGGTGTCAGGATTTGGGAGGGGCGATGAGGAAGCACAAGTTCATTGTATGTAGTTGACTCTTGCCTGAGATGAGTGGAAATGGAGGAAGGAAGGAGCCCCCTCAACCAATCTCTTCCATTCATACTCGTCACCACCACTCAAGTGATTCTAGAAATTCTAGAGTTCCCATTGTCCTCATATTATCACCACATGATTTTGGCTGATGTTATTACTGGGAAGAGGAAGAGGAGGGGACTACTCAGGCTCAATTGGTTTGTGTGGCAATGGTCCCATGTGGATGGGATGAGGCGTGCCTCCATATTGTGGAAAGCCTACGGTGGGATCCATTGGCACACAACACCAGACCTGTTGGTCACACCAGTCACTATTGTTAACCAGATGGATAAATCTTAAGTCTGGGGACTCTAACAATCCCTAAAGATCAAAGATGTTATTAACCTAAGACTGTGATGAAAAGATTTTAACAACATAGAATCTTCGGTTATGATGGTGACATTAAAAGACCATGCCCAAGGAAGGGAAGAGAAGGTTCCTCATTGAAGAGCTAAAATTTGACTCTACATATCATTTAGATAAAGGAAGAAAAAGGACATAAAATATATGTCCTACATATAATTTGGAAAAGAGAAGAAAACAGAAAGAAAATAAAAACTCAACTCAGGTGCAGGAAATATATTTATAAAACGAATGAAACAAAATGCTTGTTTTTCCCCTCCCACCTATCCTATATTTATTTTGGCTGCTCCCACCTCCTTCCAAATGGCTGGTCAAAACACAAATCCTTCTGGGAGGAAGCTTGAACATGCTTATTTCAGTCTACGAATTATCCTCTAAAAATCATTCCAAAAGCATTAACATACTTTGTATAGAAAATAAAGATAAAAAATTGTGAAGAGAAACTGGAAAATACTTGCAGTTTCTGTAAGCTGCTATAATAACTACATTGAGAAAGCTGTGATTATCTCACAAATGCTGCTCAAAATTCCCATGATCTGTGCATTAGCTGTTATCAAGATAAATGTTTTCTGAATGACAGTTCTAGAGATGTTTATGGATTGGGAATTTTTCCGTAATACAAATAGTTTACAGTAAGCCCACAAGAGGACACAAGAAAACAAAACAAAACAAAACAACAATATGTCTTGCATAGCTAACTGTTTTTCTTGCCACTGAAAAATGAAAATTCTGGTACCAAAAAGGATTAGCAATGGACACCAAGGGGCCAGACTGTTACAGGTTCATTAAATGCCTAATTTTGTTCTTTTTCATGTTTAGGAGACACTTTTTTGCTTTTTTAATCTTTGCTAAAATTTGATCAAGTGTTCACCTCGTTATTAAGCCATAAATGGAAGGCATACACACATTTTTGCTACTGGAACCTTTTAAATAAGGGTTAGGTTCACAAAAATGTCCAAGTATTCTTTGAAGCCAATGTAATAAAGTACTTCCAAGGCCAAGGACCAAGGTATAATAAGTCGCCATCCACTGGGCTATGCTTATTGTTTTCCCTCCCAGTCATGGTACTGAAGAGATGATGGCCAAAATGGTGGAGGGCAACTGTGCTGGTCATTGAGACACCATCAATCAGCTTGAATCCCACCCTTCCCTGGTCAGCTCTGTGGTGCTGGGGTAATGTCTCCACAAACCTTGCTCACGTTTTGCCAGGTGCTCCCTGTTACAATCTTCCAAAAGGAGGCAAGACAGGAAGACTGAACAACTGAAGGAAGGAGAAGGGATTTATTTCCTCCTGTTTTGCATCTTGTTGTTCACTATTGGGATGGCATTTGATTACAGTCTCCAGATTTTTCTAGAAATTCTACAACTAGCTTCATCTTGTCTCAAAGGCAGTTCTTTCTCCTCAGAACTTTAGATGACTTGTACTTAGGGCTCTTCCTCCAGGCTTCTGGGGTTTAAAAACCTCTTCCGTTGGCTCCCAAAAGACAGTCGCCACTTCCTGCAATTTCTATTTCTGGGTTATTATCTGCATCCTCTTTTTGCCTTTTCAGTGCTTCCATATCTGTTGAATCAGTTCCTTATATGAAATACTCTGTGTTTAAATAGCAACTGTAATTTCTATATCTGTGACTGGACAGTGACTAATATAAAAGCCAAGGAAAGAAGTTTGAACATGTGAGGGAATTTTGGACAATCTATCCTTCACTGAAAAGGGCAAATGGAGCAAAACTGTACGTGTAATGAATGAAAAGTAGGAAAGGAACAAAGGCCTATGTGATGGAAAAAAGGGCTTCAACTATTTCATAAAATTTTCAACTATTAAAATAAATGTGTCGATGCCAACAATAGCATCTGATAGCTTTTATTTTTGAACTTCTGAGAGCTTAACATACTGATTTGAATATAGCAAATATCTAAATTGATTGTAATGCACCAGTAATTCCTAAAGGAAAATAACAAGAAAGTCCATAAAAGACAAGAGGATAGGTATTATATACACTGACACTTTTCTGCTATCTACGTACTTTCTCCCAGAGTCAAACATTTGTAAATGATCTTGCCAATCTGTCTGCTGCCTTTGTGCCTGGGAGAGCTGCTGAAGAATATCACAGAAATCCACAATAACAGATTGATGTTATTTGCTATTACATTCATAAACACAGCTCATACAGGCATTCAACCCTACCCAAAATACTATTATGTATTTCCAATTCCCATAATGATAGTCTTGCTTTCTGTATGTCTTTTCCGACTAACATTTAAGGCAGAGCAAAGCACTAAGACAACAGAAGCTGGTGCCTGGGTAACTCAGTCGGTTAAGTGTCCGACTTCGGCTCAGGTCAGGATCTCATGGTTCACGAGTTTGAGCCCCGTGTCAGCCTCTGAGCTGACAGCTCAGAAGCTGGAGCCTGCTTCAGATTTTGTGTCCCCCACCTCTCTCTCTCTCTCTCTCTCTCTCTGCCCTTCTCCCCACTCATGCTCTGTCTCTCTCTTTCTCTCAAAAATAAACATTAAAGGGGCGCCTCGGTGGCTCAGTAGGTTAAGCGTCCGACTTCAGCTCAGGTCATGATCTCACGGTTCGTGGGTTCGAGCCCGCGTCGGGCACTGGGCTGACAGCTCAGAGCCTGGAGCCTGCCTCCGAATTCTGTGTCTCCTCCTCTCTCCGCCCCTCCCATGCTCATACTCTGTCTCTCTCTGTCTCGCAATAATAAATACACATTAAGAATTTTTTTAAATAAAAAATAATAAACATTAAAAAAATTTTTTAAAGAAAACAGAAAACAGAAGCAACCTGTGATGATTACTTTAGTGACCCCCCAATGAACTTTAACTCTAGCATGCAAAACCTTGAATAGTCTCTCCCACATCAACTCTGGCTTTGACCATGTGACTTGCTTGGCCAGCAGGAATATTAACAAGAATGATGGATGCAAATATTTGATAAATACTTGAATATCAGGTGTGTTCTCTTAGAAATGGTTGCTCTTGGAAAGTGGTTGCCATGCATAAACGGACACTACCGAATGGTGAGAACCCATATAAAGAGAACTGCTAGAGGTTGAAAGACTACCTTCTGGCCAAGCTTCCAACCGGAAACAATAGCGTAAGTGGCCTCAGCTACACTGTATGGAACAGAGCTACTTACTGTGTTCAGTCAAACACAGAAGAAGAAGAAACCTTCATCCTGTCAGAGGCTTTTGTCATTTGATGGGGACTTTCCTCCATTGGTCATCTCCTCTCCCTCTCTTTTGAATCTTTCTCATTACCATCCTTCCTTGTTCTTGTTCCTCCCATAGTTTATACAAGTATGGATGTAGCTGTCTTACTCTGACCCCTTATCTCTTCTGACTATAACGCCATTTGGCTGCTTCTTTCCATGGCCAGCCTTTTAAAAATTACATCTGCCCTCTCTCCACTTCCTCATAGTCCATTTTCTTTTCAGTCCCCTTCAAATCTGCCTCCTGTTTCCACCATTCCCCAATTGTGTGTGTGTGTGTGTGTGTGTGTGTGTGCGTGTGTGTGCATTTGTCCTGATCACAAATGGCCTCTATATTGCCAGATCTAACAGACTGACTTCCACCCACTACCTACGTTAAGTTCTCAAAGACTTGTCACATGGTACCTTCTTTCCTCTTAGGCTTTTAAAGTACCTCCTGTCTTCCCCCTAGCTTACTGGTTACTTTGTCCGGTTTCTTTCTTGGCTTCTCGTCTCACACCTGACTGAATCGGAGTTGCACATGGTTTGTTTCTAGACCTTATGATTTTCTTCTGCTTTCTCTCCCAATGTGATGCTAGCGAATTCAGTGGCTAAATGATATCTATTACAATGACAGCCAAATTTATAGCTCTAGCCCAATTCTCTAGAGAACTATATCCGCCTGTATACGGTTTACCTCCACTTAAATATCTGACAAGCACCGTAAGCACATTCATCTGAAACTCAGCTGTTTCCTAATCTTCCCCATCTCCGTGATAACTCCATCATAAATCGCTTGTTCAATCTAAAATCATAGGAGTTATGCTTAATTCTACTACTTATTCTTTCAACAGACATTTAATTGAACACTTACTACCACCAAACATACACTAGATTAACATGATTCTTGTCACTGCTTAGAGTTGACAACAGATGTGAATGGATAATTACAATACAACTGGAAAAAATGTAGTAATAGAGAATAGATAAAATATGTCTACACGCAAAGGGATAGTATTCAAGTGCCATTCTGGGAAACAGAGGAAAACATTTCAAATAGCCAAGTTCTGAGAACTTTTGCTCTCATTACAAGAACTGCTCAGTTTCTTGTTTGGCTTATTACTTGAAGTTAACCATACAAGTTAGATCACAAATTATGTATCCCTTAGGATAAAGGGTTCTCAGGTTTGAGATAAATGTTTTCCTAATGTAGAACTTCTGTCAAGCTGTGGTCCTGAGTGGTGGTTTGGATTTGGATTGGTCCCTCTCTCATCAAATATCTTTGAATTATTCTCCCCTCAGTGTTTCATTTATGTGGCTATAAATCCCACTTCATTTCTTTTTCTCTGCCTTCTTGTTTTGCTCCAATCTAGCATAATTTTAGAGTGGTAGGAAACTTGACAACCCCAGTAAACCTCCTACTCTCAGAGACACATGAGCATTATGTAATTAAACAATGAGGTGCATTGCTTAATACACAGATCTTTTTTTTTTTATTTTAAGCACTTATATTTGGTGACAACATGAATCTTAATAAAAGTATATGCATAGTTCATATATCATACTTCACCCAGAACATGCTAGAAGATTAAGAATCATGAGTAGTTGTCCTCTGTCTAACGTGATAGTCTCGGGAAGTGCAAGGTTTAAAAGAAAATTATCGTGCTTCATATGAAAACATTTTGAAGTATTTTAAAGTATTAATACGGTGTGGATTTCATTGTACCTGTAGGGGTAGGAAATGCCACAGGTAAGATTGACTGTCGCAAAGAATTTCTCCCCAGTTCAATAAATACTCCAGTGGAGTAAGAAATTCACGGTAATAGACACAAGTTGGTACATACGGGTGAAAAATAATTGGCAAGAATGATCTCAACGATTATTAGATAATGTTTTTCTAATTAGTAGATTTAACATTAATCTCTGTAACTTCATTTACAAATACATAAAGGTCAGCTTTGATATATATTTATTAAACATAGCATATTCCGGGAAATTTGGTAGGGAGATTAGAAAGACTAAGACCTTCAAGAATTGAAGTTTAAAGGAGCTTAAAGGAGAAGACAGTCTTGTAGGGGAAAAAAAAAAAAACAGCAATGCCAAGCGTGGCAATAAGAGTACAGAAGGGAGCACATAGAAAAGAATACTTTGTTCTGGAAAAGTACAGTCCTGGGAGGAGCTGGGTAAGTTCACTCATGAAGGTTTGAAGCAAGAATGTGAAGAATGTATGGATGTGTTGAATCACTATATGGTACACCTGAAACTAATATAACTCTGGATTGGGATTAAAATGGAAACTTAAAGAATATGAAGAATGTGATAAATTTTCCAGGGGCCAGGGGGGAAGTAGGCCAGCATTTGAACATAGCTAAGTCTACGAGAATGCCAAGGGGCAGGGAGCGAGTGCATTTGGAGGGCAGGAGGGAACACTGAGCTCCAAGCTGTGGGCAGAGCCTGGGCTGAACAGAAGAAGGGAGGCCGAGTAAGCCAACAGGGCCAGCTGGAGATGGCCTGGGGTCTGCATAGAAAGCGTCTCTGCTTTCAGATAATGTTCTAAACTAGATTTGTGTTTGGTAAACATGAAAAGTTAAATACAACCTTTTGCATTTATTTAATGATGAAAAGCTGTGACTGCTATGTTTATAATTTAAACACCTATAGATCTTTTGCTGCAACTCATTCTTGACTCACAACCTTCCAGATTGCAAGAAAAATATGTAAATGTAATCAGCAGCATACATTTAATGAGCTTTCATCTACACAGAGCTCTGGGATTCTTTTCTTACAGATAGGACCTGTATATCCTAAACACGTCTATATATCTACACCTAAGTATCTATACCTATGTCAATGCCAATGTCTATGCCTGTATCTGGAGCTAGAACTACATCCCTGGTAAGGAAGGAATGGGGCGGGACTATGAGTAACTGCTCCAAATAAAAAGGTAACACTTTTCAACTTCTCATCAATTCCACAGCTCCTACCTTGCTCTGAGCCACCGTCACGTCTCACCTGGATTACTGCAAATGTCTCCTAACTGATCTGATTCTATATCTGACCCCTATGAGTCTGTCCTCACTGCAGCCACGACAATGATTCTTTTCAGACATCATGCCACTCTTCCACTCCACCCTTTGACTGACTCCCTTGGGTGCCAAGTCCTAGGATGGCCCAGGTCCTGAATGGTCTCACCTTCTTTTTCCTCTCTGACCTCTTTCTTGGTCCTGCCTTTTTTTTTTTTTTTTTAAGTAAGCTCTCCACCCAATGTGGGGCTTGAACTCATTACCCCAAGATCAAGAATTGCATGCTTTACCTACTGAGTCATCCAAGTGCCCCTTGGCCTTGTCTTTTTCATCCACAATGTTCCCCCCACACTGACCTCCTACCTATGTATTTCCTGCCTTTGGGTCTTTGCAGCGACTGTCTTCTCTATTTGGAACATTCTCCTTGAAGACATCCACCGAGCGCACGTCCCCATCTCCTTACTGTCTGTGCAAGTTATCAATTGATTCTCTCTCACTTCTAAACTCATCCTCTTCCTGCTTCTGACAGGAGATCTAGGCTCTTTAAATATCTTCTCCTGGGCCAGCTGGCACAATGTTAAGCTTTGTCAGTAGAAGACGCTGGAAAAACACTGCAGCAAAGTGAGATCTTGCTTCCTGGTTCCAACAGCTCACCAGCCAAGTTCCTGCCGTGCAAGTGGCTTCCCTATGTCCAGCTCCTATAGAGCCCACAGCTTCTCTAGCTTGGGCTCCGGAAACACCCAAAAGCCATCAGCTGCCTACAGCAACTCTCCCCACCCCAGAGGCTCTTGTGATGGAGTAGTTCTGATGAGAAACTTCTCTGCATGGTTTTTCCCACACCCTAGAGGGAGGTTCTCTGGCAAGTTCCAGAAGGTGGATTTCCAGCAAGAGCACTGTTCCACAGGAATGTTTCTGCCATCCAGTAATTCACAACGGCAGCTCCCAGCAAGGCCTGGAACTCAGCTCTGGCTGGAGGGCACTGTCTCAATGCTAGGAGTAGGGGCTGTTCTTCATATGTTCTATTCCTGCTTTCTCTGCAGTTTGCTTTCCCTATTACTAGTTGATCTCCTATTAATTTAATATTCTGTTAAATGATTCTTTACAGTATATGCTCCTTATTCAAATTACCACATGGTTTCTCCTGATTGGGTCTAGACTGAATCACTATCTTAACTCAAAGATCAGGATGAAGTCTTTTCTTCTCTCTCTACTTAAGTGTTCCTGCCTTTTGGACCCCTTGGCCTTGCTCCAGATTTTTCTTTCTTCCATAACATTTATAACCTCCCAGCATCCTTGCCAGTTTATGGGTTTATTGTGTCTATAGTTTATGAACTGCTTACTCTTACTGGAATAGAAATACCTCAAAGGTATGCACCTTTTTCCAAAGGTTGTTCATGGATGTATCTCAAACCCCTAGAACAGTAAGTGGCACATAGTAGATGGTCAGTAAATATTTGTTGAAGGAATAATCAACAGATCACAAGCAGCTGCCTTTCTGAATATACCGTCCCATATGAGGGGAACTTAACATGTCAGAATTTCTGTATCCTCTGGGGACTGAGAGAGGTGCCAATCCTTCCACTTGTCCTAGATTACAGATTATAGAAGTTGTTTATTGCTATAGGTATCGTCCTTAAGATACCACAGAAGAATGTGGTCCCAGCATCTCAAATGCATCTAACCATGTTAACTAAACCAATAACTCCTTCTTCTGTTATTTTTTGAATGTGGCAATTGGTTTTATATTTAATTTGCTTGTGTTCACTGTCAAGCTGTGTGCACATGTTGTTAAAACAAAGATATTCACTGTCACTGACACCTGACTTCTGATTAAGGATATAAGAGAGAGCAAAGCATCTGAAGAATAGATCTATATAGCCTTGAGTTAATCACACATATAGAAATATTATATATATATATATATATATATATATATATATATATATATCCTTTTCTTTTACAAAGTTTATATATCCAGTAAATAATCATGGCCAATATACCCAGACATAGTTAGGGGAAAAAATACAATTGAAGTAGGTAACAACAGGCAACATCTAATTTTAATTTCTCATTGCTGTTTAACATATGGATACAAGGTTGATTTCCTCTATGGAAGTGAGTATCCCCAGTTCATCTCTGTGAAGTTCACCTCTGTGTACTCTTAGCTTTCTTTGAAAGATAACCCAGTCCTTTGTATCTCATAAAGATGAAAGGCTCTATGAGATACAATAAACATCTAAACTCCTCAAATAAAGATTATACGTGGAGAGAAGAACTTTGGTTATTTGGAACTACAGGAATATAAATCAGCTTGGTTAGCCACATTTTCCAGAGATATAAGAGCATTCTCACTCAGAAGCAGTACATTTTTTCATTTTAAGCATTTTTACATGGAATATTTCTAAAATGCATTGCATCTCCAGGCACCTGGCTGCCTCGGTTGATAGAATATGTGACTCTTGATCTCTGGGTCATGAGTTCAAGCCCCACGTCAGATGCAGTGTTTACTTAAAAATTAAATTAAATTAAATTAAAATATACTGCATCTTTATTTTCAGCAGTTGAAGATACTTTCTCTGAAAAGCCATGTCTACCTCTTCTAGTTTGAAGTGGGTGCCCTTGCTCTATGCTCACAACAGATCCCGTACTTCACCGACCAGAGCACTGATCCCATTGTGTTATGACTACCTGTTTAAATGTCAGTGGCCCTCCCTGGGTTGTAATGTCCTTTAGGGGACATTTCATATGTGCCAAGCACATAGCAGATACTTAATAAATATTTGTTGACTGGGATGCTTGGGTGGCTCAGTCAGTTAAGCGTCCGACTTCAGCTCAGGTCATGATCTCACGGTCCGTGAGTTCGAGCCCCGCGTCAGGCTCTGTGCTGTCAGTTCAGAGCCTGGAGCTTGTTTTGGATTCTGTGTCTCCCTCTCTCTCTGCCTCTCCCCCCTCACGCTCTGTCTCTCTCTATCAAAAAATGAATAAACGTTAAAAAAATTTAAAAAATATAAAAAAAAATTGTTGACTGATGACAACCTCAGGGGCATCACTACTAACACTGAAAGTAATACAGGGGGAGAGTAGTCAAGGCATTTTGAGCAGGTGATGCTCTCAGACTTGACATAAACTCTACAAATTCTTTGAATTTTGTTTCTCTCCTCTTAGTATTAGGTAAAACGATCCTTGTTGTTCTTTTCCCCCTGATTATTCATTGTCTCTAACATGCTATGGGGGTGTGAAAACAAGACCTACAAACAAATGTATATTAAGTTAAAAACAAACAAATAAACGTGCAACTGCCATTCTGTACAATTCACAAGCCTCAGTGCTAGAAGGAGTTTAGCTCCAGTAAGCTCTCTCTCTTTTAATTCTTAGTTTTTAGCTGTTCTCATTCAATGAAGTTGTCAGAAAGCTGAGGTTTCCAAAGGGTGATGTGTTCCCATGTTCTGCTCCATATAATCAACTTAATTTAATACATATTGTAGCAAAAAAGAAATTTGAAAAGCTTGTCTTAAATCACTGCCCTCTCACTTATCAAGAAAAATCACAGAAAGCAATACATAATATAGAAACTCTCAGTACAGACACACAGCCATAAAACCAAAGCACTCTTTCTTCAATAAGTGGATGTTTCACCGAGGTCAATTAAAGGCAAGATTTATGCACACTTGAAGTCACTCTGCCTTAAAAAATGGCTTTACACACTCTTCTTGAAGTTAGAGTGAGGAACCACTCGGAAGCTGAATGTCTTTATAATGGAAAAACAGAAATAATTTGTAAGATAACCCTGGTCTTTAAGAGTACAACAGAAATGGTGAGGGGAAACCCCAAAATATATGAGAATAGGGAAGACTAAAACTGACTTCCAAAGTCACTGAGGAGGAAGAAATCTCATGTCTCTATTTAGAGCATCTCAACTGAGAAACTTGTTTTTTATACCTTATCTGAATGGCACAGGTTGAACCTTCTTTGACTTATAAAGTGAGAATAAACTTAAAAGGTCTACAGTGCCAATAACACATTACAGCCTGTAAACAGTATTCTTTGACACTATCCATAATTAATTTCTGTGCCTACCAAGATTTAGAAATGTAAAACAGCAGAGAAAATATAAGGCCTCACAAACCTAATGAAACCTCATTGCATTCAGAATGGTGACTCTATTGTAAACCAAGCTGGGATTGAGTGATGGGTGGATGGTGTGGGTAGCAGTTGCTCTGGGGTCTTGGATGAGTGGAAACTTGCTATGGAGACTAACTTGGAAAAGTCATTCCAGACAGAAGAAATTTCACATGCACAGAAGGGCCCGGGATCAGGAACAAGTTTGGCTTGTTCAGAGAAAATCATGTAGTTTGGAACCTCTACAAGGGGCATATATGGTAGGAGATGTGGCTCTGGAGGCGGGCAGGAGTAAGATGATGAAGACCATACTCACATTTTGTGCTTCCGTCGGGTAAATGAGGAAGTAGGTAACAAATGGCCCAGAGAAGTCAGGAGCTGGATGATGCTATGACTGGATACGCAAATGAGAAAAGTCCTCTCTGGCAGTAGTAAAGAGGGTAGGTTTGAGAAGAAGAAACTGCAAGCCAGGCAGCTGTCCAGGTGAGAAATGACGATGGTCTGAGATGGAAGAGTAAAAGCATAAATGATGGAGAGAGCCAAATGTGGGACGTCTGAGGGTCAGAACCTGACCACACTTGATAATGGATTAGATGTCCAGGGTAAGGTAAGGAAAGAAATCTGATAAGGCTCTTACATTCTGACCTCAACATCGAGAGCGGAAACATGGAGGAATTGGCTGGTTCGTTGTGGGCATGATGAGTTTGAAGAATCTGTGATGTCTATAGATAGAAGTGGGTCCAGAGATTCAGTCAGACATTTGGAGAGTATGTGGATTCATCACTTATTGATTCAACAACTATCTATCATGGTAGAAGATAAGAGCCAAGGGCAAAATCTGGAGACATCATCGTTTAAGAATCAGGCAGAACAAGAGACACCATCACAGGAGATCCAGAGAGAAGTCAGGAAGAAAACCAGTAGAGGGGGATGCATGAACAATGGAGCAGCAGGGTTACCAACATGGGAGTTACCAATGTCTAAAATGCTGAAGAGAAATAACAAAGGATAAGCACAGAAGGAAGCCATCGAGATGGGAACCAAGACTGGATTCAGTAGCACGGTGAGGGTGGAGACGGTTAATGAGTTATGCATCTGGAACAAATAAGAGTTGGCTCAGTGGAGCAGGCACTTGCAGAAGGCCTTTGAGAAACCAACTGAACAAGGAGACATACAAGATGGTGGCTTGAAGAGGTCATAGGGTCAAGGTTGGAAGTGGGTTAGATTAGTAGTCAAGGTTAGATTAGTCTGAAATGAGCTAATCCCATTTCCACCATGCTTTGGAGGAAGCCCACCCACTACTGGACTAAAGATTCCTTCCCATTTTTCTTTTATCCATGAGATGGAGAATGTTGAGATAAATAACACACCATTTTCCTAAAATTATATATATATATCTATACATATAGATAGATATGTATAGATATAGATATATATACATATATATCTGTCTATACATATACATATGTACACAGTTACTATAAATTTATAATTATTTTAATATTAAATTTAATATTAAACATTAAATTTATTTATATATATAATAGCTGTTTGGTAAAATATCAAATGCTGTATGTAATCAAATGGAAGGAAATGTTTTTATCAGAAGCACTCTCCAAAAGACACTGACTGGGGTAACGAGCTGGGTTAATGTCCAGGGAATATGCTTATGTAAGTGCAAGGAGACTCTGAAGTGATGGTACTCTCAGGCCTTAGGGGCCAGGCTGAAGTCTAAAGAAATACAGAAGAAGTGAGAACTTTGCAG
Organism: Herpailurus yagouaroundi; assembly: GCF_014898765.1. Lineage (NCBI taxonomy): Eukaryota > Metazoa > Chordata > Mammalia > Carnivora > Felidae > Herpailurus > Herpailurus yagouaroundi. Next base: position 13,159,182 of record NW_024412433.1, read on the forward strand.
AGCAGGGAGGAAATAAAAGAGGCAGATGTTATTTAAGGAAAGCAATCTATAAACCCCTTTCTTCCATTTGTCTGACAAAATCTTAGTAATTAGTAAGTAATTTAATAACTGACTACATTGCTCCTTAATGCTTTCGTATAATTGCAAAGAAGAGACAAATACCTACCCAAGCTCAAGACTAGACAAAAACAGAGACCATGGGGCAAGTTGCAATGTGGGTTATGTCTACTTCTCTCTACTTCCTTGGTGGATGCATGATTTTGTATGTCCATGTACCCATAAATGGACATTGATGAAACTGTTTTAATTCAGAAGTTGCATAACTTGGGAACACGCAGTCTCATCTTTATTTGTCATCAAAATGCTATTCAACAGGTAGGCAGAAGACAAGAAGGTAAATAGCTTAAATTAACACCACTAATCCCTACAGTCCTGAGGTTCTAGGGAAAACTACAGTCGAAAATGTTGGAGAGCACCACTGGCATATCAAGGATACTGTGTATTACCTGGCCTACCTCCATATGGTGTTTTAGGGGACAGTGACTCACGAGACAGTGACTCGCGAGACAGTGACTCACGCTGGGTGAAACTAGCCCAGTGGGTCAACAAGAGAGTTCGCCAACGAGGAAAATCAGCAGCAAAGATCAAATAGACTGACATTTATACACACCACAATTTTAAATATTTGCACCATTTTGGTGTCATTATTTTACTTGGATCATTATGTGCTAGAAGTCCTTTAGCATGGAGACTATGGGACTGAGGAGTGTATTTTATCATGCCTTTCAAGGAAGACTGAAGCCAAAAGAAATGAGATTTTTCCACTTTCAACTAAGCAAAACAACCCAGGCATTTTGCAGCAGGAGTGGCTTCCCTGATATGGGATAAAGGAAAGACAAAGAGAGAAATGAAGAGGGAGTTATGTCTTATTTATTTACCAATTATTTAGATTATGTTATGATATTTGTACTATTCTGGTGAATTATTGTTTACTGCTCGCATTGCTAATTAATTTTCCACACACTGACTTCTGAAGTATTCAACCAGATGGCTGGATGGTTTCTTAAAAGGCTATGCGTACATATTCTCTTTTGTATCTTTCTGAGTAGGCAACCAGAATTCTAGGCTGTTCCAAAGACCCCTTCCCTCTGTGACTTACATCCTACCTAATTCTCTCTCCTTGAGTGCAAGCAGGAGTGTGAATACAATGTTTTTGTTTTGTTTTGTTTTGTTTCGTTTCTTTTGTTTTTTAACTCCATTGATTAAGTTAACAGTATGTGGGAAAAGGTGAAGAGATTTTCCATTGTAATTAAGGTTCCTAATCAGTGGATGCCATTCATCAAAAGGGAGATTATCCTAGATGAGCTATTCAAAAGAAGATCTAGGCCTTCCCTGAATGGAAAGAATAGAAGTGAGAGAGTTGCCCTCTTCCTCCCTCTCTTCCCCCCCCCACCCCACTCCTGTCCTAGAAGAAGTAAGCGATTGTGTGTCCTTCAACCTGAAGAAAATCAAATCTGCCAACAACTACATGACCATGGAAAGGTCTCTGAGCCACAGATGAGACCCCAGCTCCAGCTGGCACCTGGATTGCAGCCTTGGGAGACCCTGAGGAGACTCCTGACTCATACAAACTGAAAGAGAATAAAGGTGTGTTGTTTTAAGTCAGTAAGTTTGTGTCAATTTGTTGCAAGTGAACACCCTCAAAATGAATGTCCTGATCACCACACTCAGGAACTTCGAGCTTATTGGTCTCTCAGGGAAAAATCCATCTGTGTCGACAACATGGACAAAAATCCTCTTATGAATCTGAGACACTGAGGTAATTGAGGCCAAATCCAGATTCTTAATAGAAGGATGTTGGGTGAGACCACTGGAGGCGAGGTAGCTCTTTGGAGCAAAGTCAACAAATCTGGCAAAGACTGAGAGAGAGAGAGAGAGATGCGTTATGTGATGATTGATTTGCAAACTGCTTCATTCATGGGCCTCGGGGCACGTTTGGAGAAAGGTCACTCACGCCATGGATGTATAACCCTGTCTCCATCTGAGCAGCGCCTGGTTCGACAGATGGCTTTAACACTAGGAAACCTAGCAGCTTCTGATTCCGTCAACCTGGAAAGAGGAATCCAGGAATGTGGGACTCTGATGACAATCTCCCACATCGCATCCCATAAAACAAACAAGAATTCACACCAGAACACTCGCCAATGCCGGAACTATGAAGATTTTGAGAGCTCGCTTTCCCCCTTTCATTGTGTTTTATTAGTGCCGGGCTACATGGGGTCTTGAGCGCTCGTTAGGCACACACTGTGAAGCACAAGTGCCACTTGTCATGTGGAAAAGGCCCTAAGCGGGCGAGCTGCAGCCATCAAAATGAGTGGTTCAAAGAAGCCACCCAAAAAGCCACTGCTGAGCCCTTTGAAAGAACAAAACCTGTGGGTGAGAAAGGAAGGACCCTCTCAGGAAAAGATCCAAGCAAATTCAGAAAAAGCTGAGCAGATACTCAAGAGCCCTACCTGGTATGTCAGTGTTTCCTGAGGTTCTGTCATCTCGTTTACTTTCAAGGTCTGGCCTGGGAAGTCTGGAAAGCCACTGGCACTGTCTGTACCACCCTTCACTCCCTGAGAAAACAGCCCAGTGCTGAGAGGAAGGGCCACATCCTCCATTTTGCTAATGTGTCTTACCTCAGGTTTTCTGCCTAGCAACTCGGTAAGATGGATTACTTACCACTGTGACAACAAGTGATCACAAACACAGTAGCTTAAGAATCAGTAGCCTCATCTTTGCTCACACAGTTCCTTAGCTCAGAAGTCTGGGCACAGCCAGAACCCGGGAGGCTGGGCTCTCTCCTCAGGGTCCCACAGGCTGAAATCAACATAGAAGCCCAACTGTATCCTTGTCTGGGGATGCCGGGGACAAATCCACTTCCAAGGTCACTTTTGGTGTTGGCAGAATTCAGTCCCTTGCAGTGACAGAACCAAGGTCCTTGTTTCCTTGCTGGCTTTTAGCTGGAGACTACCTTCAATTCTTAGAGGCCACTGATATTCTTTGCCACATGACTTCGTCTATCTTCAAGCCACCAATGGTATGTTAGTTCCAGGGAATACACAGGGTGAGTATGCCGGGGAGTGCGGACCCTTGGACACCCTCTTGGATACCATTCTGCCTACCCCCCAAATCACTAGTGTTATTCCCATTTTACAGGTGAGGAAACCAAGGCTGAGAGAGAGGGTTAAATGCTGCCAGCACTGATGTGGAACCAATGCCTGTTTGCCTTTAAAGACCCTCTTTCTTTAACATGTCAGGCTGAGTTGTAAAAGGAATAGTCTTCAGATTTTTGTCAGAGTACCTTATAAACGTCTGAGGTCTATAACTGAGCAAAAACAAGTATATGGCTGGCCCTGAGTGGTGCTGATTTATGTCCCTAAACCAGAATTCTGAAACCCGAAAGTTCTCCCAAGATAATAAGCACTCAACCTTCTCCTCCTCTCTCCTTAAATGCCCTCGGGTCGCTTTTGAAGCTTTCTCGGTGGAAAATCAGATTTGGGCACCTTTCCATTGTCAGCCTTGAACAAGGAAAGAACAGCAAATATTCTTTGTAGGAACAAGCACTTTATTAAAATGTGTTAAACTGCTCCTTTCAGGGCTAAACAACTAATTACATAGAGGAAGCCCCCATGGCTCTCATGCCAGATTTTCTGGTTTCTAGAAAGGAGTTTAAGTCAGTGCTTGCTCTGTGATGTGACAGCGGAAGGCTGAGTTGCCAAGCTGGGAACAAAATTGGTTACAAGAGGACATGAGGGAACAGACCACTTGTTCCATTCGCCTCTGGATCCCCACTCCAACAGGGAGGTGCTCGCAGAACTGGCTGAATAAATGGAAGCACGAAAACCAGCATCGTGAAATGTAACTTTCTTCATTTGGTAACTTGAAAAAGGAATTCGGTTTTTTTGTTTGTTTTGTTTTTAAGGCAGTGAATTTAGCCTTTCGTGCTGGCTTGACTACACATGTCGAGTTTTTTGTTTTTGTTTTTGTTTTTTTAAGTTTTCTTTTTTTTTTTAATTTATTTGAGAGAGAGAGACACACACACAGAGAGAGAGAATGAGCAGGGGAGGAGCAGAGAGAGAGGGAGACACAGAATCTGAAGCGGGTCAGACTCTGAGCTGTCAGCACAGGGCCCCATGCAGGGCTCCAACTCACTAACCCGGAGATCCTGACCTGAGCTGAATGAAGTCAGGTGCTTAACCGACTGAGCCACCCAGGCACTCCCACATTTCAAGTTTTTAAGGACAGTCATGATTCAAGTATCTCTGCAGATACTCTAATTTTTGACTCACAGATATGACTCCACTAAACATCTCTATAAGAGGTAAAATCAGAAGCCAGGAAAACGACCCCAATTCCAAAAAAATATCTTCTCATTGTTTTGTAAAGGGACAATCACAAACGAATATTATAAATTAAGAATGAAAAATAACCCAATAACCCGAAGGGTGCCTGGGTGGCTCAGCCGGTTGAGTGTCTGACTTTGGCTCAGGTCACGATCTCTGCGTCTGAGTGTGAGCCCTGCGGGCTCTGTGCTAACTGCTCAGAGCCCGGAGCCTGCTTCGGATGCTGTGTCTCCCTCTCTCTCTCTCTGCGCCTCCCCTGCTCAGACCCTGTGTCTCACTCTCTCTCTCTTTCTCTCTCTCTCAAAAAATAAATAAACATTTCACAAAATGTTTTTTTTTTTTTACCGTTCTCAACGTAAGAGAAAAAACCATAACTCTGTGATGTTAACTAGACTTATTGCGTGGATCATTTTGCAATATACACAAATATTGAATCGTCGTGTTATACACCTGAAACTGCTATGTTACATGTCAATTATCCCTCAATTCAAAAAAAAGAAAAGCATTCTTTGTTTCTTTAAAGGACTCCAACATGTAGAAGTATTTCAAGTTTAAAGAAACGTTTCCCCCATTATACTAAATATTATACTAATGTCATGATACCATGAAAAGATGATTACACCTGCATACTACTCCCCTGTTATTTGGGCTGTTGTATACAAAATGTTCAGCCCAACGTGTAGAGTGGGGGGAGGGAGGGGGCTTCCTTTTCCTCTCATATTTGTCTTTAATACAGGTGTTGAACCAAACTCAAATTTTATGTTATTCAGGCCTATTGATAGTCAGTAAGTATGTCTTAAAACAGTATTAACTTCTAGCTGTGTAGCAATTTCTTCCTACGATGCACCATCATGGGCATTAGCCCAGTGGGTTGTCATAAGGCTGGGAGGGAGACAGTCACCATCAATGTTCAGCTCTTTTTTTTTTTTTTTAATGTTTATTTATTTTTGAGACAGGGAGAGACAGCATGAACAGCGGAGGGTCAGAGAGAGGGAGACACAGAATCTGAAACAGGCTCCAGGCTCTGAGCTGTCAGCACAGAGCCCAACGCGGGGCTCGAACTCACGGACCATGAGATCATGACCTGAGCCGAAGTCGGACGCTTAACTGACTGAGCCACCCAGGTGCCCCAATGTTCAGTTCTTTATACTCATTTTAAAGGTAACGAAACAGGTTCATTGGATCACTTGCCCAAAGTCAATGTTTGCCTCTTGGTCCTAGGTATAGTCTCTGCCTGCCCCACGTAGTGTCTCAAATTATGACGCTATGGAGGAACTGGACGAATGTGTACCTGAGCAGAAGGGGGCAAAGAATGTGAGCTTATACATGCTTTTTCTGGATCATACATGAGACACAGCTGGTAGGGCCTCTCCTCCTTTCCAATTAACTCCCTTAATGTAATCTAATCTATCCCTAAAACCAAGTAGATACCGCACTGAAGCAATAAAAAAAAAAAAAAAAAAAAAGCAATTAAAATATTTATCGCATACTTGTGGCCAGTATTTCTTCTCCACTGCGTATTTTTTTTAAAGGTGTTACTATCGTAGAAGACCCTAACATACAGTCACCAATACTTATTCTCAGCGTGATAGAATTACAAGTTTAAAAAAATTAAATTGTACTTTCTCGGTATGTAATTTTTGTGTGTGCTCATCGTTAAGCACATATTTTTTCCCACTCTGAAAAGCTGTTTCGCCACAAAGTCCACTTCTTTTTTACGTTTATCCACAGGGAAGTCATAATCCCCTACTTAAATAGAAGCCGGTTACCATGGAAATCATTCTAATGCCACTGAATCAATATTTTGATTTTGCTGACATTTAATGTAAAAAGAAAAGACAGACAAAGATTCACAGAAGTCACTTTCCATCTTCGTTGTAATTGTGATAGCTAGAAAAATTTGTAAAGAAAACATATGCTCTGCAATGAGCTCCGGTTAACTCCCGGTTATAAAGAACTGCGAATTCATAAAAGAACAATCTACATATTTATATGATTTTGGCTTTGTGTGTACACATACTCATGCGTGCTTTCGGACCCGAGATTTTTTTTTTCCCCATCTCTGAACCGAGCCCCGATTCTCTCTTGTGAACGAAGTCAAAACTTGCGAGAGGAGATTCGAATGCATGCAGTTTTGCGATTGCCTTTTATGAAGTGTTCTGAAGAGGTGAAATTGGCATTGAGAATCACTTTTCTGGAGAAGCTGACCTTTCCTGCGCTGGATCCTAGTAACCCATCCGGTCCACCGAGCATCCACAAAGAAGTGCTACAGCTGAAGATTCATCAATCCTCCCTTATTACTCCTTTTGAGGAGAGGTGTGGAACTTGAACCTCCAGTTTAAGAAGCTCATGCCGATCAATGCTCATCAAGTCTCATGCTAGATGCCAATCAAGTCTCATGCTAGATGTAGTTTTCCACATCTAACTTAAATCTTCGTGCTGCTGTAACTTAGCTACTCTCTCCTCTTCTACCCTCAGAAAAACACATAATACAGCTACTCTCTTCTGTTTGATACAGTAGCTATTTGAAACCCTAGATCTTTAGATGGTGAGGGGATCTGAAAGAGTTAAGAGCGGCTCTACCCCAGGAATTAGGTACCTAAAGCATCTTAAAGGACTGGCAATCGGTTGTACTTTTAAGACAACTGAATCACCACCACTCAAATGTTTCTTCTGTGGGACAACCATCATGTATTTCTACATGCGTTCGCTCTCAAGACTCAAGGTCACCCTCTCCTGAGCTGGGGAGGGGGGTGGGGTGGGGGTGGCTATGCTGAGGCATGCATTTCACACTGCTTCCAGGGATGTTACCAGCAACAGTTCACGGCTTGATCACGACCTCCTGACTGACTACTTTCTTCCTCTGTTTCATCTTTCCCCTCCCCTTCAGGAGGTTCTTTTTTTATTCCCTTTGATTCCTCAATATTTCTAGATGAGCCTCAACACTCAGATATTGCCGCTCTAAATCAGTAAACTACTTTTGTAAACAATCTAGCATCGTTGACTACGTAGCGTTTTGGCATGAGAGGTGGGAGACGGGTGAGTTATGGAAATAAGATCACGGAAAATAAAGAGAAATGAAAGACACTGCGTATCAACATCGGAGAAAACCTAAGCACAAGATTTAAAACTTACCAAAGCAGATCTCCAGGGCCCTTCAGCGTGTTAATTAACAAGTAAATGAAACACCTGACTAGTTTCTATACGCATCAGTGTGTTACAAGCTGAAGGACATACCAATGCCCTTGGATCAGGAGAAAGAGGGGTCTACTTTCTAATCTCCTCTTAAGGCAGCAGAGGAACAAGGAAGAGAGTTGCACGAACAGACCCACACCAGCACGTGCAGTCACATGTCAGTGGCATTCATTACAGCAAAACAAGCTGGACCGGCCTAAGCATTTCTCAAGGGGAATGATTAAGTAAAGTACTGTGATGTACACCTCTCTTCTTCGAAATGGTGTTTCTTAAACTGAACGCCATGGAAAATAGTCACAGGAGAATAAGTGAACAATCAAGCACAAAACTGTACGCATCATGATTTCAACTTTGTAAATCTGCATTCACGTACATGTCATTCGCCCAGGTTCTCTCAGACACAGGCACATAGTCATGCTTTTGCACATACGTGTAGTAGGAAACACCGAGCCCAAAGGCGGATTTTCCTTGTAGAGTGCGTGGATGAGCTCCACCTCTGGGCATTGATTTGCACTCGTCAGTATGCACTGAAGCGTTTGTTTTTGGCCAAATAGGCACTTGGACACCAATGGGTGGGAAAGGAGAAGAGAGGGATGGAGGGGGTGTGACGTGCCTCACGGACGCCCCATCTCCTGGGCTACACTTGAGCGTCTGTGGAAGGAGGTAGACCAGAAGGTGAGGGAACATTCGTGAAGGACTGGGGAGCCCATGTGACAAAAGATACCTTCCCAGTTGAGGAGAAGGCCACCCGGCTTTTATCGGCAGCTGCAAACCACTGCAGAACTTGGTACCCTGGGGGCCAGGGAAGCCTGCTGTGGAGAATGTCAAGGACAAACCAGGCGAGAGAAACACTAAGGGGCCCGGCAGAGCCATGCTCTCAAGCTGGTCATGGGCGGCCCTGGGAACCTGGAAGCCTTTTCCAGAACTACGCACAACACTCTGGATGGGCTTGTATCCACGCGCACTGGAGACTGCTCTGCCTCCAGCCGACTCTCAGGAAAAACTCAGGAAGGCGGAAGCTTACTAAAGATCTGGTGAGATCTATGGTTAACCTGACCTAATTCATACTCACAGACCAGCAAGGAGGCGGAGGGAGATTTGTGCATTTCACAGCCGAGGAAAAACAGAGGCTCAGGTAGACTTTAGAGGTAAAGATCGAAGCAGACACTGAAATATATACACAGCATGTGTGTGTGTGTGTTTCCTACAAACACATGTTGCGCATAAATTCATATTCACTGGAAGGCAGTACGTCAAAATGTACAAAATCATTATTTCTTCTTCTTTGTCTTAAGTTATTTGAGCGCGAGAGAGAGGGCGCTCAAGCGGGGAAGGGAAACAGAGGAAAAGAGAGAACCTTGAGCGGGCCCCATGCGGGCTGCGTCCTGGGATCGGGACCTGAGCCGAAATCGAGAGGCAGAAGCTCAACAGACTGAGCCACCCCAGCGCCTCCAAAATCATTATTTCTAAGAAGGGTTACAATTTGCCCTCTGTGTATTTTTCTGCCTTACAATGTTCCCCTAATAATCACATCATACTTCTATAATTATACGGGGAATACTAATCAAAGCAAGAACATACAAACTTTAGTTATCTTCCAGGCAAAACAAGTTCCTAATGATGCAAGGCTTTAGGGGACAATAAAACACACACTCACACCCCTTCCCTTTGGGATAACATAAATACATCTTGCCGGGTGTCACTTGTCAACACCTTACTATGCCTCCTTTCTGGGTCTCCATGCCTCCTTTCTGGGACTTCAGGGACACGGGAGCAGGACTGGGAGAGCCGGGGTGGGGGGGATGGGGGAGGGGAATGGGCAGGCACATGCTTGTCTGCATGCTGCCCGGACGCGTCCTGGCCTGTCCCCAGGGGAGTGGGCCCAGGTGTTACCTTCGGGCCGCTCGGCGGCCTTGCCGCTCTTGCCGGGCGCCGTGCTGTTGACCGTCTCGGACGACGTGCTCAGCTTGGTGCTGGGGTCCCGCTTGGGCTTGGGGGGCGGCTGCCTGCGGGAGCCACAGCTGCTGTCGTCCTCGGTGCCCCCGACCGAGTGCAGGGACTGGGACCTCACGGAAAAGCCGCTGGAGCAGGGATGGGGAAGTCTGTCCTGAGGAGCGGGCATCGTCATGAATCCCATGCGGAAATGTTTGCCCGCGTAAGTGCCTTCGTGGCCCCGCCCCACTTCGCCACCTATGCTGTAAAAGAAAGCAGAGCCAAATCCGTGAAGGTGAAGGGAGCCGGGAGGGCAAGGTCACGGACGCGCGCGCGTCTATCGAGCGGCCGAGCGCACATTGAAACGCTAGACTGCGGAAGACACGTGTCCACCGGCACAAACGTCACACTTGGGCCTGAAGTGTGATGGGAAAGCAGGTATAACGTGTTTATAACCAGAAACCCTGACACTTATTGCGAGCCATCCTAGCACCCAGGCCTCCTGATGTTCTCAAAATAGTATTCTAGAGGAAAAGAAAATGCCGCATAGTGCATTTAAGGGGCAATTGTTTTTCTTGAAGGAAATCTTGGTGGTGGATGAAAAAGCCAACAAGAAGTCCCTGACAGTGACTCACAGACTGTCTTTTGACACGTGACTGAGGTCAGATGGACAGCACCCGAGATCTCCCCTTCACCAAAATCATCTCTACTTTGACCTGATTGGCATCGTGGGGAAAACAAAGCAAACAGCAACAAAAGGGGTACCATTACCAAATATGGGATGGAGGGAGAGAGAGGAAGGAGAAAGGGAGACAGGAAGGGAACAGGAGGTGAAGGAAGGAAGGAAGGAAAAGAGGGAGGGAGGCAGGGATGGAGAAAAGAATTGCCAACCTCTGTTCGTTCTCCAGAAACCTTCAGTTGTACTAGAAACTTAGTTCTACTGATAAGCTTGCCTCACAGAATAAAATAGAGTAATGATAATTAAAGAGATGCAGTTAAAATATCATGTGATATTGGGATACTTCTAAATACCTCACTAAGAGACACAGTTTTTAAATGTTTATTTTTTTTAATTTTTTAAATCTTTATTTATTATTGAGAGACAGAGAGAGACAGAGCATGAGCAGGGGAGGGGCAGAGAAAGAGGGAGACACAGCATCCAAAGCAGGCTCCAGGCTCTGAGCTGTCAGCACAGAGTCCGACGCGGGGCTCGAACCCACGAACTGCGAGATCATGACCTGAGCCGAAGTCGGACGCTTCACTGACTGAGCCACCCAGGCACCCCATGTTTATTTATTTATTTTTGAGAGAGAGAGCATGAGCAGGGGAGGGGCAGAAGGAAGGGGAGAGAGAGAATCCCAAGCAGACTCCCTGCAGTCAGCACAGAGCATGGTCCAGGGCTCGATGTCACCAACCATGAGTTCATGACCTGAGCTGAAATCATGACCTGAGCCGAAATCAAGAGTCAGAGGCTTAACCAGCTGAGCCACTCAGGCACCCCTGAATACGTAAAATTCTTAAATGTAAGGTTCTTAAGTTTTATGTAGGAAAGTTTGAACAGACGTTTTAAAATGGAAGAAATCTCAGTTTTGAAACTCAATGGATCATATAGGAAATGACTCTTGGGCCTTTTTCTATGTTATTAATGGTGACTCTTTTCTGAAGAAAAAGGACATGTCAATGAGAATTTTTAAAAGAGATTTTTCCAGAGTTTTCCCCATTTATGTTCATTCATCAATAGAAGAAACATTGTTAGAAATATCCCACTGGTTTTCTTTGATATGAATGATAAAAATGTATCTTTCAGTATATGAATTTTGGGAGACTGTTTAATCTAACTTTGCAGACATGTTTATTTAAACTTTTTTTTTAACCTTAATTTTGGCTGGCTTGCCTTTATAACAATGAAATTCAAGGTAAGCCTTCGTAATTCTCTGTGCCATATCTTGTATAGCATTATCACGTTGGTCACAAATTTGACATTCCAGCAGGAACAATAAGGAATGTTTTTTTGTCCTTTCCCTCTTCAGTTGAAGACTTAGGACAATTATGTGACCACAGTGGATAGAGCCAGAAAGCATTCAACAAGAACATGAGACTGATTCTGGCATTAATTCTGCCGACAACTTGTCCCTCAGTCAAAAGTATTTTTTTGGGGCACCTGGGTGGCACAGTCGGTTAAGCGTCCGACTTCAGCCAGGTCACGATCTCGCGGTCCGTGAGTTCGAGCCCCGCGTCGGGCTCTGGGCTGATGGCTCGGAGCCTGGAGCCTGTTTCCGATTCTGTGCCTCCCTCTCTCTCTGCCCCTCCCCCGTTCATGCTCTGTCTCTCTCTGTCCCAAAAATAAATAAACGTTGAAAAAAAATTTTTAAAAAAAAGTATTTTTTTACATTTATTACTTTTTTTCTGAATATTTTGAGTTGACATTCAGACACTGCATATCCCATCTTTGCGAAACAAAATAAAGATACCTGGAAACTCAGGGCACTAACCGGAGCAGAGATATCCAGAAACATGAATGAAAGCAAAGGCTTGCCTGGGTGGAGCTTTTCACATCACAGTAGTAAGCATCCTAAGCTTGTGCAGTGTTTCTAAGCATTTTACTTTCTGTGCTTTCTTCAAGCACATCAATCAAAAATAAATAAATAAATAAACGAAGCTTACTCAAATGGCATGGTTTATGAAAAATCATTAAGAATTTAAGACAGACTAAGAGTGGTGGAGGTGGGGGGATGGGTGTGATGGAATAGGAAGGTATATCTTTGATTTGTGATGACGGTGGCCCTCATTTTTGTCACAGGTGTTTGATTTCATGTAACTTTGCCTTCAATCATTTTCCTTATTTCTGTTGTCATATCACTGAACAAAGAGTGCTTTAAGGATTTATTTAGACAGTCATCTCATTCCAAGTAACATAGTCACGTGAGGGGATTTATGCATGTGTTAATGCGAGTAGGCATTTATGAGAGAGTTACTAGGAATAATTGTATCAGCAATTTCTCTGTTACTTTTGACCTAAATCGAGCCTGCGCCTTTTTCCAGACAGATAATTAGCTCTACTGTTTCATTTCAAAATTACATTTTTTTTCAGCAGAAAACAATTTCCTTTAACTCTGAATGCTTCTGTTCATATATGTCCATGTATGGACACACACACACACACACACACACACACTTCTTTCAAAGAGAAATTCAATGCATACTTCAAACAATAGTAGGTCTGAGTTGCTGGTTTAATTTGACCAGGCTGTTAATGAAGGATAAAGGAATGGCACTAAAATAATCTGGATACAAAGGCCATTGTCCAACGCAAGGTTAAGGGTAAGAAATAAAGGTTATCGTATATCTAAGTTCAAGAGACCAATAAAGATGATTAGCTTACAGCAAATTGAAAAGTTTGGACCATAGCATACAACTAATTCCTGAATTTATTGAAACATGTGGACGTTTAAAAACATGCAGATTCTAGAACCCATACTAAATAAAGACAACTACTGAATCACATCTTTTGAGTCACAACCTCTGTACGTGCAGCCAATGAGTCGTGTGTTTTTAAAGACTATATCCAGATGCTTCTGATGTAGCCAATCCAGACCTCTCAGAAACATGAAGAACAACAGTTAGAGGCGTTAATGAGCAGACATCTGTTAGTTAGAAACAGCCAGGGAGACACAAAAATCAGAAAGTGGGACAAAGGAAACTTGCCAGAGACCAGCACAGTATCACAGATAAAAAAAATGTACAATTTATTACTCATATCTTGTTAGGTTATCCTGCAGTAACAAATAACCTCTGATTCTTAGTGGTTTACAACAAAAAAGGTTAGTTTCTTGCATGCATTAATTGGGTTGGTTGTGTATGAGCTGTGTAGAACTCTTCTCTATGGATCTTCTCCATTCTAAGATCTAGCCCCTACTGGGATATGTTCTTGTGGCAGAGAGGAAAGGACTCACTGAACCACGTGGTGTCTCTTAAAGCTTCTGCTCAGACATGACATCAAATTTTTCATTCACATTCCATTGGCTAAAACCAGTCTCATGACCAAGCTTGATGTCAAAGGGGTGGGGATAGATTCTCCTTCAATAGGAAAACACTGCAAGTTACATAACAATATGTGGGGATACATAATCGTCTGAAGGTAGGAGACCAAATACTGGTACAGCAGCTGTAGTATAGGCCACTGAGATCTTCCTTAAAGAGAGAACTTGCCATGAGTAATGAAGTCATCCAACAACCAATGGCCCAGTGGTTATTATGGGGGAATTTGTATTTTCTGTTCCTGTGATTCTGGGCTCTACAGGGTTAGAGATTCTGTTCTCCAAAGGAGGCACACTCTTTCTAGAAGACACAGGAAGGGTTCCATTGAGCAACAAGCCATAACTGCTTCCTGGGTAATTTGAACTCCCTTTGTAGTAGCCAGTAGGCCAGAAGACACGTCTCCATTGTGGAACAGGTTTTACACCTGGATCGGCAGGAGGTGGCAGGGCTGCTGCCACATTATGGGGCAGAACGAAAAATGTGTGGAACCCCTTTTGGTATTCCCTTGCCCAATCGTGATTTTGAAATGCAGTCCCATGCAGCAACCCTGGCCCAAGAAGGGTTTGGTTACCAGGGGTTCAGATGTCTCATGGGATGGACTAGGCTCACCAAGTAAGCCATTGAGCCCAGGAGAGGTGTTAGGTGAGGGTGACAATGAGGTGAATTCAGAATAAATGGGGGAGGGAACAGAAAATGAGTATCACTTGCAGCCCCCGTATGAACTGCAATGGTGAGGGCTATAGTTTGTTGCTCTAACTGTTCCTTTGTAAGTTTCCCCTCAGGAGAAGGAAGAGTCCTAAGGAAGAAGTCCTGAGAAGTCCTAAGGAAGCCATGAAACAGCTGTTTTCCAAACCTGTAGGAGAACTTTTGTTGAGGGTAAAGGGTGAATGTGGCTTAGATCTTCCCCTAGAGAAACTTCTCCAAGGACAGCAGCTGTTGGCCACCAGCTTTGTACAAGGTCATCAAATCTGGGGCAGTATTTTAGTCAAGGTCACTCTGTCCCTGGAAAGCTCCTGGCCAAGAGCTGAGCATGATGTGATTTGGGGCCTGGCTGTTTCTACCCCATGTGGGAGTCCTCTCTGGGTGGTCTTGGGGGTCTGAGCTCCCCTATTGGCTGGCTGAGAATTTCCCATAGCTACACTGTGGTGGGAGGTTTTTCCCCTCCCACTCCTCCTCCTTTAGCAGATGTCATACTGGATTGTGACCCAAAGGCCAGCCCTGCCTATTCCTGCTCCCTTCCCATCATCCCAGGCATCTTTCTCAATACATCTCTCACACTTCTAGCCCCATCTAGCTTGGTGCCTGCTTTGGAGAGGGCATTAACTGACTTATGTGGGAATACTCATGCAACCAATGAAATTCAGAAACCAAAGAAGAGGGAAGGGAAAGCCTAAAAATGAATGTGAGACCCCAGAAATAATAAATGCTTGTGAAAATAGGGCAATCTCTTGCTTCATTTAAATGGTGGTTGGGGAGGTAGGACCATCTCCACTGTAGGAATACTTGGCTGGAAGTGAAAGTAATGTGAGCTAAAGAAAGCAGAGTCTTTTTGCAATAAGACTGTAACACTCAAGATAGATGAAGCCTGACACATCTCATGTTACAAAAATAAAAATAAGTTTCATAATCCTGAATTTAAACAAGTATGCTTTTTCTTACACAATGAAGACAATGCTGCACGATCTGGTTGTAGGTTACTTTTTTTCCAATAGAAAACAAAGCAAAGCAAAAGTATTGCTTGAATCAAGGGAGGTCATTTTCCCGGAAGTAATTGATAAAATATTTACAAACTTTTCCCCCAACCAAGTTATTGGCTAATGCATAGGCCTGGACATGTGTGCTCTGGAGTCACTGAGTTGTGCGCTCCCTCCCCAGTGCCATCATTTACAAACCAAACAATAGTAGCTATTGATCCCTAACCCCGTTTCCCTATCTGTTAAATAATAATCCTGTCCTCACGGATCGTTACCAAGTTTACCTGAGATACTGTACATGAAGCTCTTAGGCCAGAGTCTGACTTAAAATATGCACTTAATTATTTTGGCTTTAGAAGTCTTACTTTTAAATCCTGTCCTCCTGAATTTTGTTTGTAGAATCATCATGCACCTGGTAAGACTGTTTTTAAAGAATACTATAAGACACCATGTAGCTTCAAGAAACTGCACGCAAAGTCAAAGCAAAATCTTGCATTCAACTCAAGGTATCAGGATAATCTAGACAAATATAGTCTTCATGTTCTCTTAACTTCCTTCAACAGTTGCTTCTGTTTTTCAAAGCACCTGTTGATTGCGACAGACAAACAAAGGTACAAAACAAGAGCTTCAAAACTGCTTTGACAGTGCTATTCAACAGAGATTGTTACTTGTCTTGCTGTCTTCTTGAAAATCCATCAGCATTAATGTTTTGTGTCTCCTTCTGAGAACTGTCACCTTTCAGAGATGAAAACACAACCCTAGAAAAGGGTGAGCTAGCAAGGTGAGATGTCAGCTCTCAAAGTGACAGAGGTATTTGCTTCTCTGTGTGATGTTGAAGCCAACATGCCAATATTTCATAGCAGAGCCTTCCTTGAGAACCAATGGAAAAAAACAGTATCGCATTCCATCCATCCATCCGTCTATGTCCTCTTTCAAGCAAACTGAAGGATCACCCAAGAGTTTGTTGCTTGGATTTTTTTTTTCCTGGAACCATTCTGTGGAGTTGAGCTCAAAAATTCATCTTTGACACAGATGCATCATCTAGTATTTCTCTACCTTCACAAACTTCTGAACCACCTGGAATTTTTGATTCTTCAAGATATATTTATCTGGTACCAGAAAAGGGGCACATTCAGCCATGAAGGAAATGGGGGGAAACCTGAAAGGAGAATGGACGCCACTGCTGCAAAGGAGATAATAAAATTTGCCAGTGGGCAAGTTGACTGCCATCATCTGCTAATTACTCAAATCTTTCATGTCAGGCATTGTAGAAGAAAATTAATATTTGGACTTCATTCATTAATATTATGACTTTAAAAGTTTGCATTTGATGTCGCTTCCCTTTTGCCTTCTCTTCAGATACACAAGGCTAAATGCCAATAACCCTGTGCTGCTCGCCCTACCAAAGGGACTCCTGCCTCAGAACTTGATCCTTTTCCCCTTCAACATTGGCCTCTTCTGAGTATCATCTCCAGCTAATCTATGTGCAAGAAAAGTTGGCCATAAAATAGACCAAGAGGTTAGTGTGTTACACCTTTTTCTATTTTGACAGGTAATATGCCTCAACCAAATGTCAGACTTTGAAAGGCATCATTAATTATATTTGCCTCCATTTTTGGCAGATGGAACTCATCTCAACCCCCTTGGGCCTTTAGGACTACAAGGGACTGTTTGCATTCACTCACCCTGAGCTTCGTGAGGGCAGGTATCCTGTCTTCTTGCTCCTTGCTGTAGTCACTAGCACATCGTAAGTGTTCAAACACGTGTTTTATGAAGGAACAATGAACCAAGGAAGTAAGTCCTCTGTGAGAATAGTCAGATCGAGGGCTTAGTTAGGGAGCTTGGTAGAGTTTTGTCATCTGTGCTTCCCAGGGAACCATTCTCCCTACTCCTGACAATGGAAATTCCTGGGTGGGGACCAGTCCTCTTTACTCAGACCGAGCCAATCCACCACCAGATCCCTGTGGCCATGAAGATTGTTGTAGGGACTGACAAATGCCTCAGGTAGGTCCAACCAGAGGAAATCCTGGGCACTGTGTGCGAGCTCAGACGCCCCTCATCCCTCTTGCCACCATGAAGGGAGATTAGTTGGACCAGGTCCGTGGCATTGTAGAAGACCTGGATCTGGTTATTCCTGCAGCTAGGTCAACCCTAAAACCCTTCAGTTATACGGTCCACTAAACTCCATTGTGCCAAAGGCAATAATAGTTGGATTTGCTGACACATGCTTTGGAAAAAGTCCAGAGTGAACCAGTTACTAAATAAATGCTATCGACTAACTTATGTCAGAAAATGCAGTCGATGCCATCGGGAGCAGGAAATGAATGTATTGTACTTATTTCTTGCTTGTAAATATTCTTCCTACTTAACACTACAAGTGGGAGTAATAAACTATCTTGTATGTTTGTCCCATATGTATATATATTTTTTTCAATCACACAGTATACTTTGATGCGGAAACTTGGCTCCAGTAAAATTAAACTGTGTTCATATTTTCTTTCAAATTGTTCACTCACCATCGCCCTTAATGTCTTCTCTGAGTCTCAGTTGCTCATTCGAAGCTGTAAGCTATGCATTTCTTGCCTTAAGCTCTAACATTTATTCTCAGCACTTCATGTCCTCAGTGATACCTAATTTCTACTTTTGTGCCCCTAATATTTTAACTCTCTTAGATTTTTTTTTTTCAGACATTAACTTCTTGTGTCTGGCTATTTATTGACACTTCTTGGATCTTAAGGCCAAGTGTTAAAAATGGAATCTTTACACACTTGTTTTGTCAACTGCTGTGGTCAACGGTTACGGAAAAGCAAAACAAAACAGAATAAAACAGAAAAGAAAAGAAAAAAAAAAACTGCCCCAAAGAGATAACACGCAATTTCCATTAGCTCCAGATGTTATACTTAAAGTTGATATTCTTAAGCATCTAATCTGTTATTTC
Source organism: Herpailurus yagouaroundi (assembly GCF_014898765.1). NCBI lineage: Eukaryota > Metazoa > Chordata > Mammalia > Carnivora > Felidae > Herpailurus > Herpailurus yagouaroundi. The sequence goes on from NW_024412433.1 coordinate 13,177,367, forward strand.
TCCTTGCTAGAATATTTCAGCACTGCCCCAAATTTGAGACTTCAGAAAGAGTATGACATATCTAATCAACCAGTGACTAATTTTCTCATTTTAGGTAGGAGGCACATGTTTTCTGAGCCTCAATTACCTTTATCTTCATAATGATGGAAGTACTTTCCAGGGTTGTTGTAAGAAATTAAAAGAAGATTAAAAATTTCAAAGTCACCTAGCAATGTGGCCAGTACAAATGGAAGTTGGACAAACATTAATTTACCAGGCAACTCCGTATCACTTTTTGTCTCTCGGTACCCAACTATAAAATAAACATCTTAATGATCAGTTTCCATCCCACAGCACCATAAAGGAATATCAATACAATTTGCTTATTTCCATAAGTGGACTTTGACAGTGATTGACATACGACATACCTCCAAATCCAGAAAAAAAAAAATTGCTCCAAAGTAAAGAAAAAAGAGCAAAAATAATTCATTTTTTTCTGTCATAATTATTGGTCGAGTACAATATAGAGTTTGGCAAATCTACTGAATACATTTACAGTTATTATGTCAAACTTCATAATATTTAAAATTTTTATGAAAGTTAGGGTTCAGGGCAATCATGGCTAGGGAGTTATGCTTGAGAAAAATGTAACTTTTTTAAAAATCTTTTTAATTTGAGAGAGAGAGAGAGAGAGCACAAGTGGCAGAAGGGCAGAGAGGCAGACACAGAATCTGAAGCAAGCACCAGGCTCTGAGCGGTCAGCACAAAACCCAACATGGAACTTGAAATCATGAACCCTGAGATCATGACCTGAGCCAAAGTCGGATGCTCAACCAACTGAGCCACCCAGGTGCCCCACAAATGTAACATTTTTAATCACAAAGTACTTATTGTCAATAGTTTGAGGTTGATCATGCTATGATTCACTTGATGCTTATTCATAACAATAAAATCCAAGATATAATAATAAATTAATAATTAATAATTAAAAAATAATAAAAGTAAAGGAAGTGTGAGCAGGGAATAGAGATTGTTAACCTTTATCAAAGTTATATGCTTATTAAAGAGTAAGCATAGAACATTCTACAGAACATCTTTCAGAGACTTATTTTTACTAAGACATGACAACTGCTTTTAAGATTAACATATGTTATTATCTATGGCACTATGGAATTTAAAATTAAAATATTTCCTATGTCTGTACATAAATAAGATTTCTCTGCTTCTTAAAGTGTCATGGCTTGAAGAAAAGAGGGTATAGGGAAAAATTCAAATCAAATCATGATATTCAGATTCAACTTAGAACATAGTTTACAGAACTTCACATCGTGGGAGATCTTTTCCAAAAATTCAACCAAAGACGGGGAGGTTCTAGAAAATATGTTTTATTTGTGTCTTCAAAACTGACATAAGCTTTGAATGCGGTTTGAGAACATGCCAACTTTTTACAAATGAGTTTAGCTAACCATATGTGGCTCATTTTTTCCAACCTAGAAGTGGAAACTAGAAATACAGAACGTTAACATTTAATGGCCTTGAACCTCCTCAGCAGACAGGGCTAACTTCAGGCCAGTTTAAAGTATAATATGGGTTTGGCTTTCTCAAAGGTATAATTTTTACAGAGGAAGAAACAACTCTACGTTGAGGCATTTAATTCATTTACTCACTATTTATTCAAAAAGTATCCGAGGACTTATTTTCTGGCCGTGACCAAAGCCCAGGGGTCAGTATCCTCAGGGAACCACAGGCTATTGAACCAGCATGATTTCAGCACCATGTGGTTGGATGTGCCCTTAGAGGAAGTACAGAGCAGGTGGAATGGAAGAACGAGTCGTGAGGTCCTGACCACGACCGAGGGGCTGGGAAGTCCCATGGAGGAAGTGGCTTTTCAGCTGATACAGAGCACGAGTAAAACTTAATCAGAAAAGGGAGAGAAGTGGGGAGAAGACAATTTGTGTGTTGACCGTGAGGATCTAGAGAAACCAAAAAATTATAGAGGTATTTGGGCAGAACTTGATCGAACCTGTTTGTTTTGTATTCCCAAAGGCTAGAATGACGCCTGGCTCAAAGAGGTCACCCAATAAACATTTATTAAATGAATGAATGCAGAAATATATGATTGGAAAAGTTCAAGAGTAACTCCTGGGTTTCTTAACCACCCAGATGGATGATAATGTTTTTCTTTCCTTTTTCTTTTTTTTAACGTTTATTCATTTTTTGAAAGACAGAGAGAGAAAGAGCGTGAGTGAGGGAGGAGCAGAGAGAGGGGGAGACAAAGAATCCAAAGCAGGCTCCAGGCTCGGAACTGAGAGCACAGAGCCCGATGCGGGGCTCGAACTCACAAACCGTGAGATTATGACCTGAGCCGAAGTCGGGTGCTCAACCTAGTGAGCCATCCAGGCGCCCAGGATGATAATGTTTTTCAATGGCAGTCTGCACTATTTCCCATATAGTCTCCATTTTCTTAATTTATGATAAAGGAGGAAGGAAAAATCTGTGAGTCCTCAAACATTATTAATTCCTGTCCTTGTTAGAAGAGTTAATAATTTGAATTCAAGGATCAACTTAATCCCCTCTTCTCCGTCTCCACTGTCCTGCTTTGGTTTAGATGCTCATCATTTCTGGGCTCAATTAATGCAATGGCTTCTTAGCTGATCTTTTTTTTTTTTTCCACATTGCTGCCAGATTATCCTTGTAAATGCAGATTTGTTCATGTCACTCCCTAAATTAAAACTCTCTGATGGCTTTTCCATTTCTTCGGACTAAAAATGCGCGATTTCATATAACACTCAAGGTCTTTCAAATATTCAGATCTTATGCTAAGTCTCAACTGCAACATTGTCCCTCCTTGATTTTAAGATTATCCTGATATAACATGTTCCCACCTTCACTTTGTTCCAGATTGTTGACTCAAAGGTAAAGTTCAAGACCAACCACATGTCAACTGTGGCAATGAGTCTCGAGAAGACAGACAGGTTACATCATGACCCCAGGCCGCAGTCACGCTGCTCTGTCTTCCTGAACTTCTTCCTTTGGCTAAATCATGTTTTAAGATCTAATTCAGATATAGTAGTTTCTTCGAAGGAGGCTCCCATTATCAGCCAGGCTTTATCAAAGTTGAACTCAATACCTCCCATCTGGGCTGTCAAGGGGTTCTGTGCTTCTCCATATCAGAGCCCTTCCTTTATGGCACTCTACAGTTGTCATCTGTGAGTGGACCTCCTCTATTGGTCTGTGAGCCCCTTGAGGGACAGACCATCAACTATTTCCAAGAAGAAGAAAGTAGGTAGGGATAATGGAAGGGAGGGAAAGATATGACTCATGAAGTACTGTTTGATACTTTCGGGAACCTTCTCTTCTTTAATTTTTTTGGCTTAGGATTCCCCAACCATTATTGGAAGGATAAAAGCTGAAATGACACTATGAGACTCAGGTAAGATTATCCAAAAAGTATTTTCACTGTTAAAACAAAATGGAGGCGGGGCGCCTGGGTGGCTTGGTCGGTTAAGCGTCCGACTTCGGCTCAGGTCATGATCTCACGGTCCCTGAGTTCGAGCCCCGCGTCAGACTCTGTGCTGACAGCTCAGAGCCTGGAGCCTGTTTCAGATTCTGTGTCTCCCTCTCTATCTGCCCCTCCCCTGTTCAGGCTCTTTCTCTCTCTGTCTCAAAAATAAATAAACGTTAAAAAAAAATTAAAAAAAAAAAATGGAGGCTCTTAATAGCTACCTGTCATATTGTTTGTAGATAATTTTTACTTTATTTAACAGGTCCATGGGTTAGATTGGATTCTTCTTTAACTTTGTAAAACATATTAACAGCCATAGCATTCTAAATACCCATAGTCAATAGGCCAAGCTCTCTGGCATGTCCACACACGTATGTTCTGGAGACTAAATTGTAACTGTGTGCTTCTGAGAATTAGTTATGTTTGCTGTCAATCCTGCTTATGTCTACTGTGCTTTGGGCCATAGTTATATAGTTTTAAATATTATATAAACCAAAGAATATGAGTGTGAATAATTAGTGAGAATTTCCCTAGGAACTCTGTTGAAAAACTCTGTTGACTGCTTCGAAGGTTCTCAATAAAAGGAGACTTACTAAAAAAAAAAAAAAAAAAAAGTCTACATGGATAAAATGAGATTAAGGTAAATCTGTGAAATCTAAAAGGACTCTGAATTGTGCTTGTTTTCCCAAATATCTTGCAATTCTGGCACTGCTTTTAAGAAACTGAAGCCACATTAAAAAGGGAAAACTAATGAGCACATATTAAGCATGAAGTTTTTATAGAAGTGGAATTGGGGAAAATGTACACAAGCAAATGACTCTGTTGCAAAATTTGGTGAACGATGTGTATTTACAACCGTGAATTTTAAAAAGTTTTGTATATGCAGGGCACCTGGGCAGCTCAGTTGGTTACGCGTCCGACTTCGGCTCAGGTCATGTTCTTGAGGTTCGTGGGTTCAAGCCCCATGTCAGGCTCTGTGGTGACAGCTCAGAGCCTGGAACCTGCTTCAGAATCTGTGTCACCCTCTTTCTCTGCCCCTCTCCCACTGGGACTCTGTCTCTCTGTCTGTCTGTCTCTCTCAAAAATAAATAAACGTTAAAAAATGTTTTTAAGTGTTTTATGTGCTTATGTGTTTCTCTTCTTGATATTTCTCTATTTTTTTACTTTTGCTCAATCAAGTCTCAATTATATTAGATCTTCTATATTCATATTCTACAAATAAACCCGCTAGCAAAGAACCTGGCATATAGTAGATAGTAGAGGCACAGTAAGTCTCAAAAAATGTTGGTTTCATCGCTCTGTCCTTCCCCTAATATTATGCAAGACTTAAAGATAATTGATTCAAAGGAAGTTACTTTAGAAATAACCATTCTAAAAAATCAAATTTTCCTTGATATATACTATTGCATACAGCCCAAAAAAATAATGCAGAATATTAATTTACTCGTGGAAAATTATTTAAGCCATTACATTTTTAAGTCACTTTGGAAATGGACCCTGGAAGGAGAGCACATTTTCTTAGTGGTGATAGTGTGCAAAACAATGTTCTCAGTTCAGGAAAGAGCCAGACAACTCAGGAAAAGCAGCAGATGCCATACTCTTCGGTACTATTTCAATATATTTTCTCTTCCGAGAAGTTACATATCAGTAGCTGGGAAACTACGGAATTTCCCAGACTAGATCATTACCTATGTCGCTACATTAGAATCTGATATCATCATTGAAAGCTGCTGATAATGTATGCAAAAATAGGAAAATTTATACCCCATTTTGTAGAGCCTATATTATCCATGATATTGGCATAAAGGGATTGATACAGCCTTGTTACTAGACATGCATTTCACAGCCAGAAAAATGAGTTTTCCTTGAATCTGTAAAACTTCCAAGTCCATAGTCACTCATTCATTTACCTTCTAGAAGAGAGACGATAAGATTTGCCAAGCCAAAGGAGAAGACTGTAATAAGAAAGCTTTAATGTCAGTTCTATCTCAAATGTAAGGCATTCACCCCTCACAAAGATTTGTAATATGCGCCTCTCTTGAAAATGGCATCTTAAAATTCAATGGAATGATGCTCTAAATTTCTTGAATAAAAGATCTCAAAACCTTTGTGGAAAGTACTACAGGTGCAGAGTATTTGAGCACAGTGAAATGCCACTTGCAACATATTCTGCTCCGTTCCCAGAAAAAGTTTGTAGTTTCAACAGAGTTATGGGGTGACAGAGGAAAATGTACTTTGGAAAGATCAGGAAAGTCTAGACATGCCTGTACAGAACAGTGGTGGAAATGATCTCTCAATGCATAAAAATACAGAGTTCTTGCATCTTCTGTATCAGGCCAACAATCACCCAATGTCTTTCTAGATAATATTTTCAGATTATCTGAATTCAACTTAAAGTCACTCTTTTTAAGAGTGAGGGTGGCACTACATTCACCCATGGTGTATACTTCATCGTGACTCTTTCAAAGTTTTAAAACCCCCTGGTTTTGGTAAATCGCAGCCCAGGCCCTCAGCAGAGCACCCGCAGGTCTGTTTCACCGAGAAGAGTTTGCCCCCTAACGGGAGACTCCTTTGTCTTTCTCTCCAACGTTGAAGTTCTCCACATCGTGAACTGTGCCCTTTCTCTGGTTTCTTGACTCAATCTCCCTCAGTAGAATTTTTCAACATAATTCCGTAACCTCAGAGATTTTCCTTTTTGGGTGTTCAGATTCTTCTTTATCCCTTTACAGTTGTTTTCACTCTTCTTGAGCACAACTTCTTTCTGGAATGTCCTGTTGTTGTTGTTATTTGGCTTCCCTGCAATCATCCTTTTTTACTTTTCATCATTTGCATTGCTCCTACTTAGTATCTTCACTGACCTACTACCCCTCATGCTTCAGTACAAGTCAAGGTCCTGTTTTCCTTATTTCTCCATTTTCTGACAAAAGAAATAGCATTTTTAAAGACTTGAATGCTCTTTATTTATGATTTCGAATCTAATATTCCACTGTCTCTTGTAGCCTGAGACATATATTTGCTCTCCCTCTACAATGCTGGATATTTCCAAATGGATATTTCTTTGACACTCAAGGTCAATGTGAGCTCAGCATCATTTCCCTGTTCCCTCTATTGATACTAAGTCCTCTATAGGATCATCAGTCTATTAGTCACAGAGAACTAAACCTTCCAAACAATTTGACACCGATACTAAGTCCTCTATAGGATCATCAGTCTATCAGTCACAGAGAACTAAACTTTCCAAACAATTTGACACCTAGTTTCTTCTTATATGTGTACATTCAACTGGTCAACAAAGCCTTCCTCTTCTCCTTGGATTTCCTATTTTCCAAATCATCTGCAAGGTTCATATTAACTTTCAGCATTGACCACTAAGTGATACTCTTAGTTGGATTCTCTAGCTCAGTTTTCCTGAATACTAATCATTAACCTGAAGAAATAGTTATAAAAAAGAAATAGGATCACCTCACTTTGTTTCTCTAGAAATATGCAAAATAGAGTCCATTTCCTCTGTAAGGCAATTCAGGCTTTGCATGATCTGGCCCGACCTCCTCTCCAATTTTCTATCACCCGCTCACATAGTTCTCTCTCCTGGGAGCCTTTCCTTTCCAAACTACATTTCCATTTGAAAAAAAGTCATAATAGGGGTGCCTGGGTGGCTCAGTCAGTTAAGCAACTGACTTCGGCTCAGGTCATGATCTCGCAGTTCGTGAGTTCGAGCCCCGCGTGGGGCTCTGTGCTGACATTCAGAGCCTAGAGCCCATTTTGGATTCTGTGTTTCCCTCTCTCTCTGCCCCTTCCCCGCTCACACTCTGTCTCTCTTTCCTTCAAAAATAAATAAACATTAAAAAAATTATAAGAAAAAAGTCATAATAAATTTCAATCCCATCAGGGTCTAATCTGAATGTTGTGTCTTCCCTGAATATCATCCTTTCATCAACATGCTCTCTCTCCTTAGCTTGAATTTCTTTGGTATTACTTGTCACTTTCTGCCTTACATTATAGCCATTATATACAAACATGAGACTCTGGAATTTTTGAGGATGGGGATCAAACTTTGTTCATTCCTTTATATCCTATGGCATGTGGTATGCTTTTTTGAGCATAAAAATGTAATGGGTTAATATTGAAGGATTTAAATTAAATTCACTCATTAATTAAAAGAAAAATGTTGTTAATTATATTCATGCGTTATTTACAGGTGTACTAAAGTGTTACAACTATCTAGAAACTTTGCTTCACTAAAATAAGTCTGGCAGACCAATTTTTTTTTTTTTTTAGTGGAAGTTTGGTTTGGAAAGAAGTGAGTAGACAAAGTGAAACAGAGAGAATAAGAACATTATGTTGTCCAGAAATTCCCTACTCCTAAAGAGAACTGAACTCAAGATCCACAACTGAATAGTCAAACCACTTTTTTTTTCCAGGAAGTACCTACGAAGTGGGGAAAAATTTTTATAAGCTATGCATCTGCAGAGAAGGACACTATAGATTACACACGCATTCACACACACACACACACACACACACACACACACTGACATACTCGGATACACACACACATAGTGCACACACATGCTTTTCCCAATCTTTTTTGGAAATTTTGTTTTTGGCTCTACTCTTAAATCATCATGCGACCACTAGGGAATTCATTTCCAAATAGAGTCAGTCACTTTTCAAACGGGGTAGTAATACCTTAACCCAACAATCCCTCAGTATATTTGTGGCATTCCAATGAGAATGTAAAACAAGGTCAGGTTATATTCATAAAGTGTTTTTCCTGTTTAACAACAAAAATCATTTTCACAAACCTTTCTATTGAATATACCACCTCTGCAAACTGGTAAAGCTGAGAACTGCACTCCTTGGTATTTTTAAAGTCCATTAAAAAAAATGCCTGCAGTTCTAAAAACCAACCTTCCATCCCTCATTCATAGAATCAATGTGACATGTAAATGTGAATCACTAGAGACGCTACTTAAGAACCAAATACTCATTCATGGATGCATTAGTTGCTCTAAATGGAGTAGCCAACGTGCGGTCTTTATCCCCAACAGGTTGTACATCCACTTAATGCACCCAAATGTAATAAGGTGATAGACTGAAATACAGATGCTACGGATGGCCTACACAGAGGCCAGAAGCTTGGCTCCCTATTTTCTAGAATGACTTTCCGAGAACAAGTCACTTTCCCTGATTGGTTTCCTTCAGACAAAATAATTGAATCTAATGCTCTGTGTCAACGCAAGCACTTGGATTATTTGCTTTATGGTGCACCCCTTAGGGGCTTCAGGGTCCGGTGTTAAAATTTGCCTTTGATCAGGCCTCATCCTCTCTTACACATCTTTATTCATAACAAATTGGAAGCTATTATCACAACATATTAGCAACAGTTTTAATGCCCACGGTGCATCTTCAAATAAAAAGAAACAATTTCCTCATGATAATGGATGCAGTATCTTAGTTGGCCTCATTATAATATTTATCATCTGTTATTTGTCGCATGTGAGAGCACAATGAGCCGGTGCCTTACCCTAGTGAAAGATACACACCCCCTCAGGGCTTACAGTTTATTGGAGAGCACATTTAAATTCAAGCTCTACCTTATTAAAATAAACCCTTCTATGCACATCCAAGAAGACCAGGGAGATGTGACTTCATGGCTGCCTTATTGAAAAAGGAGTTTCTTATTTACTGAGGAATGGTTCAACTTAAGGAACATAATTAACTTAATGATTCCTTGGCAGAGTTCCCTGCCCCCCCACCCCCCATTTGTAACTGTCATTTGCGGGCACCTGTTTCAGTTTTCTCTTAAAGAGTTTGCCTTGAAAAATATTAGGATTTGAATCCAGACTGAAATCACCAAAAGAGATTTCACTGGACTCATTTCATTGAAAAAATGGGAGATGAAATATTGTAAGTTTTAGATTAAATTGGGAATACATAAGACACAGTGTTAAATATTCACACATTCCCCGACCACTCAATTTCATGATATCTTCTCTCAAAGATACCTTGTTTCTTCTTATCTCAGCCGCCACTCCTGAGGTCAGACCTGGACCTTTTGATTTCCAATACCTTCGCCCTCTCCATAAAGTCAATGTAAACATCTGCATTATTGACTACCAACATCTATCTTTCTGGCTCACTACCTCTGCTTGGTTAAGCTTAAGTCCTCTTTGTCATTTATTTGGCCACTCCTATCCACCGGGTTTTGCAATTTTCTCTGTATTCCTCCTCAATTGCTGAAAAGATCGCCTTGCTGTTATACAGCTTAAGTTCATTATTATCACTCCCCAGCACATACCCTCAACGCCCTCATCCCTGTACTTCAGTATTAATGTGAAAAGTGAGGGTCGGTCAAATGTGGCGTCGTGGTCATTTGGTTCAGGGGCATGGCAGACAAGGTTGTCATCATCATATGCACAAGCGACCCCATGCAACCACCAGGTTTGGTGCGTAGCCTCCTCCCATCTCTTCACCATAACATTACTAGGTCAGCCTATGCCCACAGCTGCATTTGATTTAAAAATATGTTATAATGTGACAACGCCAAACATATTCAACCTTATTTTCTGCCTCTATACTCACCAATATCCATTCTCACCCCATGCCCTCCACCAAAATACAGACACCTGACTAATGAATCTATATCCAGTTAATTCACTAAACCCATTAATTCTAGAAGACCTGTTTGACACAGGCAGAGTGCTAGGTCCTAGTCGTTCAACAGAGAGCATGATATTTATCTTTCCCAAAGTGGAAGCTGGATGATCAGGATGCATACCACGAAGAGAGCAGTGATGTGAAAGAGAAAAAGAAAAGAAGACCTCCTTCAGATGGCATCGAGTGACTAATTCATTCTTCTGGTAAAAGCTACCCTTCCCATTTCTTCTAATCCTACCTGTTCTTTAAAACCCAGCTCCAATTCATTCCCCAGTACCATTCAATCCAATCCCCCTGATAGCTGATTTCTCTAAGCTTCTCTACTTCTTATACCAGCAGAAGTGCAGATAAGATAGACTTTATTTTTCTAATCCATTTCATAGTTTCAATGTTTTGTTCTCCAATAAGGTAAAGGTTCCTAAAGTGAGGTGGGGACCAGTGCTGTTTCGTAGGTTTGTTTTTAACAGTCTTCATGAAGTCTTGAACATGTGGGAGACTCTCTTTTCAGAAAAACTGTCCTATTAATGTTTCCTTCTAAATTATCAAAATAAGCACAGGTAAACATTTTACAATGGAGAGTTACATAAGCACCATTAATTGAATTCTGCGTGATGAGCAAAGGCAGTGCTTTGAATTTTTCGGGCCACATTTAGTGAGTTTAGATAAAGCTAATGCATTGTTTTTGGTGGGTATTATGAGTTTTTCCTAACAATGGTAGAAGAAACGCAGTCATAACAAGTTCCATAGTTTTCTCTTGTGTTACATTTAAACTTTGGTAGAATCCAGGCAAACAAGACTCTTCCATAAGGATGGAGGTACAAATGCAATTGCATTGTGCACACCAGCTCTCTAAACAGAAATCGGTGTTTTCCACCAAATCTTCCCACCCCACCTCAACCCCGAAAGCATCATTAGCAGGAATGGTAAATAATAGTAAACAACATCCCCTTAGACAGTCCCACCAAGTTCAGAACACAAAACAAAACAAGACCGCACAACCGTACCTTGACAGATACATGTGGAAAGCCTGTTTGCAAATCATTTCTTCCAAACCACTTTTACCCTCCGTAGGACCCAGTTTCCTGGAAGGAATGGAATGTCGTATCTTGATATCTGATATCTTCCTTCATAAGACACAAGCAGGCTCTGGAGCAGAAACGAATGGCTAATTGGGGGCAAGAAGGTGAATCCAGAAGAACTGGTCACCTCAAAGTGAAGCATTAGTGACTGAATTTGCACAACGGGCAGGATTTGATGTGACTGAATGCATGATGGCGACTGAGTCATTCTTGCCTTTTGAAGTCATCCTTAAAATCAAGCGAACTAACACTTCCCATTTCCCTTCAGAGATACAGAGACTATTCACAGTAAATCAGGTGACAGAAACTTTGGTTCACATCCAGTTTTGTGGGGAGACACAGTCATTGAGTAATTTGTCTAGCTCAATGAAAGTCGGTGATCTATGTGTCACATTCCCTCACATGAGGGGAACTGCCAGTGTTCCCACCAACTTGGATTTATAAATCATTTGGTTTTTTTTCCCCTTAGCAGCACTGAGTGTTGTCATACATGCCTTATGATGTGTTTCTACACACATACCCCCATTTTACAAATTAAATAACTGAATAACAAGGAAGAAAAACTAAAGAGAAGAGTCGGAGGTAAGATCACAGAGGCAACTGGAAGCATGGGCTCGATTCTCGGCCATTGTTAAGGGCTTGCTCTGAGTGGCTTGAGAAATGATAGGGAGTTTTCTCCTTACATGCAGTGCTGGTGTGAGATAAACGTGACCATAAGCAGATGTCACTCTGCAGCTCCAAGTTCATGGCTCTACAACAACCCGAGCTTTTTCCTGAAACCGGGAATAGTGTCCTTACTCTACCAATATAATTTTGGGGAATGCATCTTAAACACACGTTTTATAACACAGAAGAGTTGTTATAAATGCACACTTATTTCAGCAGTCCCTACTTTACTCTGCACCAAGCAAACTGACAGGATACCTCGTGGAAGTAATATCTAAATTATCAGTCTTTTATATTTATGCAAAATACCTGTATTCCTCAAATGATATGTGTACCACAATGTCCTTGTGAATACACAGTATTGTGTGATTGGACCCATTTTGTCAATGAAAGAACACACTCTGGTAAATTGACTGGCAGACTCAATTCCAGAATGTTCCACGTCTATGACAATCTGCCTGTTTGTATCATGCCACATGACTTACATTTGAATGGAGGATTAATGACACCAGATAACTACATTTAATGAATTGGCACAGTGTATGGACTAAATTACTCATAATAATAATAATGATAGCAATAATAAAATTATAACCATCTATGTTTAAGACACTATCCTGTATATGAACTATCTCCAAAGAAGTCCCCATTTTGCAGATGGAAAGATGAACTTTAAGAAGCCTAAGTAACTTGTCCAAGGTCTCACAGCTTGAAATTAAGTTGGTTTTGAACCAGGCCTGCCTATCCCCAGAACTTTTGCATAGTCTTAAAATGTATGGGACATGGGGAATTTTTTAAAGAAAAAAATTCCAAAAATAGTGTCTTAGAATATAGATATGCTGGACAAGATGGCCTCGTTCAAGCAGGCTTGCCTCTCATGGCCCTGACATAGATGCTTCTTACAATCAACAAGCAGAGAGATAGTCACTGTGAGCTGTGGGCACCATAGGGACTTTGTTCTCCTATGACCCACCAGTCCCAGGTACCATGGACCAGCCAACACACGATAGGCACATGGACCTTCTCCTGGCCTTAACTACTCAGGGACACACTCTGACATTTACCTGCTCCATACAGGCCCCAGAATCAACCCACATCCTTTTGGTCCACACCAATACCTTCTCCACTGTTTCTGTCTATTCCTGTTCCACAGCCAGATGGGACACAGCTTTCCCAATTTTTACCACCTGAGAATGTGCAGACAATGTATACTAAAAATAAAGAAAGTAAGTGATTAAATCATGAGCTCTTAGAGCCTGGAAAACTCTTTTATTGCTTTAGAGGAAGTGATATAGAATCTATGACTTTTATAGAGAAGAAAAGCCTTTCTGAGACCATACTCAACTGGAAATGTCACCTGCCCAAAGTTGAGACTCTAAGCATCTCTCGTGACTTGAAACATCACTAACTGCAGAGTAAAGAACCCCAGCCCAACCCACTGGAGAGGAGCCATCTGGAACAGACAGCTTTGCAGTATCCGCATTGGAGGAGGAGGAAATTTACAAAGTCCCTACCAAAGATAAATAATTGTAATAAAAACTGTAGAAATACACGGGATGGAGTTGCTATAGTTAAGTCTGAATTTCAAGAAATTGCTGAGAGATTGCACACTCAGACACTTAAACAACTCTGATGTAAAATCCATAACAAAAGAAAGAAAACACTTCAACACAGATGGGCGTGGTGGTGTTCAACACAAAATAAGATTGGTAGGTTGTAGGACCCAGATACCTAAGGAAGCAGATTTGAGTTTAATCAGCGATGGCACATTTCCTTTGACCACAGCCAGCTAGGGAATTCTCTAGCTCTTTAGAGAACAGTTGATTGAAATTTGATTCTTGCATTGTATGTTATAGAATATGTTACTTCTTGCTTATATAATTATGCTACAGGTAACAAATTATATGCAATAATCCTTCTGTAGTGTGGCAATTTTATTTAAACTTTTTTTTGTTCCTAAGTCCTGTGTTAAGAACTCTTCAGGCATCTTTAGGAAGGGGTGTTGGATAGACTGGATCGCACTCAAAGACTCTAAGACTCTCATCTTGATTCTCATTCTGTCCCGATCATCTTGTGCATCAACTCGGAACAAGAATAATGTCAAGAAGTACTGATTAAATAGTGGACCAAATAAATAATCTCATAAAAGTAGTCAAGAGAGTGATGCTCCAGGTAGGCAAACTTGAGATTCAACATCTCTTAACACTAGTCATGTGACTCATTAGGCAAGTTTCCAGATGTATTTAAGGTTGTCTAATAATAAACTTTAGGACCAAGTTTGCCAAGTCCACATTTACGAAAAGACAAAGATATAACAAGATTTCAATCCACATCTTTGTCTTTTCAGGGCTCCTGACAGAGTCAACCCTGTGTGAACTTCCCTTTCAGTCTCTGGATTGATAATCTTCATCTTGGGTTACCTAATCCTCTCAAGCAACAAGGGTTCCTTGGTCTACTGGACATTACTGTTACCCAGAAGGTGCTACTTACAATAATTTACAAAGAAAGTCAGGGAGATGTCCTTACATCTACAAGGAAAATCCCCAATGTTCTGCAAAACTAGTCTTTCCTTTCATTTAGCCACAAGCATCCTAGATCACTGCTCCAAAGCATTATTCATGGAGATGCTTTGAAAATTTCTCTTCAAAGGATAATGATTGTGGGTTTCGTGTGCTGCTGCTAAGGGAGCTGAACAAGAGTCTTTATGTTGTAAGTAATCAAAGGGATACCTTTGGGACAACATCGCATGTTGAATGGTATAGAACAGAACAGAATAGAATGGAAATTGAATCTCAGAGCTACAAGCTGCCCCAACCCCCAGAGTACTTAGTTCTGTGTTTTGTGAAGTGCTCTGACAGATAGAAGCCCCTCTAATGGGCAGTATGTGAATTAAGAGTTTCATAGTCAAGTCATGAAGAACAGACAAGTTAAAGACAGTGCAGCAGGTTTCTTAACTGCAGGTCACGAAGATAAACACCATGCAAATGTGTATTGTGACCGTCCAAGAAGATTTCACAGTTTATAGTTTCCCAAGCTATTTTGCTGGGAATTTCACAGACCTATGAGCATCCTCTCGGGAATGGACTTGTAGTTAGTGATTTTCAAACCCGACTGCACATTGGATCCACCTGAAGACCTGTAAAAACTGGTAGTGTAAGGATTCATCCCCAGAGAGATCTATTATTTGGTCTGGGTCAAGGTCCTGGGCACTGGTATTTAAAAAGCCTTCCAGGGTCTCACGATGGGCAGCAGGGTTTAACCTCCCAATGCTTTCATGACCCCCACAAAAGTTAGGGATTTGGGAACATACCCATCTCATCTCTAAAAGGGGCATACGTTATTTATCACACTTTCATAAGAGAGTCGATCAGAAATTAGAAATCCATTGTCTTATTTTATGATTCATTACCAGCTCCTGGCAGATGGGACAGGTCATGTTTGAAAGAAAAAGAGGAAGCTCTAATCTGTGAGGAAAACTACTGCAAAAAACAAAAAAAAAACAAAAAAAAAACCCAAAAAACAAAAAAACCATAGGTATGATGTGGACTTTGGAGTACGTGTGCAGCCAAGTGAGGGAAACTTCTTATTTCAGCCGAGAGTTGGTGTCACTAGTCACTAAATAGTTTTGTAGGTGGGGTTGGGACTGGTCTTGCCCCTGGATTCTTAGCAAAGCTATGCCGGAAACTATTCGTTTCCTTACCTGGATGGTGTACTTCCCTATTTACTGTGTGGTCTTGAGTTACCTGTTAAGGGAAGTCCTTGTTTCAATACTACTGATAAACTCACTCTCAGCAAGCATCATGGTGGAAGTCATTTCATGACAATACAGCTCTATAGGCCGTTGTAGAAATTGGCTGAAATATGCCCCAGAAGAGTGTCCCTTAGGAGGCGCACAAAGGGGTCACTCACCTGCCCAGAAAAGTTTGGAAATAAAAGTCCTATCCAAAGGATGAAATAAGAACTCCATTAAGTTTCCCTGATGGACTTACAAAGTGAACAGTCCAATTTTTTTTTCTCAAATTAAATAAACAAAACCTGTTATCTTTTTAAAGGCCACGGATTATCATTCTCCTCCTGGCTCTTGTGACTTCATTATGTCTATGCTGCCAAACGTGTTCCTTTTTTCCTACGTAGCAGCAGGATTATGGAATGGAAATCCACAAATTTTGATTTGAACTCTCTGATGGTCAATCGGTATGGGTCAAAAGAAAATTTTCGAGAGAAAAAAGACAGCTTTGCGAATGCTGAGACCGAATCCCTTTTCCCGTCCCGGCGGGCCCTTTCCTCTCCTCTTATACCAAGCATCCTGGGAATGAATGTCAGCTACGCTTCTGCCAATGCTACAAACAGATGTGCCACTGTGCATAAAGGTAGCGGAAGATCTGTTTAGAACACCGCCTATGGAATTGTTCCTGTGGGTGTGATTATAAGGGGGAGATGTTTGGGAGGGTGATGGAGACTAACAGAAAATGACAGCTATAAAAACCTTTCGATGCCTGTGAATAGACAGTACCACCAGAAATACCATAGGTTACCTTAGAAAGTGGGATGAAACCGGTCTATCCAAGCTAACTAAAATTTGTATAAAGATCTGTATTCGATCAAGTTGAAAGTTACCTAGGAGAAAGCAGAAAAGAGGCTCTCGGCTCAAGCAGGGGTCAAGGGAAGCTGTGAGGTCCCACTGTGGGTCTCTGTGGATTGTCCTCTCCCATCATGCCTGGCACCGATATGCGTTAGTGGCCAGGGGCAGGCCACGGTTTACTGACTCCCAGTGCAAAGCAGGGAGTGTGCCAAGATTGTCCTTCCCAGAGAGAGAGAGGGAAGGTGAGCCAGGCAAAGCCCACTCAGTACCCAGAGAGTGTCTAAGAGGATAGGAAGCAGCACAGGCAGAAGTGAGAGGCTGGCCTTAGTTACCAGATGGCACTCCATGATTTTTGTCTATGTGTGGTTTCAGAGGTGCTGGTGACCCCAGTGTTGTCTTTCTCCCATAGTACTGACTAACCCGTAGCTGCTAAGGCCCTTCCCACCACAAATTTGTAAATGTGGGTATTTCTGGGGAACAGCTGGAACTCAGAGGAGGTAATGGCTATTATCCCATAATGTTCTTAAAAGGGAAGGCCCAGAGACACCCAACTGTGAAGGGAAAGAGAGGAAGCGAGGCAAGTAAATGTCATCCCAGAGCCTGAAGGAGGGTATTGTCTCCATCCAGCTTACCCCGAAGTGGGTTCTGATGGCTTTTTCTTTCTTCTATATTTTAATACAGCCCCAATCGCTTTCAATGAGGAAAATGAATTTAGATGAGCGGGGGCTGGAAATAAATCCAGAGGTTGTTTCAAAGGTTATTTATGAGAAGCAGATGTCTCCATGGAGGAAATCAGTGGCATTTGGAAGCAGGGATCATGTCTACCTAATACCATAAGCCCAGCTCAGCAGTGGGCAAGGCTCAGTGCCTGTGCCTGCTTGCTCTCCGGGCTCCTGCACAGTGCCATTTGCACGGGTCTTCAGAGAATTCTCCGTCGCATCAAAGCTCAGAACATTTACCTCCTACAGAACCGCTAATAGCTGGCAGTTTTCTTCTCAGCTCATCTACCACCATAGCTCCCATCCTTGGCTATTCTTTCAAAGTGGGCTGTTGCCGGGAGCATAAAAACTTTCAATGCTTTCTTGGCTTCACTAACTAACTCTCACTCCTGATGGATTTTTCACGCATGGCAACAAAGTTTCTCAAGAATCTGGGTTTCCTCGTTTTACCTGGGTCCTGAAATCACAGCCAGGAGAAGGACGCGTTGCTCAGAAGATGATGGCTCTTCTGGCCAGGGAAGAGTAGGCAGGGAACAGGTGCTCCAAGTAGGCACCATGAGATGGAAAAAGTGAGAGCAAACCCTACGAGGCATAGGTTCCCAATGGAAGCAGGGACAGTTTTGCTCCCCGAGGGGCATTTGTTAATGTCTGCAGACATTTTTGACTGTCATGACTCCATCAGGGATGGCTCCTGGCATCTAGCAAGTGGAGGCCAGGGATGCTGGTAAACATTCTGCAAGACATAGGACAGCTGGCTCCGCAGAGTTATGCCGTCCAACATGTCCCCCATGCCATTGCCAGGCACCTACTCTTGGGGCTCCCGAAATTTTGTGAGATGACGACACATCACTCTCCTTTTGTGCCCATTCTTCCATCACTTCAGCAGTTGGGAAGATATCCGTCTTTTCCCTCCCAGTGTTGCTCTGAGTGTGGGGCCATGGGGTTCAGTTAGAGGGAGCTAAGTAGAAACGTACTCTCTGTACACTTCCTGACCCAAAGAATACCCCGTGTCCCGACACATACCGCTTTCCCATCGCTGTGTTGCTTTTAAACAGTCCTGCAGAAAACATCATAAAGCCAGAGCTAAAGGGAGTATCTTCCCCTGCATCTTCCCTTGCTTCCTTCTGCAGTAACTTTTCCCAAAAAGCTATTGGGTTGGGGTGCCTGGGTGGCTCAGTCGGTTGAGGTTATAGTTCAGGTCATGATCGGGCAGTTCGTGTGCTTCGAATTCTGTGTCTCCCTCTCTCTCTGCTCACACTCTGCCTCTGTCTCTCTCTCAAAAATAGTAAACATTACAAAAAAAAAAAAGACAGTAACATTTACAAATTGCATTTTAAAGCAGAGATTAACCTTAACCATAACTCTGAGGAAATTGAACATTCGGCTTATCGACATTAAGCAGGAGCATAAGGTCAAGTAGACAGAGTAAAGGGTGTCTGCATCTAAACACCTGAATTCTAGGCATGAGGGCTCTTTATCTGACACGCTATTTGAGCTAAGTAGTCTTTAATGAATCGTTTAATTTCTGATCTTCAGCCCCTCATCTGCAACAGAGAGAAAATACTTGTCCTACCTACTTCACGGTGTCATGGAGATAATTAAATAAGATTTTACAAAATGATCAATGATATCTCAACACTAGATACAAATGGACATAAGAATTCTTATTATTCACAAACTAGCCTGAAGCCACAGAAGCAAGTGGCAGAGCCCTGGAGAATGGTTTTGCTCTTAGCTCAAGTACCATTGCTCACTGGAGACTAATGGCCTGGAAAAATACACACTGGAACACCATCCTTTCTGGAAATCTCCAGGATGTGCCCGCTTCCAGAGCTAAGAAAAAAGAACAGTGTAAACAAATCGATGTAACTGTTGTTCGCTTACACACTACAACCGAGCTTCTTAGAATACCTGGGCACCCAATGTTTCCCATGGCAACGTGGAATACCCAGGTCCATCAAGCACCCTGCTAAAGAGCTAATTTCTCTAAACACTTGGTGATCATTTATTAAAATGGTGGAGGAAACATCACTGCTTCTTAAGTCAGAGATCCCAAGACTCTCACGTTTTCCTCGCAAATCACAACCCCCAAACACATCTTAGCATATGTGAGTCTTTTGATTTTAAAAATGATATTCATGGGGTGCCTGGGTGGCTCAGTCAGTTGAGCATCCAACTTTGGCTCAGGTCATGATCTCACGGTTTGTGAGTTCGAGCCCCGCGTCGGGCTCTGTGCAGACAGCTCAGAGCCTGGAGCCTGTTTCGGATTCTGCGTCTCCCCCTCTCTCAGCCCCTCCGCCGCTCATGTGCTCACTCTCTCTCTCTCTCTGTTTCTCTCTCTGTCTCTCAAAAATAAATAAATGTAAAAAATATTTTTTAAAATAACATTCATTTAAAAATATATTTATTTATACATTTAAAACCAAATTAAACCTCAGTGCCCTCCATGTATTGATAATTTCTCTAGTTCCTTAAGTGAAAGAGTCTAATACTTGATAGCATTTAAAATAATTTAAGATACACTTTTCAAGATACTTGTTTTCCCGGGCCTGAAACAGAGAAATGGCTAGAACGTTTTTCCTCATTTAGCAATTACGTTATCAAATTATTTCTGCATGAAACTTTTAGTGACTCAAACCTAAATAAAACCATTTCAGTTCTCCGTATAAAACTTAAAATTAACAAAGATTTGGAGCACTGAGTTCAATAAATATTTATTTAGAGGCAATTTTCTTCTTAGGTATACCATTACTCATATATTATTATGTAAAATAGCATGTGTATGTGTCTGCATACCCTTCATACCCTTTCTGTGCATGGCTCTTGTCAAATTTACAAATGATTATAAAAGGAAGTTATTTTGACCAGTATTTTTGCCCAGTGTTTATGAGTTCCACAAATAGCTCTAAAACTAGGCATGAAAACCACACTTTTCCTTTTTAAAGTTTCTGCTCAGATCAGGGCAGACATTATGAGTAATGCTGAATTAATTTCATTTCTAAACAATTAAAAATAAATGACGGATTTTCACATCACTCATCATCTGCATATAAATTAGCAACGCAGAAAATTCACACAGGTGCACTCTAGCAACACAGCATTAGGAAAACATAAGCTAGTTTCTTCTCGATAAGAAGATGAGATATTTACCAGCTATCTGAAGAAGTCCTGAACAGTCCACGGGATCCCTGAAATAATGCGTCCACGGGCTTCATCCTGCCTCTATACAACATTTCATCCATTTCTCTCTCCCATTCCAACCCTATTGTCCTTCCTTTTTGAAGCAATACTGCATATTTGTTTACCTAAGTCATTTGCTCAGGTGGGGCCGACTGGGGAAAAGAGCCACCTTAGGGATTCCAGCTCAGAGACCAGGAGGCGGGAGCTTGAGTTCTAAAGAAGTAACTATCCTAGGAAGGGAGGGACGGGTGGCAACGGGGAGAATGGGCATGTGAAGCATACAAAACAACATTCTGGAAGGTTCAATTTTCTGTGGCAACTGAGGAAAGAGGGATGAGGAAGGTGGGTAAGGGGTGCATCCTGGAACCATCAGGGAAATTTCACTGCATCTTTCTATTGAAACAGCTCATTTATCCATGATGGTGAGGCCCACCTTCCTTTCAGATCCCTTAACCTATGGCTGACAGAGTGAAGCAGGAGGAAAGATATTAAGTAGCCTCATAGTCGACACGATACAGAATGACAGCAACAAAGGCCAAGACCACGGGACAGTGCAGAAGAGTCAGGGCGCACAGGCCAAGAGCAAGTGTGCCCAGTGCGGGTGTGGAACACGGTTTTCAGCCCCTTTCCCTCTCCGACTGGTCCCCACATCCACACAATTAATGACTCTAGAGGCAGCACAACAAAACTTTTGTAGGCAAAAGCAGATGGAAAGATGTTTTGTCATGAAAAAAAATCCTTAGTAACACTTCTTCTGTCAAATTGCAGGTATTAGCGATGCTAAAGGGTTTTGAAATCCATTTAGTAGGTCACTATCAGAATTTCATTTGGAAGGGATAGAATACAATAGAATAGGAATTGGCATCAGGCTTCCCGTATAAGGGTAAGAGATTTTTGTGTACTGTTGCTTTATTTAATTTTACTCTCATTACACTCTCTCATAATGCTGTGCCAGCTTTTTTGATCGATTACTACCGTTGCCGTTGCATGTTTGTGTGTGTGTGTGTGTGTGTGTGCGCGCGCGCGCGCGCGCGTGCGCACGCACCCGTGCGATTGTGGTTGTCCTTTTGATGTCTCACTCCTGCAACTAAATCACACACTGCAGGGTTTCAGTGTTTGCCTCATTCTTATCTCCAGCATTTAGCACGATGCAGGGTCAAACCGGGAATGAAAAATATTTATTGAAGACATAAATAAATGTCTGAGAGGCCTTGCTTCCTAAAGGCTCACTTTGAACCAGAACATCACAAACCTTTTCTAGTTTATATATTTGGTTTTCAATACAAGTCATATCTAGTGATCTTTAAAATGTTCAGAAATCCTCCTTTACATCATTGCTTAAGGGAGAGAGGTGGCTCACTAGTTAACACTATTAATTTAAATCCCAACCTCGGCCGAGGTTGAAAAATGGAAAAATTATAACAGGCCCCCCAACTGTGTTCTCTCTGTTCCTGTTCTTAATCCATTCAGTTCTTTATTAGGACATCACAAGGTTCAGACTTCAAAAACTAGCAACAAAATTTAGAACAAAAACATAAATACAACAAACTGCATTAATTCACTAGGCTTACGGCAGTAATTTCCTTCCAAAGCATTTGCTAATGAAAATAGTGATCATTAGATGAATTGACAATAACTAATTAGAGAACAAAAAGTAATAATCATGACTTACCAACTTAATGGTGAGATTTGATGGTTGATAAACAACAGAGTCACAAGAGGTACATGGATAACCTGATTGCTTCTTGAGAGAAGATTAATTATGTAAGGCAAGACTTTTAATTGATACACATTTCTGATTAAAAGGCATTGTTAAAGGAAAACTGGAGATCAGTAGTCATCTTCCAATTTTTCTGTTATTTCTCCCTTGGATTTCATGGCACCTAAATTAAGAATCATTCTGAAATTTCAAAGAGGTGTCAATTTAAGGAGGACAGGAGGTCTCTTGTTGAATTATAACAGTCCTTACATTACATCAAACAAGGAAGTTGTAAATAAACAACAGGGTTGTTTACTCTAAATTTAAGATAGTTAACACTTGGATCTTATACTTATTATAAGTATAATAAGTATATTATTATATATACTTATATATATAGTATATAATATTATAAGAAACTTGTTACTTGGATCCTGATATTGAGCTACTTTACAGCAACTTTTGGGGCACCTGGGTGGCTCAGTCAGTTAAGCGTCCAACTTCTGCTCAGGTCATGATTTCAGGGCCAGAGGGTTCGAGCCCCGCGACGGCTCTGTGCTGACAGCTCGGAACCTGGAGCCTGCTTCGGATTCTGTGTCTCCCTCTCTTTCTCTGCCCCTCCCCTGTTCGTACTTTGTCTCTCTCTGTCTCTCTCAAAAAATAATAAACATTAAAAAATTCTAGCAAATTCTTAAAAACATTTTTTTCTAACTTAAAAAACAAATTATGCCAAAAAATTATCTTCGCGTCGTTCTGGTCATACCAAATACGTTTTAAGTCATCTCAAAGACAACCCTAGAGATGCAATTCTCCTGCTTCCACATCTTTAATGGACCTACCTTGCCATATTTTTCGGTTTTGCATTCAACATCCTCCTTGATATTCCCTCAGCCTACTTTGCCACACATGGCCTCACGATATATCCTGTATCAATCATACAAACCACTTCTCCTTTTACAAAACCTGCGTTCTTGTTCCTCAATTATCACTTCACACTCTCCCCTGCCAGTCTCCCTTGAACGAAGTACACCTGTCCTACTGAAAACATACATTTCTTCAAAGGCTAGCTCAAATGCCCTTTTACTTAAGAAGTATTCCTTAAGGCCGTCTGGTTGACCTCCATCTTTCTCCGTGTTCTTACTATGCCTTTAATTTTTACCAGTACAATTGGTTGTATTTTAGAATTTTCCTCTACTTATCCATCTTTCCTATTATAAATTTATGTATCTTAGAACAAAGATATCATAGTTACTTAATTTCTAGCATTTATCTGCACCCACTCTTCCCAATAACAACTGTAATTGTTATGACACAGTTACTCAATAATGCCTGTTGAAGAAAAATAGTCTTAACAAGGATAAATCTTTCAGAATATAATTTTCTGAAATTTAAAAATGTTTCAGACTATCAGAAATGATTGTCCGAGTTGGGAATTTACATCTTTAGAGCAGTCTGGAGCTCCTTAGGAAGTAATGCAAATTTTGATTGCATTTACTTTTCATCAAGATGGCATGGCTGGTGAAGTTCACCACTGTCCGTAGACAGGTAAAGAACTAGAATTTCTTAATGTAGGTTTACCTTTGGGATTGGTTACAAATTGAAGAGAGGAACGTGGAGCTAGAATAATGTTTTTTTTAAGAAAGCTACTTTGTAGAAAACAGGACTGGGGGAAGGAAATCACTTTGGGGAAAATCTCATGAAATTCAATTATGTATCCTATAAAATTGAGATGCTTTTCGTATCCTAACAACCCGGCTAAATTTAACCTCTGGATCTTCTCAAGTCTGCCCTTAAGGAAATGCTGATCACACTATAAGATATACAAGGTGACTGTATAAGCAAATAACCTTTGGTCATTGCTGGTAGATTAAAAAAGGAAGTGAAAATAATGGCGTTTTGGAATTCTAAATGTTTTCATAATGCATTGTCACAAATCCAAAAAAGCTATTAGAGGTTATTATTTTGGCTGGACTACCAGAACCCATAGAAAGTTGAACCTCTGGCATGCCATGCTGTTTTATTAAGGGACTTTTGATATGCATGTGCAACAGTGCCTCTTAACTATCCCAATGGGTCATTTAGGGTCGCTCAAATTTTCTGGATTTTTTTCATTAAGTATTCTCTCTGAGATTCACTTAATAAGTAGAGCACATTGGCATCTCTAATGCACTAAGGTAGAGTATTAATTTAGGACAACTTGTATTTTAAATCAAGAATAACTGACCTGATTTTGCAAGAATTAGAAATTCCCATACAAATTAGACTGAATTCAAAGGAATGGATTTGACGACAGTGGCTTTATTTAACCGAATTCCTTCTTCTGGCCAGAGGGTACAAAGAAGCTCTGATCTAAAACCTTACTCTTCAACATACTTCCCATTAATTGTTCTATCATTTCTTACGTTCTCTTCTTTGGCTCCCCCTCATCGACTGTTCACTGAATCACCTATGAATACACTGACTCCCTCGATATTCAATCAGATCTGCTATCATAATTTTAAAACATATTGACACCCTAAGGCCAGATCTCTAATTTGTTTACAATGATTGGATTCCCTGATGGCATCTCAAATTTGGCGAGTCAAAGTTCTTTACTCTTTTCTTTCACAATTCAAACACTTTTCTTGTGAACTGCCCATGAAGAGTCATCTTCCACGCCTTCCACTATTTACAGAACGCTTTCTATATGAGGGTTTAAACTATAATTTTCTCCTCCACCTTCCAGTAAGTTTCTGCAGTGCCCTTTCCTGGATTACTCTGGCCGCGTCTTCCTGAACCTCACACTTAGGACCACTATTTTTTATGGCAGGTTATTGTCATCTGTTTTTATCCCCAGATCATTCCTGGAAGAGTCTTAAATTAACATCTGATCACTAAGAATAAAAACAATAGGAACAATGGAATGATTCGAAATAAATGTCCCCAGCTCCAGGCTAAAGCTGCAACTGATTGTTGGATTTACTTCTAGCCAATGTGTCTTGTGGTCAATGGCAAAAAGCCAGCATACAGAAGATTTCTCAAGAGTTTAGAAGCTTATGAGCTTCCTGGTGATCATGTTACTAATCCTATCATGAGTTATGCCTCTGAATCACTTCACCTTTGAGAAAAATAATAATAAGCACAGTTAATATCTTCCATCTTATTCTCAATATTAAAGATAGAGAGAGAGGGAGAGAGACTGGCTTCTGTTCCCAGGACTGTTAATTAAATGGCTGCACCATCATGTTCCTCATCACTGTAGGGATTCCCCATCTCAGAATCTTCATACCCCATCCCCAGGACATAGGTTCTTCCCAGACTCTTGCACCCCATGGCACAGGCATTTAACACTTACTCTTTCCTGGCTTATGATAAACAACCTCTCTGTACCAGCCTTGCTTTGGCTCCAATTGGGATAGCACCAGATTAAACTTCCTAGAGCATACGATTTTTTTATTAATGACTTATGTTCCCATAAATGCCTACGGGATTAATTTCAAATGTCCCTGGCTGAAATTCAAGGTTTACATATTCCCCCTACGACCTAAAATTTCAAAGAGTTTGAACTGCTTTGGGATTCTTTAAACATTTTTCTTTTTATAAATACCAGGATGGATAAGCCTTGACTTCAAGGCTTTAAATTTGATTTTCTAATTTGTTCCCGAATTTGTGGATCCTACTTCTCCTCAGAGACAGTTTGTCCTCCTCCACGAGACCATCTACAATTCTTCTAACTCTGATTTTCTTCCTGTTTTCTTTACAGAATTACATACTCTTCTGTTTTGAGCAGATGGAGGTGCCTCCTTCATATTACACACACACACACACACACACACACACACACACGCACATTATGTATGTATACCTCTCTTTTTAGACTTAGGCCATAGATTGATTCTTTGATATACTAAGACTCTAAGCAAATTCATGCGGGGTTTTGTTATTCAAAGGATGGTCCAGGGACCAACAGCACCAGTAACATCTGGGAGCCTGTTAGAAATAAAGAATCTCAGGGGCGCCTAGGTGGCGCAGTCGGTTAAGCGTCCGACTTCAGCCAGGTCACGATCTCGCGGTCCGGGAGTTCGAGCCCCGCGTCAGGCTCTGGGCTGATGGCTCAGAGCCTGGAGCCTGTTTCCGATTCTGTGTCTCCCTCTCTCTCTGCCCCTTCCCCGTTCATGCTCTGTCTCTCTCTGTCCCAAAAATAAATAAACGTTGAAAAAAAAATTAAAAAAATAAAGAATCTCAGAACTACTAAATCAGAATCTGCATTTGAACAAGATCCCCCAGTAATTTACATTAAATTTTGAGAAGTATTGCTTTGGAGGTAAGCTTCTAAAAGCACACCTATAATATAGGTACTTCACAAATGCTGAATATGACATATACAACATATGAAACACAATGCATGGTGCAGTTTTGTGCTTTTTGTTTTGTTCTGGTTTGTTTTCGCAGACTCTTCCCTCCAAAGACATAGGCAGTGGTGGTTAAAATTGGTTCATACAGGCAAGCAACACCCAACTGTGAAAAGCTTAGAAAGTTTCTAAAATAGGTGTGAAACACAGGCACTTCTATTTACTTTTTAAAATTTTTTTAAGGGAAGACATTTTCTTTTCTTTTTTTTTTTTAATGTTTGTTAATTTTTGAGAAAGAGACAGACAGAGCATGCGTGGGGAGGGACAGAGAGAGAGGGAGACCCAGAATCCAAAGCAGGTTCCAGGCTCCGTGCTGTCAGCACAGAGCTCAACGTGGGGCTTGAACCCAGGAACAGCAGGATCACGACCTGAGTGGAAGTCAGACTCTTGACCGACTG
Organism: Herpailurus yagouaroundi; assembly: GCF_014898765.1. Classification (NCBI taxonomy): domain Eukaryota; kingdom Metazoa; phylum Chordata; class Mammalia; order Carnivora; family Felidae; genus Herpailurus; species Herpailurus yagouaroundi. The sequence continues at coordinate 13,204,225 of NW_024412433.1, forward strand.
AGCCACTCAGGCACCACAAACACAGGCACTTCTAAACATTAAATACACAAACTCACAAATAAATCATATTAAGAATAAAAGTAACATACTCAAAACTCATCACTGCCCAATTATTTTACTTACGTTACTATTATTTATATCTCGGATTCCCCGGCCCTATCTGTATGGTATGATACTATAAGGATGTGTATAATACCTCTTTTCAACTGTGCAATGAGTGACCTGTGGTTGGTAGCTTGAAATCAGTCACGATGGTAGTATTTATACCATGGAAATCCACAAATATTACAGTTCAGGTCTTGACTGAGTGTTTTGATTTTCTGGATTTAGGAACGTGATGGAGAAAACGATAATAATGTAAATGAACTTAAAAGTGTGTCATAAAATATACATTTGCATACTTTTTCTTTTCCTAAGGATCCTGTTCAACATTTACCAACATATTGCTGGGTAAAGTCACAAGAAATAGAACGTTCCTACAATCAACAGAAACGTGGCACATTTTTTTATGTAAAATCATTTTCGGACATCTATGGAAAGTAGAGTAACCCACCCTATAGGTTTTTATTAACTTATTTAGACTCAACTCAAAATTTTCTCTGAACATATATGGAGCTTCTCTAGTACCATGCAATTATGAATTATTCCATAAACATGTTCTGACCTCACATATTTATTAGAAAATCACGTAACCTCTCCAGGTTTCTTTTTCCCTCACTATAAAATGAGGAGTTTATATTCCATAAAGTGTCATGTTCTCCAAGACCATTTAATTCCCAGAGGACATTCTAAGCATGTAGGTTTATTAGCAACTGGGGCAAATGTCTTTTTCAGTTTCTCCTTGGGAAGTCAGTTCAGTATTGTGAAAGATACATCCAAAAACCTGGACCAGGAGATTTTAATTATAAACAAAATATGGGATGTACTCTCTAGCTCTGTCTACACAATGGCAAAAGAGCTGAATGAAATCCGTAAATGTTGACTCTTCAGGTACGTAACTTAATCATTCAAACGGTAACCCTCACACATGACCAACTAAATGATTTCTCAATCTAGATTTGTGGAAGTAACATAAATACATACAAAAAACCAAAATGCCATTTTTACTTTCAGATTCAAGTAGAATATTGTTTCCATACCCCATGTGGAATTTATACTCATAACATATAAATCAAACAAAAGTTAGTTGCACTTCCTTCCTTCAGTCTTGTTTATGTTTTCAATATCAGCATTACCGTTGACTAACGTGACAAAGAGAAATTTAAGTTCCATTAGAGGAGGAACAGAGAGAAGATGGTATCATTTGAGGAAGTAGAATGAAGCTCATTAGTGCACCATACTGTGAAGTGGTTACTTTGGTTTAGTTTCGCAACAGTCCAAGATTTGGCCAATAAAACAATTGTTAATTTGGGTAAACTTATATTCTTCACAGTGACATATTCCAAAATGCAAATAGTGAATACATTTGTTTGGTTCATTTATGATTGTTTGTTATGGTTTTCTATACATTCACAAATTTCTACCAGAGGTATGTATAAATCTAATATTCATGAAAAAATAGGAAAAAAAAAAAGATTTATTCTAGACAATGAGTCTTAATGGACCCAGAACTGGAGTATCTGACAAAGATTATAAGTACTTTGTGGGGAAAAATTTTCGTTGTCCTGACCCTCACTCTTGGGTATATATTCAGAAAATAACAAATCTCTGAAATGGGTGATGTTTTGAAAAACAAAGGAGTAATACCATATTTATCTATTGTTAGCAAGGAGAGAGGTAGTTCATCTGCTTTCTTTCTGGAGAACTTACACTGAAATATTTAGGAGACAAAATTTAAATGAAAAAAAAATAATTACTATTTAGATATAAATGTTTCAGAAAATGACAAACTTCCTGGATTTTTAAACAGCACCCACTGAACATATGTTGATAATTTGTCCCCTTCTTTTCTACCCAAAGTCAAAATTAAGAGCATCAGTCTTGTACCATGTTTGAAAATAGACTGATGGGTTTAGGGAACATTTTCATTTTAAAGGCCTCTTGCCTCTGTACCAAATGCTGTCCCACCTCAGTGCACTTAACGTTCCTTCCTCCCAATCAGTAACTGTCTTCTAGAGTCAGTGGGTTCACCACTGTAGATTACTCTGACCTCACCCTTCCCCTGTCCACTCTTCTAATTGTCTACTTCCATTTTTTAATTTTTAATGTTTATTTGTGAGAGAGAGGGGGGAGCAAGGGCAGAGAGAGAGGGAGACACAGAACGTGAAGCAGGCTCCAAGCTCTGAGCTGTCAGCACAGAGCCTGACGTGGGGCTCAAACCCACGAACCATGAAATCATGACCTGAGCCAAAGCTGGAATGCTCAACCGAGTGAGCCACCCGGGCGCCCATCGAATTGCCTACGTATTTGCTGCCTGTTGAAAATGCATAGCCAAACCTGCGACTCTTATCTCCAAATGAAAGTGAAGGAGAGCCAAGCGAGCGTCCCAACAGACTAGTAGACCTGTGTGATTCTCAGAGATGTGATGTCAAAGCTGGCTGATTTTCAACAGTTTCCTTCTCCTTGGGAGGCAGTATGATTCTTAGAAGCCAGGTTGTCAAGTTTCAAATCCAGGCTCTACCTCTTAGTAGACATGCGATTTTAGGCAAATCACTTGACCCCCTAACCTTTACCTACTCCATACAGAAGACAAGGACAATATGGTAGCTCCCTCAAAGAATGGTGGGAAGATTAAATATCCAGTAGAGAATACAATAAACCCTTGTTAAATGGTATTTCTTGCCATTATTTTTGACCTCTTGGATACATTCTGTAAGTGAAAATTAGCAGCTAAGTGATGTCAGGGTACGTTTGGTATGTTTATACTGCATTTTAATGGATTCCTTGGAGCATTTTCACTGCCATGGAGAGACAGTGGAGTCTGGCATTGAAGGCAAACAGAGCCAGGTTCAATCCCGGCCTTGACATTTGTGAGCAACTTACCCTCTCTCAGCTTGTTTTTCTCCTGTGGCAAATGAGGCAACATATTCACAGGGGCTGTTTGGAGAATAAGATAATGCCTTTATAGTAATGCCCCCACCTAGAACCCAGACCCTTGTGAAAAGTGGTTACTAGCATTCACCAAAATCAACTATAGACAAGCAAGTGTTTCAATGGGGAGGTTGCCTGGGATATTGCTATGAATGTGTTACTGTAAGTCTAGTTCAGAGACCTACTCCCAATGAAAATAAGCTAAATTACTTCAAAATATGTTTAAATACAACCATGCCTTGGTATTTTCTTGAACTCAGAGAGTGAAAAAAGCTATTTGAGATATAATATTGCTTTTAAAAAGTCTCAGCTATATTCTTTTTAATCTATCATCACAGCGATATCCAAAGATCAAGGTCACAAAGGCAGGTTTTCTAAGCAACCAAAAAATTAAAATTCATCCAGACTGCACTGCTTCCCACACATTCATTCACACACACGAATATATAAACACCAGTACATAAACAGCTTCAGGTATGATTTTTAAACTGCAATGGCTTTGTTTGGGGACAACCAAGTTTATAGCATGTTCAATAATACAGACATGGTTTCTGGCAGACATTTTCTGCAGAGTGGCTGGAGTCTGATTAATTTCCACGAACAGTGGAGGTTTGTTGAAATTCCTCCGTATTGAATGGAAGGTTGATCCTGAATAACGTTCTACCACATACTGTTGGCAAAGGTATGCATGCATGTTAGTTCGATTTAGCAACATTTTTGGCATTGTCATCTGAAAAGAAAGCATGCTTTACGCAAGACTCAGGTAAGATTGTATGTAAACATATGTACGCACATATATAAATATGTACGCAAAGTCTTATGTAAAAGTTTTTCTAGTCTTTACAGTCCAGTGCTATCATTATGTGCCAGGTTTTTGCTTTTGTTTTTTTCACTACAGTCCTGGTAAGGCGTTGGCTATTAACATTTCAAAATGTAAGTGAGAAAGAACACACAATGCCCCGTATTTTGTGGGAAAGGAGAATTTCTCAGCAAGCATCCCCCCATGAGATGTTTTCCTTAGAATTGCTTTTTACCCACCAGAAATGCTGAGCGTGCTTTTCCTCAAGTATGGCACAAATAGCAAGATCCAACGGAAATTAAAAAGAACCTGTACTGTGTATGCCAGACTTCAAGAAGGCACTTACGTCCTGCAATTTGGAGTTTCAAATTATCCTAATGAATAGGCCAAAGTGAAACCTAATGGGATTTTACTTTTATTTCTAGTAATTGGGGGAATGGATCTACCTATGTTCACATCTAACATAGGAATAAGCAGACATGGAGAAAATAAGGAAGGACAGAGCTTTTCTATAGTAATATTTTAAAAAGTAGAATCTTACCAGATCTATTATGTTAGGCACAAAAAATCACATCACAAGTAACTTAAGGAAAATATACCAAGTTTTAAAACTGTATGTGCATTCTAAGACAGAAACACACAATGCAATCGCTTACCGTTTCTGTAATGCCTAATAGATAAGAAAGCTGCAATATATTTCATTGTGAAATCTTCAAAATGGCCTATTAGTTGTTAATTAACACTTTTCTCCTTACTTTAGTCTACTGAAATCAGAGTTTTGAAGTACCACCTGCCTGATTGATAGAAGAATTCTCAATATCAAAGTTAGAATTCAAGTATACATACAAACTGTTAAATTCATGGGTCACAGGAAATCGTTCCTTATCACAATCAGAGGAAGCTTTTCTTCGTGTCCTTCATGTCTTCAGAGCTTCTCCTCTTTCTCATTAGGATGGTGGATGTTGCTAGAATGACTAGATTACTTAAGTGATCATGGGTTTGTGTATTGCTGATGAATTAATTTCCTAAAATGTCCCTTTGTCATGCCTCTTTTTCTCAATGATTTTCTATTTGCTGTATCTGAGTTTCTCCATTTATCATTCAATCACATCCTTAATCTGAATGCCAATACTTTGTCTGCTTGAACTGAACCTGTGACTCAAACTACCTTATTTCTGGATTTATTTCTGTGTTTCTTCTCCTCTTCTGACCAGAGATACCAGTCATATTGGATTCAGAGGTCACTCAAATTTAGTATGGCCTCATCTTAACTTGATTATATCTACAAAGACCGTATTTTCAAAAGTCACATTCACAGGTACCAGGGGTTTAAGACTTCAACACATCTTTTGGAGGGACATAATTCAAAGCATAAAAAGTACTCTTCTCTCAATGCTCAACATACGCCCCAACTCCATCAAGAAGGTACTTGTCATCTGTGTAGCTCATACTTCTCTAAATTTTCATTGACTGACTCACTGTAGGCATTAACTATGAAGGGTTTGTTCATCCCTCTATTCCAGGAACCTGGAATAGTGACTGATATGTAGTAAGAACTCGATAAGTATTCATTAAATGAATGCCTGTACTCAACAAATGAATCCATTTATACCATATAATTCAGTTATTTTTTTTTGTATGCAATGACACAGTGGTACTTGCTTTATTTAAATTAATTGCTTTTCTAAAAGAATCTGAAGGACACTATTTTATCAATCTTCTATCCCAAGAGGATCACAGAGTCCAGCCTGGGATTCCCATGTGGCTGATAATCTGATAAATGCTTTACTAATTGATCGGTCTAGAAAAATCTGATTGAAACGTAGTAAGACATCAGTAGCCTATTTGGAAGCGTTAAGAAAAAAGTGGAAGTCTATTTCAGGCAGAAAAAGAGGCCACTGAGGTGAAAGCAAAGATGATCAGATTGATGATTAATGTTTTATTTAGACCAAATATAACCTCTCCCAATATTGTAAAAGGTAGCTGAGGAGGTATCTGGCTGATTAGAATTGTTGAGATCCCATCTGGTATCTAAAGACTTCAAGTTTTGATATTTTGGTAATACGTCTCTCTCTCTATTTGTATGTTTTATTAGAACAATGATCTATGCCTGTTTATATACCTACCCAGTTTACTGCAAAACAGCATGTTAAAGTAGAAAATCATAAGAACAGCTCCCGCAGCCCTGCCTGTTAACTTTTCATAACTCCTAATCAGTTTCACAACGGGGAGCAGGGCAAGGCTCACACCTGGGGTCTTAAATATGACAAAGAATACTTGAAATAAGAGAATTAAAGTAATTTTCCCTCTTTGTGTTAATGTTTTGACTTAAGTAGTCTCTTTATCCCCCAAAGAAGGCCCAAATGCTCATTTTCTTAACCCTGAAGATATCTGCAAGATGTTACAGACATCCATGCCACCCACAGAAAATAAGCAAGATAAAAGAAACTGCACAAATTTCCCTAAGTCACAGATGGGGTAAAGGAAAACATGGTTTGGCAAGAGGGCATAAATCTTTTGCAAATGTTTGAAGGAAAAATGTTTTGAAGAAGTGGTATATTCAGAAAACATTGTGTATGTGTTATTTTTGTTCCCTTCTGTGTTGTGGGATGGCACACAAAGGGGGCAGGCTCCTCCCTACGTTATCAAAGCTCTCTCTCCATTCAAGTGGCTGGTTAAGGCCACCAGCTCCATATTTGCAATGTAAATTAACAAACAACATGGTGCCTTCAATTGTAGGTGAACCTTAATAAGCCTGCTGATTGCCTCTTTAGAGCGCAGTTATTTTTGTGCTTAAGGAATTGCTGAATGGTTGGGGAACTGCCTATTTCACAAGAACCCCCATGATCGACAGAAGTTATTGAGTGTGAAAAAGCACAGTGATTTTTGGTTGAGGAAGGAGCCCAGATTTTTGTCCCATTGAAATGCATTCATGGGATGTCAGATGCGTTTTTCAACAAAGCCCTCAAGGTCACACAGCAAGTAGTGTTGGCATGTGTAGGGGTCTAGGAAACACCCAACAGTAAAAATTCCTTCATGAGTCTGATCCAGAGGTGTAACAGGTAGACAGGTAGGTGCCCAGAGGATGACAGAATATACAAATGTGCCTACTGGCCCCGGAGCCAGGTTCATGAATATGTAGAAACCTACTTTTAGATAAGGATCCTGGAGTTCAGGCAAAGGAGATGCCTTTGTTCCCACTATTGCAGAAAATCCACTCCCCATTTCTCATCCTTTTGCTCTTGATTTTACGGGAAAACTAAGTGAATTCACCATTCCCCTAAAGCCAGTTCTTTTATGTACTCAAAATTGTATATTTCATTGCCTTCCACATATTGGATTCCCAAGTTCGTACCCTATCCAAGGGCGAGATGGAAATACTCACAACTTTTGCCACTAATCGGATTAAAATTCTCTAAATAGCTCATCTCATGCCGCGTTTGCTGCGCAAACACTATCCCAAAATGAGCTAAAGCATTTCAGAGAGCAAGCAGCAAAGAGAAAGAGAAGTACGCATTACAGGCAAATCAGACTGCGTTGCTCCTGGTACACAATCACTGATCATCTCTTCCCCTTTGCAAGATGAGCGCACATTTGTGCCTCACTGCCATGCTCTGACCATCCCCCAACCCACCCACCCATGGGATGGAAAAACATTAGAAAGGAAGACAAAAATCGATCACTTTCTCTTAACCCGCACACTTATAAGAATCAGAAAATTTCACATTAATAAAGTTTTGGCTTCTCCTTATTCCAGAAGATCTGGAAACAATGGGATCAGTGGTCCCTTATGAGGGACCATAAGGCAAGCTGGGGGCAAAGCACAAGCTAGCACATCCCCCTCCCCACCCACCCCTGGGATATATGTGATATTCCCCAGGCCCTCCTGGCTGCCCAAGAACAAAGGAAAGGACAGAAAACAAATGGTAAACTGACAGAGATCACAGTCATACAGGACACGAGTCTCCATCAGTTTACAAATATCTTAGTAAATTATAAGAAAAAGGCAATCTTATCAATAACCTAATCTCCTGAAACCTATAGACTCAGTTTCCTGGAGCCCCTAATATCACCCTCCCCTCCATAGGAATGTGGGGGAACAAAAGCAAGAAGGAAATGACAGGTAAAATTAAATTTCCTTATAACCCGCAGCCCATTGACAAACACTTGAGGCAAATACATACTAGAACATTTCTCTAGGAACCCCCTGCCATCCTCCTGTTAATGCCTCACTAGAGGGAAATCAACCTTGGCTGACAATAGCAAAGCCTCAGGTATCTTTGGATATCCTCTTTAGCATATCAAAGTCGCTCTGGAGGCCTCCCTCCTGTCTTTCCCTCCTCCAATTCCGTAGTATATAACCAGTCGGTCTTCCCAACCCCAGCCCAGCTCCTCCTGCCCACAGGTCCTATCCCGGTGCTTTAATAAAATCACCATTTTTGCACCCAAGACTTCCTCAAGAACTCTTTTTCTGGCTGTCCGCTCCAAACCCCACAAACCTCACCATCACCACGAGACCTCATCAGTCCTGATGCAGAAATAGGCTGGAGATGAGTTTGGTGCTGCCCCTTTATGGTGCATGTGCCCTCCAGGCAAGTGCAAACAGTGTCCCTCGCTGTTGGGTTAGAAGCAGAGTGCCTTCATCATTTACGGCCCCCCTCCTGGCTTCTCAAGGTTTTTGTTTTGTGTTGTTTTGTGTTGTATTGTTTCTGATGCAACAAATGTCTACCTGCATCTTCTCCACAGACCTGACCCTCTGCTTCTCTCCCAGGTATCATGGCATCAGGTCATGAAGCTGATTTTGAAGTAGTGTTACAGGATGCAGCACAGGAGGTTTCTCAGGCCAACACCTGGCCAACACCAGGGGAAGAGACGTGGAGGAGAAGGGCTGAGATGGGCAGGGGGAAAGGTCCAGCTGAGATGTGGTCTAGAGCTCAGAGGGATGTGAGAATTGTCCTGAGCTTGGCTTTTAAACCCCTGCAGCTAGTAGTCACTGGCCGTGGGCTGCCCCCTGCGGATGCACTCCCTATCGGGAAGGACCAGTTTAGAAGCCGCTTTGCTCTCCCCTCCTCCCCCAGTCCCTCCCATCCAATCTAGCATTGGAGGCGTCATTGACAGGTCTTTGCTGTATTAGGACATCTGCTATGAGGACTCAAGCTTCTATAGCTCAGAAGTCACCAGGATGGCCTATGTCAGCTGTCTCTGGCTACAAGCAGAGTCCTCCATGATTCCTGAAATGTGCACCTGCTTATAATCCACAGGCAAACTGCTCTGCTTACCCGGCATCTGCCTGCTGCCCTAGCAACCGAATGCTTTCTGAGTGTCCTGGGAAAGACCCAAAGAGGGGTTTTCCGGGGGGGGGGGGGGGGGGGGAAAGGACAGAGTGATATGGGAAATAATGACTCCATATGATTTCATTGAAAACAATTTGTCCAAATGGCATAATTAAGTATTGGTTTCATCTCTTGCTGGTGACTCTAGGGTACCCTGGGGGCGGGCCCCCCTGCCCTCAAGTGTTCACTATTACAAATAAAGCTCAGTAACACATTTTTTTAAGTAGGAAGATTTCTGAAGAATGGACCGAATTATTTGCACATAACCTGCTCATCAAAGAGATACTGAAGTTAAAAATATGTTTTAAAAAAAAGGTATGATTGATTGACTGATGACCTATTCCATTTGACAAAATTATTTCTGCAAATTCGCCATTCAGTAATCTGCTGCCAATCATTCCAAATGCCACAGGTGCAACTGGACTTTATCCCACTCCCCAGCACAAGTAGTCAAATTCATGTCCAGGGTTAGTGAGGTGTAGGCTTAAGCCTGTCCTTAACAATGATTCCTTGGAATTTAGAGTGGTGAGCCATCTTACATACAGGTAGGGCTGAGAGGCAAATTTCTAGATCACCAGTCTCTACCTACCCATTTCTCACCTGGCCTGCTTACTTCACTATGTACGTTACACCTCCAGTCCCAGTAGGGTATCTGAGTTTGCATCTTCTGCTATAGGTCATTAGTCTATAGGGACCAGTTGATTACAAATACTTAATGGGGTGCCTGGGTGGCTCGGTTGGTTGGGCCACCGATTTAGGCTCAGGTCATGATCTGGCAGTTTGTGAGTTCGAGCCCCACATTGGGCTCTGTGCTGACAGCTCAGAGCCTGGAGCCTACTTCGGATTCTGTGTCTCCCCCTCTCTCTACCCCTCCCCTGCTCACGCTCTGTGTCTGTCTCTCAATAATAAATAGAGGTTAAAAAAATTTTTTTTCAATATAATCACTGAGATTGAATGGATTAAACAATCTAAGTCAACATTTTAAAACGCTCTTGACATGTACAGACACATGCTACTGAAACATAAAACGGGTCATTTTTTATTTTTTTCATGCACCAACTGAAGCTACTGGAAGGGGTTTTAAATAATATTCTGATTTGAATAGAACTCAGAATTACTAAAATCACTTGTATTGTCTTACATTCTGTTTCAGGTCATCCACTTTTACAAAGCCAAGGATTTCAGATAGTTTAGGGAGAATTACATTTCTTTGGAGCTGGCCTGGAAATGTATGATCTAACAAGATCAAGAAGATGAATAGCAGATATATTTCTTCCCTGACCCAAGTATAACATCATCAAAGTTATAAAGCCATTCGTTGGGATGGAAGAGTTGGGAACTGGAGTCTTCTAGTCTGGGTGGATGCATTTGGTCGGGAAAAGAGGTTAAACTTATCAAGACACACAAAAAAAGGTGAAGTCAGATCTCAATGGAATGATGATGGGGGCAATGGAGAGAACATGGCAAGAGAGTGAAAAATGAAAAGAAAGGAAGCATAGATATCCTTCATTTCATTCTTTAAATCCAAATGTTAGTCGTTTTTATGACTACAGACTTTTTAATTCAAGCTTGGTAACAATGACTGCCACGTACATTTATTGAGAAATCTCTGGAGAAATATGCGTAGAATAGCAAATCTCATTAATTAAATCTTCATATTAATTAAGTAAACCTAGGCAAATGTACAGCCTACCTATATACAATATGCGTTTATATGTTCAACTTTATTTAATTAGATAATATATTTTTACAGGACGCACGCATAGACTTCAGGGGAGAAATCGCTTTCTAATTAGGACCCAGCATTTTAGAAATTTACATTGCTAACTAATTAGTGTTGATGTTGAGACACCCACATTTAATTATACTGCAATCTGTGGCAGAAGAAGATACATGTATTGACTCAAACAAATAATACAACAAAGGTACATACATTATTGTATTTCCTAAGTCCACAGTGACACTAGCTTAAAATTTGTGTAAAGTCTGTGATAATTGCTATTGCCACCAATGATTCGGAACCTTGTCCGTCTTCTTCGGTAGCCATCTACGCACTATTAGCTACCAACAAAAAACACGATGACATGGTTTTTGTCAATGAACGTCTCCTATCTCCAATCCATGTAGAGTGATGGAATTTTGGACGTATCAATGGTAGGTAAAGGATCCTTGGATCCCTTTTTTTGTCCTATGCTGGCTCTCAAAATAAAAATATGGTAGGAGATACAAAGCACGGACCAGGGCGAAGACATCTGGGGCCCCATGAGGAAAAGTGAAAGGCGGAAGTTGTGAAGACTACATCTCCGTAAGTACAGAAAGAGACCAATTTCTCTTTCAAATCCACTCTGCCTTCTACTCTCTGTGGTTTATTCCAGGAACAGATTTTTGTTTTCTACTGGTCCATTCCTAGCATATCCTGAAGTTCATTCTTTCTTCTCTAAAGTGTATCTTATTTTCAGTGAAGTGTTCAAATACCACTTTACCAGGACCATGAGAAAAGATGGCTGGAGGACCGTGCACCACAGGCTGGGTGGCAATTGCAGTGCCACGCCCGTATGGAAAGAAACCCCGATATGTTCCCAAGTCCCTGGCAAAGTTTGGCACAGACTTGTCTGGACCGGAACCTAACATAACTTAGGAAGACACCTCCTCACATAGGACAAATGGTTACGGCGCATCTGGCATTTATTTAGGGGAATTCATCATCAATTTTAAGTCTTTGCGTGGGGAAAAACAATTTTGATGGAGCATATGAACAAGCTGCACGGTGCCAGTGGGCAAATGATCACTGATGATTTCTTTGAAAAGAAATTTGGTTCACTTAATGGAGAAGCTCATTTCTCTTTGAGTCCCCAGAAGAGGCGTGTTCATTTACTGCTTGGCACAATGAACCCATCTATGAATTCTAAATGCTAATTTTAAATTCTGAGGAGAAGGTCTAGCATGGAGCCCACCCTCTCTTCTGGCCATCTTACTCTAGAAAGAAAATAAGGAAGAGCTGAGATGGACACACTCAGACTCTTCCTTCCAAATGGATCAGTTGGAGAGTGGACGCACCCCTTCTGTGTTCAGAGACAGCCTAGAAATATTACACTCATGGGTCTCGCTCCACAGGAAGAGAATGTCAGGATTAGAGAATCATTACCACCTCCCAACATGAAACTATAAATATATGACCAAATGTGGCTTCGTAACTTAGGAAACCCTCTAATGAAACAGAAAGATTTTAAAAATCAGATGTTGAGGGCTTTTTGATAATAATTTTGGCAAAGTAAATCATCAATGAAAATAATGTACCACGAGCAATATTAGCAAAAACTGTCATCTGAAATGTATCTAATTGATTAATAGAACATTGGTACCTTATTAATTGTAGATTATCCGTAAGGGAGGTTGGTATCCTCTTGGAATCTCTTAAAGGCTAATAATAACGAATGCTAAATAATGTCTATACAAAAAATATCGTCAATTGATTTCTTAGCATCAATTTCACAACTTAAGGGCAACTAAGACAGTGCCGTCCTGAATCTTTTCATCCACCTCAATTGCTTATACCCTCTAAAGGTAATCACACCCCTCAGAGTAAGCGTCCAGGGCACCAAAATACAAACCTGAAAGAATTTACCCCAATCCATGCTTAATTAAAGCATGTGTTTCTCACTTTCAAATGTATATGTGCCTAGTTTTTCCAATTAAATTTCAATGTACTAAGATAGTTCAACGGAGGTTTACATTAGTCCGCAGACACAGTTCATCCCCTGATAGAAAGAGACAGTTTAGCTCGATGGACATTTAGTGTGCCTAAAAAATAGTATTATGTGAGCATCCGGTGTGTGGGGGGGTGGGTGCCACGTTAGTCACTGTGGGATACAATGATGAACAGGACACTCTAACTCTACCTTAACCCACATCCTAATCTGAATACTATGCGGCACCCAAATTCTGGTGAGGAAGAAAACGCAGGCAAATAACAAGAGCACAATGTAAAATTTAAATTAAAAAAAAAGACACATTAAAAAAATATACACACAGTTTAAAATCATTTCTATTAATAAGTAAACTCGTTCAGCTTTATTAGATGCACTTTCTTTTTAAGGGGGGGGTGATACAATAGAGTAGGAGGTAACTATAGATATCTCTCACCCTTCATTTACCCTACTCCTTGAAAATGGGAAAGAAGATGGATCTTTCTGTTTCCAAAAGGATACAAAGAAACTCAAAAGAGACTAAGTATGAGGTTAGGAAACTGGAAGAAGAGATGACGGATGCAAACTCTAATAGTGGCTTTCAAGGGAAGTGTGTTATTTTTATCGAAGAAAGGGACTGTTATTCATCATCTCCCTACAGGTCTGCAGAGAAAGTCATCAAGAATTAGTTTAGAACTAGGTTGTATCTTGTTAACTAATTGATAAGAAGGAATGAAACATTTATATTTCCAATAAACCAAATATTTGTAAGTTGAAATTTGCAGTTGCTAAAGGTAGGACACCCAAGCATTTTTTAAAAGAGATACTTTTTTCATGTTTTTATTTATTTTTGAGACAGAGAGAGACAGCGCATGAGCAGGGGAGGGGCAGAGAGAGAGGGAGACACAGAATCTGAAGCAGGCTCCAGGCTCCAGGCTCTGAGCTGTCAGCACAGAGCCCGATGTGGGGCTCGAACCCATGAACTGTGAGATCATAACCTGAGCCAAAGTCAGACGCTTAACTGAGCCACCCAGGCACCTGAGTTTTCTTCTTTAGTGTGAATCAAAGCTCAGAGATATGTTTCTCCAGTACACAGCCGCATTACTTTGTCTGGCATTCAGATAAATCTAAGCCTTTGCTATGTTCTATTAAAAGAAAACATTTTAAACGGTCTCCTTTTCTAAATGAAAGGATTAAAGCTATACGGACATTCATTTCATCAAAACATCTGCAATCCAATCTTACCTATAGACTCTGACTTATATTTTGACATCTTTAACAAAGCTGCAGAGAATGCTTTAACCTACGTACATTTTCTTAAACGATCCCTTAAGTGAATCTCCGTTGTGCTTTGTATGTTGCTTATTTTTTTCTCAATCATCAGTGGAAATTAGTTCAGTTGTAACATTTAATCAGGTAACTAAAGAAAAAGGAGGGAGAACGAAAGCTCAGCACATCACTTGCCACAAAAAACACCCTGGAAAGGATTCCACATTATTTCTGCTCGATCAAACACTTGTTCTAGAAAACATCACACGTGGGTACTGTGGTCCTTGTAGACTCGTTTGGGTATTAAGACTCCTGTTTTCCTCTCATGATGTTTAATACAGAAAAGCAAATGTTTCATTAGGCACTATCCTTATTCCTACCTGTCTGCCATATGACCTTTGGTCGTGGTTAACATAATAATGAATTACATTCCTTTCTGTGTATTCACAAATACACTCTTGAGGCCAATAAAATGGTGCATATGGCATAATAGAATCATCTGTTCAATCATAATCATTATTATCTGAATGCATTCAGGCTGGTGGAAGTTGACAAGAGTCTGTGTTGTTCTTTGGACTCAGACTCAGGGGTTAATATGTTGTTCTGTTCCTTGGTTTAGGTTTAATGACATTTGCTTCTTTTCTTATAGTTTATACATCAGCAGTTTCTGTAGTTCAGTGTTAGAGTTTTTGTCTGTTTATTTGATATTCAAAGATAACCACAATAAGAATTACAGTGGGATTAATTCAAAGTGGTTTTTTTCTTTTATCAGTGGAGGAGTGTGTTATTGAAAGATCGGTGGTCTCTTCTATACTCTACTTACAAGCATTAGCGTATCTTTAGCAACAAACCGGGGATCCTCTTTAAAAGAAAATTAGCAATTGACATTAAATCTATAGAATAATATACTGTTCTGCATTAATTTGAGGGCTGAGTAGAGAGCAACAGTAGGTACATGACAGTGATTGGTAGAGGAAAAGCAAAGAAAGTACACTGCATTCACTCTGGAACAGTGTTGGACCGGTGCCAGGCACATACCAGGGTCTTGATCAATATATAATGAATCAATGAAGAAAGGAGGAATGGAAGCCAGGGGCAGACACAGAAAATCAAGCCAAAATTGTGTTCTCGGTCTCCGAGGAGAAGATGCCAGGATGCAAGTCAGACAAGTATCAGATCTTGGGCTATGAATCAGAGCCAACAGGAGAAACTATCAGTGACAAATGGGGCATCAGGAGATGTGATCTCATGAACAAAGTCTGGGCAGGACCTCCACTGGGCCACATCTGGTGGTTTTTTGTTTTGTTTTGTTTTGTTTTATTTTGTTCTGTTTTGTTTAAAGGAGCAGTGTAAGCCCATTCGTCATTGAGCAGAGCACAGTCATGAAAATGTAATGTGTGGCAAATGTCTTTCAACTGAAAACTCCACCAACAAAGCAATTAAGGCGGTTGTTTCTGTATGCTTGGATTCTAGGAAGTCAACCTTCCTGGTAAATAAATATGTTCATTTTCATATGGACCAGGGCCTCTGAAAACCCAAGAGATTCTCACATGATTCATGATTAAGTGAGCAGACCCATCACAAGACTGTTTCAGCGTTATTTTCTAACGATAGGTTTATGCCTTACTTAATCCATATTGAAATCTTAAGACTTGTTGATAATCTTAAATCAGTTTAGTGAATGCAGAGCCTCTAACCTAAGTGTAGAAGAGAAAAACGGTTTTCCCCACTGCTCTCGGTGTCCATGAGTGTCTATGAAAATTAAACTGACAGATTAGTGGCAAAGAAGCACCCAAATTTATGGACTATAAGTTTAACATGATATGGGAGCCTTCCTGAGGAAATTCAGACCTAAAGAAATGGCAAAACCCACTTGCTTTTATATGAGTTTGAGAAAAGTAAGGCAGTTGAGGAACCATGCCTAACTCTGTGGGAGAGGGGTAAAAGAAAATAAGAATTATTTAACAACGTCTGTTTGTATAAAATTCTTTCAGACTCAAAGTCTCATCCTTGAAGATGAGTGTCTTTTAATCTTCCCAATACAGAAGGTCCAAGTTGCCCTTGAACATGAGAGTTGTATCTCCTGCTTTCCGGTAGGTCAAAATGCCCTGGTTGTACCTGCTGATGCACAAGTGCCTTTAACTCAAAATGGCCAATATGTCAAAATGGAAGATCTGGGACTAAGATGCTCTGAACTCCTTCAGAAGCAACGCGCTTCTGAAACATGTCCCCCAAGTAATCTGAAGACTGCAGGAGGGTGCAAGTCTGATCCCAGAGGAGGGAAGAAATGTGTGAGAAGACCCTAACACCCACCAGTGTTTAATTTTGTTCCCCTGGAGATCTATGGCAATGTTTCATCTCCTTCAGCACACATCATCTCGAAAATACACAAATAATAAAAGGCTTGAGGAAAGACATCATGTTTATTCTCATCTTATGTAGCATAATCACACTTGTGCATCAAATCAAGGACATTTATACCTCAGTTTCAGAGAAAGCCGTTCCCTATCTGGCTCATAACTGATAAAATGATGTGATCAATTATGAGGAAATCATAGTTGGAATATTTATGGAAGGGGGCATGCTACTCATCATTTCTCGGGCTTTTTGGCATGAAATCATGTCTTGCGCAGATTATATACAGCTGAGAATGTGAATCCGGATATGGACCTAGGTCAGAGTTTCATGATTTGAATGTGTACTGCGAAGTGTTAAAATAATTACTCAACAAAGTCAAGTGTATCAGTTTCGTATCGCCCCTGTGATAAATGGCCATCAACACAGTGGCGAAGACCACCCGAATTTATTTTCTTACACTTCTGGAGTTCAGTATTCTGAAATGGGTCTTGCCGGTTAAAATTAAGATGCCTGCGGGTCTTTTTAGAGACTTCAGGAGAAAATCGGTTTTCTTATCTTTTCCAACTCTACAGGCCGCCCCTTCTCCTTCATTTAAGGCCCCTTCCTCTATCTTTGAAGCCTGCAATGGATGGTTGGAGCCTTGCCCAGGCCCCACCCCTCTGACTCTTCTTCCTCTTCCTTCTGCATTTAAGGACCCTTGTGATTACACTGCGTGCATCTAGGTAATACAGAAATCTTCTCATTTTCCAGCCACCTCTTAGCAACCCTAATTCCACCTGTAACCTCGATTCCACTTTGCTATATAATATAACATATTCAGAGTTTCCATGATTAGGACATGGACATCTTTGGGAGGCCATTGTTCTGACGACCATGCTAAAGTTCAAGTCAATATCACCACCAAAACTGAAATCCTGGGTAGTAGAAAATACCTGCAATCTTATGAAAAAATTATGATTGAGTTTTAGTTAAGTATATTTGTGAAAATTTTAAAGTTTTACATTGGAACACAAAAGCATTAATTTCTTTATTTAAAAAAATTAACAGATTGGCACTTTTCCTGGAATCTGTCTTCTGTGATCTTAAAGAAATTACATACCGGAAGTTCTAAAACAGTTATTAAAAGCTGTTTTATTGGCTGAAATGTTAAAATAATTGCCTTAGAATTATGCTACCTCATTCTGTGTTTTTTTTTTCTACTCTGTACATGTATTTATTCTTCTAAGCATGAATTATCACAAGGATTTCATATTCTTCAATGGAATTCTTCCATATCATGTGCAAGCTTGCAAGAAGGAACAGTCTTAGGTCCTACTCAACTGAATCAGAATCCATATTTTTACAAGATCCTTGGCTGATTTGTGAGCAATTAATGTATGAGAAGCACTGATATAGCAGAGTCTCTTACTTAATGTAAACATTTATCTTAGCTGTCAGTATGTTTCCCTGTTAACTGTTTCAAAGGCCTTCATTAATATTTTATGCATAAAATTAACAGCTTTCCTATCATATTTTAATTTGTACAATAATAAATAAACATTCATACTTCCCATCGCTGATCCACTTTTCAATCTCTAAAGACAGAGAAGAACTTACACCCTGACTTACATCTAGCCTGCTCATCTATATTTGAAAGTGAATATACCGGAGTGTTGAATGCTGTGCCTCATTTGATCACTGAGCTGGGTACACGATTTGGATTTGAAAGTATCCTAAAAAGTCTCAAGGGCTGATTACACCCAGATTTTAAAATTCTGGGAATTGCACTGAAACAGGCATTTGGTTACCCGGCCTTCCAAAGGCCAACGACAAAGCCAAAGCTGAAGCAGATTTTAATGTAACACTAAGGTTGAAACTGAATTGTGGTGTGTGTGCATGTATGTGTTTTAGCAGATTTTATTGTCCCTTTTAACGCCGATTTGGAAAGGAAACAAATCAAAATAAACAATAAGAGAAAATTAATCAACTTAACACCCTAGGCAATCTTTGGCTGCTTCACTGAGAACAAATCAAATTCAGTGAGAAACTCTAAAGTTGTCCTTACATATCTGAGAGGCTGTCAAATAAAAGAGGAAGGAAAAAACTATACAATATAGCCCTCGGGAGTAAAACTTGAGACAATGTGAAGAAGTTACAGGAAGAAGGATTTCATTCGTCTTAAGAAATAACTTTGCAACCATCTAAGAGAGCTAGCTATCCAAGGATAAGATGGCTGCCTTGGGACCTAATGAATTATCTTCTGCCTGAGGTGCTTCACTTTAGGCAGAATGACCCTTTGAAATGAGATCTGCAGAGGGGACTCAAGTTTCATTTGGATGATTAATAATAATGGCTAACATTTATTGAGCCTTTCCTAAGAGTCTGGCGCAATGCGGATGTAACTTACAACCCTAATTTGCTTACTCACAACTCCATTAGATGGGTGCTTCTGGTTTCTCCATTTTAAACAGAGGCTCAGAGAAGTTAAAAGACTTCATCTAAATTGTGCCCATAGTGAATGGCAGGGACAGAATTTGAATCCAAGTCCCTTGGATTATAGATACTTGGAATGAAGCAGAATAGACTTGGACCCTCATTGTCCCTCAACCAGAACAATGCTTCTTGGCAATTTGTGCCAAAAGGCCTAGGACGACTCCAAATTTTAAGAGGATGTTTTACATTTTACTGCTTCCAAGTTATTTGACGTGAGTAAATCATTCAATATTTCCCAGTACTATTTACGGATATGTGTGTGTATACTTGCAACTATAGCTATAGATAATAGAGAATAGAGACAAGAAAGTGGTGGTTGGTTTCCCTACTGCACAGTGATTAAGAGGATTAAGCAAGTGAATGGGAAGCAACTTAAGAGCACGTGGTTTCGAAGTTCATGAAATGTTTGTTGAATGAATGTACAAATGAATAAACGTTCCTTTCTTAACATATCATATAACAGAGTTTTGAAGCCAAGGGGAAAAAAAAACACATGATTTTGCCCATTATTTTATGTTCTATTTATTTAATGCCACAGAAATTTGTAGCTGAGTAAAATGAGCAACGTGGGCTGTGTGAGCTTTTGTGATCAATTTGAACTGGAATTAGCCAGCCGTTCCTATCAGCTATAAAGTGTTCCACCTGTTACTTTAAATTACAGTGTTGGTAATGGGTTCTATAAAGTATACATCATCTGTTCAGTCTGGTAAATGCATTCATCCTGTATTTTATATATATATATATATATATATATATATATATATATTTTTTTTTTTTAAGGCAAAGCAATAATTTCCAGCCTCCAAATGACTCTTACAGATAGTGATGGAGTTTTGCCAGATCTAAATCTTCATAGTATAATAATAATAATAATAATAATAATAATAAAGAAAAAAACCTCAGTTTTGTTTCAGTGCAATGAAGTAATTCTCTGTATAAAAACAGGTGCATTTTGTGTTCCTGCATATGTAATTATCAACACAAGTTAAGTGATAATATTGTAAGATCAAGGGCATTTAAAATAAAATAAAGGCTTTTGTCAGTCACCATGGACAAGAACACACAGTGAGGAGAGTTCCAAATGGATTCCAATGACTTCTTATCTTTCTGGTGACTGGTGGTTGGATTTTTTTGTACCTAATGTTTCCTCATTGTGCTCACCCATTCTTGCCAATACCAAAAAATTAAACCCTTCCATAACCTGGGTCCAACCTTTCTTTTTAATTTAATTGATTAATTTTATTATTCCTTTAGCATTTGCATAAGTGACTTACTGTTTTTGCTATTTCATATTGAGTCATCCTTTATGTGGTCCTGGCATGCTTATATTGCTTTTTGGACCTCCCCTCCCCTCTTCTGCATGGTATTTTCTCACCTGCTGCAAGGGTATTCATTCAGGCTTGGCCAAAACCTAAGTCTTCTGAAGTCTCCTGGCCATAGATGGTTTAAGGATGATCAGTTAAAACCACTACCTGGAAGAAGACATGCTCTTTCTACTGGTCTTCAACTGGGAGGTTTTAGATACCCCATGGTGCCTGAGAGATGGCAGAAATCCAGAGAGACAGAGTCCTAACAGTTACAAGATTAATACTTGTGGAGCATTCACAGAGTGACAGGCAGTGTTGAGAGCACTACACGTGTAAACACGCTGTTTTGTTGGTTGCGACAATCACATGTTCGTGTTACAGTTGAGGAAACTGAGGTACACAGTCTTTAGGAGTGCCAAAGGACACACCGTTATCGAGGGACAGAACTGGGGTTTGAACCTGAGGAGGTGGCTCGTCTTAACCATTCCCTTCTCTGGCCTCTTCAAGTGCCATCATTTGAGCTGAAGCCAGGTGGGTCACTGTAGATTTTATTCCATTGAGCTAAATAATCCCACTGAGACATTTCGACTTCGGTTTGCCATCAGTGCCAAAAACCAGACCAGACTCCTCAGAAACAAAATGTGTCTCATGAGTTTCACTCTTCGTATTTACTGACTTTAGAAATACTCCACCAAACCTATTCTTTCTAGCTGAACGTTTTCTACCAAGTCCGGTTTCCAACATGAAGCCTTTGCTTGCCCCCTCCAGCCTACAGGATTGCTCCCTACTTAGCACCTATAAACCTACATCAAGGTACAGCTGGTTGTTATCTCCTTCACATGTTGAATTTTGCGTTACTTCTAATGCCCACATCATTTTGCCCCCAAATAAAATACATGTCTTGAAGGTAAAGGCCAAGACCGTGTATTGTGTTTTCCCTGATTCTTCAGGGTGAATCCTACAAAATCCTTGCACTTCCTTTTTATGCTGATAAGTAAAGAATAGGCACATTAATTCGAGTATTTTATGAAAAGAGAGGTATCCCCTTGAATAATCTAACACATTTGTTAGGTGTCAGATTATCAGAACTAATTATGGTGGCTAGAAAAAATAGGAGTTTGGCCTTGGGGCTATGTATTGTGCATTTCAAAATGGAAATGGATTTTACTATGTGTTGTTTCATCTGATTCTCACAACTGCCTTGTGAGGTCAGTGCTTATCACTTCCCCAAGATGGTCAAAGAAAATCAGATTCAAGGATAAAAGACTGCCAGTGCGTGAACATCTACCATTACAATGTAAACTTTTACATGTGCACCCTAACTCATTCTACTCTTCCATTTGATTATTTTATGGCCAGCAGAGTATTCATCACATAGTCAGTGCTCAATAAATATGTATTTGTTTGACTCGCTCTTATCCCCCTTCATCACTAAAAATATGTTCAGTGTGTTGTGTTGGATACTCCAAGAGACAATGAGGTGATATAACAGACATTTCCACTGTCCCCTAGGAATTCAGTATTGCAGTTTGTGCAGAATGATCTACTATAAACACATACGTGTCCTTTTCACGCTCCAGAGTTGGTGTGGATCTGAATGTATACCAACCACAAGGGCAACACATAGAAACAAAGCCCACAGTGTGCAAACCAACTTGAAAATTAACAGCCTAAAAACTTAGACATTGTTCATGGAATCCCTGCTGGCTAATTTTGATTCTGGAGCACGACAAAGACGAGGGCTTGCCACCATTCAGTGCTTCTGAATAGCAATGATCATTTTGAAGCTTGGAAGGTGTAACTTAAAGTTAGAGCCCTCTTGGAGGAGAGGAGAACCAGCATACATGGGGATTTAGAACTGAGTGCATCCGCAAGAACTGTAAACACATATATTAACTGAGTTCTAGAAATAAATAATTCAGAAGCATTCATGACCCATAACTTTAGTAAAAGAGGCTTATTTACAGGTTAATTCATTCTTTCAGTTCCTTTTTATTCTTTTTAATGCTTATTTTTGAGAGAGAAGGAGAGAGAGAGAGAGAGAGAGGCAGAGAGAGAGGGAGACAGAGAATCTGAAGCAGGTTCTGCCCTATCAGCACAAAACCCGATGTGGGGCTGGGGCTAGAACCCACGAACTGCGAGATCATAACCTGAAGGGAAGTCAGATGCTCAACCAACTGAGCCACCCAGGGGGCTTACACTTCCTTTTTCTACTGATAAGTAAAGAATAGGCACATTAATTCGAGTATTTTATGAAAAGAGAGGTATCCCCTTGAATAACCTAAGATCCTGCTCCTCCTCCCCCCAGCCCCTAAATATTTCAATTTAAGTACATCTCCCTCTGTTTCCTACAATTCCTCTGCTCTCTGTTAAGTGTGACCCGCCACCATCAGAGCCATGTCACTTTCTCCTGATCTTTAACGATTATTGATGACTGTCCCTGGATTACAGCTTGTGTCCTCAAAAGCAGGGGGCGGTGTGTTAATTGCCTGGAAAGATTCCAACTCCTCCACTTGGCCTGCTGTCTCTCTCTCTCTCTCTCCCCCCCCCCTTTTTTTTTTTTTTTTTTTTTTTTTTTGCTTTTCTACCAGAATGCCTTCTTTCCTCGGCTTCCACGGCGCTGAATCTCCTAGTAACCGACTGCCACCGTGCACTTGTATTTTGCCAGTAAAGCTGAAAAGGCCAATCTCAGGTGGCAACAAACTGGGACAGCTTCGGGTTCATTTGCTTTTCTATCACAAGTTCAGTCTTGGTAAATTTCACTTCACATGGAATCCCCTCCCGAGTTCTTTTTAAACTAAAGATCACACCGAAGAACAACAAGAACATTCACAGAAATTACATTTGTTTGAACAGCTGTTGGGAACTGCGCTCACTGTATCCAGAATCTTCTTTTATAATCTCTTGGTCAGGGGGCTACAAGTTCAAACTGCTGATATTGAATTAGGCATAACTGAGGCAGTCGAATGTAGAAGACATCGATTTTACCATTCCCCAGCCATTTCCGAGTTCCTTCTAGGTTAGTGCTCTGAGTATCATAGATTTCTTGTATTTGATCTTTCAACCTCATTTTTAATCTAGTCATTTGTCTGATTCTTTCATCCATTCTATATTAGTTTAAAGAATTGATAGTACATTTGAGGTCCTAACCTTCCAGTATGGAAGGTACTCAACATTCTTCTTCTTTTTTAATGTTTATTTATTTTTGAGACAGAGAGAGACAGAGCATAAACGGGGGAGGGTCAGAGAGAGAGGGAGACACAGAATCTGAAGCAGGCTCCAGGCTCTGAGCTGTCAGCACAGAGCCTAATGCAGGGCTCAAATCCACAAACCACGAGATCATGACCTGAGCTGAAATCGGACCCTTAACGGACTAAGCCACCCAGTTGCCCCATTCACATTATTCTTATTTATATTTTCTTATTTGTAGTGGCTCTTCAGTGTCAGCATCCTTCGGCAGGTTTGGGGGTTATGACGCAAATGACTTTATTCATAGATAACGTATATTGTTTTTTCTAAACACTGATTATTTATTTATTTGAATCATGTGCACACAAGGATGGAAGGGGCAGAGAGAGAGAAGGAGGGAGAGAATCCCAAGCCAGCTCTGCACTCTCAGCCCAGAGCCTAGAGTGGGGTTCAATCTCAAGAACAGTGAGATCATGACCTGAGCCTAAACCACTCCTGTAAATTGTTTTAATATCAAAGTCTCGAGGTTTATGTAATAGAGTTGGTCTTTTTTGGATGTTAGTATCAAATATGTTAGGATACTTTAAGATCCACAGGTTTAATATATAAACAGCTTTACAAATACAAATTACGGTAGAAAACAAACATGTTTTTAAGCAAACCTGAGGGAGGTTAAGTGATCTCTTTTGGAAATGACAGAACAATGGGGTCCAAAGCTGGGTGAAAGGGAACAGTTTCAGCAAGAAGTACCCTGACAGCCTTCCGTGTCGCCCTCTCTAGGCCGCACGGGGCAAGGCTGGACCACAGTCTTACTGGAGTCCTAGCACAACTCCCTGCCATGTCTGTGTGGTGAGGACCTGCCTTGAACCCCACCTCAGGATGGAGATGTGGAGTTGCATGGAAGTCTGCAAAACTGCTTGGCTATAGTTTCGTGTTGGCTTCTCAGTGGAAAACACACTGCTCACAACGTCTTGCAAATGGTGTCTCTGGTTCAGAGTCGTACTGTGGGACCAGAAACATGGAGAGCAAACACCGCACCGATCTTGACTTTGCCGTCTGTATAAGTGATAAACTGTCTCAATCCATTTGGACTCATTGTCTCCTTAGCAGCCAAACGTAACGGCTGCAGTGGCAATCCTGGTGGACCTGTTAATCACCCTGCTGCTGTGTATGAACGGCTTTACCACTTAACAGGAACATTTCCATCGCCTTGAAGTATATGCTGTTTTTACTAAATCAATGTGACATAATTGGACCTTACAATGAATTGCTAAGCACTAAAACTTGTTCACATTTGTAGGCACCGCAGTATTGGGTCTTCTCATTTCTATCCCCTCTTTAGTTACTATTTCCTTCCTCTCTGTGTTGTAAGTTCATATTTTGTCTCTCTTAACTTAGTTGGTAATGCAATTATTTTTTCACATCTCCACCTACCCAGTGTAATAAGTTATTCAAGAGAATTGTTTGTTTCTGTATCCCAGATTCAGCAGAGTATATTCGATGGAATGAATGGGTAGATGAATGAACGAATGAACGAATGAACAACAATGGCAACTAATCTTCATTAATGCTTCCTAAGGCCCATTTACTTTCTAAGTCACTTAATTATGTAATTATCACAAAAACTCCAGAAGTTTGGTACTAGCTTTATAGATGAGGAAATTTAGACAAAGAAAGTTTATTAGCCTAAGATAAGATTGAATGTCAGTACTAATAAGTAAATAACAAATTTTTCAAAACATACTAAGAAAAATTATTTAACTTGCATTTATATTTCATATATTTCTTTAATGAAGACACTTTAGCCTTAATATCTTCTTTCCAATATTTTATATAACACTTTAATACGTTTTTATTTTATTTTATTTACTTATTTATTTTAAAATGTTTATTTATATATTTTGAGAGAGAGAGAGAGAGAGAGAGAGCAGGCGAAGGGCAGAGAGAGAGAGAGAGGGAGAGAGAGAATCCCAAGCAGGGTCCGAATTGTGAGATCATGACCCAAGTTTCCTGATGTATAACCAACTGAGCCACCCAGGAGCCTCTAATTCATTTTTATTTTAGTGCAATACCAAATTGGGCTGCTCAGATTTTAAGTCCTGTACGTATGAATGTATGTATACATATACATGTATATATACATATATTTTTAATACCATCTTAAAAGGTATCACAGGTCACATAAATCACATTTTGGCCATTCACATGAGAATTCAGTTAATGCAAACCCAATATACATATCACTCAGTAGATTAAAATATATAAATTGTACACCCAGTGTGAAAAAGTGGTCAAGTGAGAGAGAAGCGCTATTTTTTTTCCAGATGGTCCTCTGAAAACTTTGTTATTCTATCATTCTAAGATCTGCTTCCTGGCTTCACAGAAATCCAAGCTCTAATTAAGCACTGGAACTGTCAGTGAATCGGGGTGATTTTTATGTTCAATTGATACAGTTCTTGTTATTCTTTAAAATATTAAAAGAACAAAATTTTGATGTGTTTTAGCAATCTGGGGAAGGTAGGACTTTGGCAAAATTGTGCACAGAAGATAAGTCAACATTTTCTAGCTGAAACATCTGACGATGTTATGAGTAACCCAAACATTTGTAATGTTTTGCCACGGAAAATGTCAGTGATATACGTCTATAATATTTGTTTTGCAAAATACAAAAGTTTTTATAAATTAGGTTATATGAACATCATTAAAGTACCAAGTGACATAGCTCTTGGCTAGGTCAATAACAAAAAATGTGGACCAACTTTTTTTTATTCCACATGTTTTATGCTGGTAAAGGGAGAGAAGAAAATATCATTTCCTTCCTCAACTTTACAGGAGAAGCAGATGAATGACATAAGTAAGTAGTGTCATCTTTGAACATGTTTTTATGTGTATTATTAGCATTTCCAAACTAGTTTGGAAAAGCATTAGTGTTTCTAAAACTCCCCGTAATTGTAGGATAAGTTGGCAACAAAATGATGTGAAGGTAATATTTTTCCAACAACTGGCCAATGACCGGAGCCAACTCAGACATCCACTTTCCCTCCCTCACCATCATGTAAATTCTACAGATCCTTTATTACAAGATAACTAATCATATCCCTCAAAAAGTTTACTCTAAGTAAATTAATTGAAAACATAATATCCCCTTAAATTTGATTCCTACATCTTGTGCTACCATGTCCCAGGTGTGTGTGTGTGTGTGTGTGTGTGTGTGTGTGTGCGTATAAAATCAATAAATCAAATAACTCAGGTATGTATAGGTTTCTATACAAATCTATTTGGGAAGATTTCACTTTTTATTTATTTATTTTTTTTCAACGTTTATTTATTTTTGGGACAGAGAGAGACAGAGCATGAACGGGGGAGGGGCAGAGAGAGAGGGAGACACAGAATCGTAAACAGGCTCCAGGCTCTGAGCCATCAGCCCAGAGCCTGACGCGGGGCTCGAACTCACGGACCGCGAGATCGTGACCTGGCTGAAGTCGGACACTTAACCGACTGCGCCACCCAGGCGCCCCAAGATTTCACTTTTTAGAAGCACTTCTGTCTGTATTACAATTTTATATTCATATATGTTCACATCACTTTAAAATACCACAGATGGCATGTGCGCTAAGAGAAAGAAATAGTGAACTCAAGGAAGATGTAGTTGCCAGTGCGCATAATTTAATTCATACTGATTCTGGTTAAGTTGGTATAGAATTAGACTCCACATGTTGAATTTCTATAGGCAGTGTTGATGCCATAATGAAGGCAGGAAACAAATCTCTCTGGGAATCAATGGCTTGCACGGTAACTCTTTCTGAGTGGTTGGTGGCCATTTGAACATATATAGTTTCAACCTTTCAAACTAATTCCAAGGTTATTTGAAAAAATTACAACCTGAGCAGATGATTGCCATTCGGTGTTTCACCCATTCAACATGGAACTACCCACTGAAATCATCTGAATCCAACTAGCAGCTGCCATCTTGGCTTGACACAAGACCGTACAAAGGAATGTGTAAAACTTCCTGGGAACTGACAGATCACACGAGGCCAATAATGTGATCTCTGTTAACGTTTGTTAATTCAGTTGGAGAGATGGCCCGTGACTATTGCTCTTCAGTCTGAGCTCACATCTCATAAAGGGACTTCACCAGCCCAAAGGGAAAGGGGCTTAACCCGTATGCGACCATTACTCTACAGCTGTTTCTCAAAAGAAAACTCAAAACTCTCGAGTAGTATTTACATAAAATTCCCAGAAAAAAAAATAGTTGGTCTAGTGATTAATGGGCCTTGTCATTATTTTACAGGTAGTTTCTTGTAAGTGTGGTTCTATTTTTAACAGGAATATGCCATATCCCTCCCCCCTCCTTTTTTTTTTTTTTTTTTTTTTTTTTTTTTTTGCCATGGAGCCATATATGCATCAGAACCATCATTTTATACCGCATTCAGAGATTGGCTCTGCTCAAACAAAAGCATTGATGTGTAAAGAAATCAGTTTGCATGAACATCAGAGTAGCCTTGACTTGGCACTTATGTCTACTCCCAGAGCCGCGGGTCTGGGGCCTTAAAATTCTGCCTGAGAATGCGTTAGAAAAGACAGGAAGGGAAGGAGCTAATATTTAAGTATGCTCGGTAGATATTTTCATTTGGTTATTTCATGGAAGCCTACTACAACTCTGTCAGGTTGGTAGTTACCTCTATTTCCTAAGTGAAGAAACTAAGTCCCCAAAAAACCCATGATTGGCTCAGGTTTAGTAGCAGATGGGTGATTTGAGCCCAGAATTTTCTGACACCAAGGACTTTCAAGGAAGCAACAATGTGGGTTGGGGCCAACATGGGTTCTCTCAGTTAAGTTTGAAGAATACTAGCATGGTGGAGTAAAAATGACATTTCTTGTGCACCCTCGGTGTATACAGCCCTTGGGTCAGTATGAACTACAGTATCACTCTGAGCACCTGTAACGCAGTCACCGGCCTAGGTTCTCCTACCCGGATGCTCATTTGCCTTTGCTGCGTAAGCTCGCTCTTTTCCTTCTGGGGTTCTGAGTTCCCGCAAGCTAACTTTTGACCTTAGCCAGGCTTTATACGATAAACCCTTGGTTTGCAAACATAATTCATTCCAGAAACCTGCCTCTAATCCAAAGCACTTGTATGTCAAAGCGAATTTCAAGATCCATCGGCTCCGTGGTGATCGTGTGACATTTGGTGCCACAGACTATGTGTAATGCAAGAAGATACCACTCATCTATCAAGTCAAAATTCATCAGAGATATTTGCTCGTCCTACGGATTACTCACAGAACAAGATACTCGCAATCCAAGGTTTTACTGTAATTTGTTCCTTGATGCATAGAATTCCCGTAGGTGTGTGAAACTACTCCTCTTTCTCATCAAGATCTCAGCCCCGGTCTAACGTAACTTATTGACATTCGTGTCCTGTTGTTCCAATCCTACCCTTTGATTCCTGTTACTTCCTGGCTCCTGACTATTTTTCTAAAATTTATTCTGATGCTTCTCAATATTGTCTTTTGGATTCTTACCTGATTACCTCAATCAATCATCTTGCTTTGACCCAGCATATCTAGGGCTCCATTTCTCCAATCTCTAGGTCCCAGACGACCTTGGACATATTCTGCTGGGATTTCTGAGCAGGTCTGCTAATCCCCTTGCTCTCTGTTCATTCCCTACTCTTTGTTTTAGCCTTAGCTTTATTTTCTGATCCTAGACCCCTACCTTGTGCTCCTAATCCATTATGTCACATAATCCTTACACAGACATCATGCATATGCTCTTTATATCTTTCACTAGTTGAGATATTTTTGTTAGAATTTAGTATTTTATCAGTAAATGGAATATTTAAATTATTTTTATATATTTTTAAAAATTAATATGGATTATAAAAACTATAGGTGCTTTTAAATTACCATGTCTGAGAAAAGGCAATTATTCATCGATGTGATCATTAGGATGTAACATAATTCATCTGTGGAAGCTGCTGGAAGGTACACTTCTGGTCTTAAGGAAGAATTAAGTAACTTCTTTCTGCAAGGATTGCCTTTAAAATTTTTTTTTAATGTTTTCATTTATTTTTGAGAGAGAGAGAGACAGAGTGTGAACAGGGGAGGAGCAGAGAGATAGGGAGACAGAATCCGAAGCAGGCTCCAGGCTCTGAGCTGTCAGCACAGAGCCCGACGCGGGGCTTGAACTCACAAACCGCGACATCATGACCTAAGCTGAAGCCAGATGCCTAACTGACTGAGCCACCCGGGCGCCCCAAGGATTGCCTTTTAAATACAAGCCCAGCCCCTCTGCATATGCTAAGCATCCGTGTGGCATAACATCACCTTTTCCAGAATGACACTGACTTAAGTCTACTAAAATAAATTACTGTTCCTCTTGTAACTGCTTCACTGGGCAGGAACAACCCATTCAGATGCCAATTTGAACAGAAATAGGAAGTAGGTCGTGAGCAAAGGGGACATTTGGAAGAGGCATCTTACAGTATATCAAGCCGTGAGCATCAGCTACTTATATTTTTAATCTCAACATCACTGAACAGACCTGGTACAACTATACGTTCATATAGATTACATCTGTAGGTATTTCAAAGCTGAAAATTCCTAATGAAGACACAGCAATTTAGACAGGTTTCATCCCAGAAAAACCTGCCAGTTGCCCAGGCAAGTCCTCCCAAGACAGCATGGTGATGTCTTGTGAATTCCCCACTGTCATGTGCAAGAATCCTCTGTGATCTGTGGGTTCGAGCCACACGTCGGGCTCTGTGCTGACAGCTCAGAGCCTGAAGCCTACTTGGGATTCTGTGTCTCCCTCTCTCTCTTTGTCCCTCCCTAGCTCGTGCTCTCTATCTCTCTCTCTCTCAAAAATAAACATTAAAAATAATAATAATAAAAGAATCCTCTGTATTCAGCTCTTTCAAATAAGCCAATCCAGATTTTCAGCTTGAAGTTTAGTGACACTCAAGTACTGGTATTGTAGATACAGTTCAAACCTTTCGGGGGCTATTCCCTATATATCCACATACCCATGGTGAGAGGTCTTACTCCTAGCCTTTCAGGCTCAGGACCTGATCTATTTATACACCAGGGGTGGATCTGTTCCTCAGTGATGGACTCCAGTTACCTAAATTCCCATAGACGGCTGTAGAAAACAATGGAAAATGGGAATCTCCCATTATTTTACACAGGAGTCTCTCATCTATCAGAAGTACAATTCACCCAAACTGAGCAGGATTCTTAGAATTCTAGGCAAACTTGCCTCCATCCACTAGAAGAACTCAATGTTTTGGCAAATTGAGATCAGATTAATTCAATCCAGCATGCCTCACAGAGGTTACCCTTGGACATTCCCCCAAATGTGACACTGCCCTCCACAATAATCTTCCCCCTCCACCTCTTTTCCAAGCTTTTTGTCTCTTATTATGCATGTGTCTTATATCATGTACCCTGGTCTATTCCTCTCTCCCCTTGTCCTTTTCCTAACTGCTCATCATTCTTACCAATTGTGAGTCATTCTACCCTAGACCCTGTAACCCATGTTCCACATTGATAAAATTCTCTTTGCATTAAGACATCTTTCCTGAGTATTTCCTATTGCTCCTTAGCTGAAAAGAACCAGAACTCTCTTGGAGGAAGCTGGGTGTTTTGTATTGTTTTATTTTGTTTCTTGTTTTTTTGTTTGTTTGTTTGTTTGTTTTTACGCTGAGATTTGAACCCAAACTTTCATAACCATGAGTCCACCTGATTAACCCTACATCATGTGGTCAAAACTGCATTTTGTAGCATTGCCTGAAATTGTCAGCTAAGAATCTCATTGTCTCAATGTCTCATTAATTGCTAATACAAAATGAAATCTTTTCATTCATTCCACCTGATGGACCCCAGGAACTGAAGGCAAAATCGATAGCCATCCCTCTGCTACTTCTAAGCATTTAGCCTGTTTTCCTCATGTACAAAATCACTGGTTCCTTGAGTTTCATGGTATTTTCTTATGCTTTCCTTCTGTTCACTCTTCCTCATTCACTGACGGGGAACATGGGTCATCGTGCCCTCATCCACTCCACGTGTTGCGATCATTCTGGGTATCTTCGGTGCCAGACAGAAACTGACTCATTCTTATCTTTCATTTCCTTGGTGTTCTCATTTCCAGTAACTTTTATTTCTATTGTACTTCAGTGACCCACCTCCGTGGCTGCAGCCCGCAATTTGCAGTGACCTGGAACTCTCCACCACTGAAATAATAAATCCAGTCACCCTATTCTGTAGCCACACTTTCCATCATTTCAGCTCTCTCTTCTCCTCTTTCTCTAACTCATGTTCTACTCCTTGGTGCTTTAACCTCAAAGAAAGTCCAAATGTGAGCCTTTCTACTTTCTCTCTAATTATAAAGGGCATTCTTGTTTTAATGCTTTTCCCTATTTGGCTCAGATTCCACAGCTATCTCTTTTAAAAAAAGGTTTATTTATTTATTTATTTATTTATTTATTTATTTTGAGAGAGAGAGAGAGAGAGAGCACACATGCATGAGTGGGGGAGAAGCAGACAGAGAGGGAGAGAGAGAATCCCAAGCAGGTTCTGTGCCCATGAGCACAGAGCCTGATATGGGGGTCGAACCCATAAACCATGAGATCATGACCTGAGCTGAAATCCAGAGTCAGATGCTCAACCAATTGAGCCACCCAGGTGCCACCTCCATGATCTATCTCTTTAATTATACTCTTTTCCTGTATCTTCAACTTCCTTGCCCCAAGTATATCCTTTAGATCTGATGTTCAAAAACACAGCTTGTATAGATTTTCCCTGTCCTTAGCCTAATCCAGGATTCTGGGCACTGCTAGAAAACCCATCACCAGTGGGAAATTCATTGACATTATGTATCCATGATCTCCAACCTGATCTCAGCCTTTAACTCTCTCCTCCCTATCCTTCAAACACATGGACTCACTCAGACTCACTCACATATCATCTGCCCCTGCTTTCTTCTCCAGCATATCCCACTCACCCAGTACATTTCCTTTCAGTCACATCAAACTACTTTGCGTTTCTTAAACCCATTATGCTTAGGAGCCTCTTAGCTTGTTTCTCCCTTTGCCCTAAAATAGTCTTTTCCCTAATCTTATCCTGGTTAACTTCTACTCATCACAGACGTCTTACCTCACCTCTACCTTCACCTAGGAAGCCTTACCTGATGCTTTAATGCTGGTTTGGGTGCAAAGCCTACATACTTCCAAAGCGTGTGCATCCTCTATCATAATTCTTAGTGCCGAAAAACAAATGGTCAGTGTTTTCAACACAATAAATATGTGTTGAATGAATGAGCAAATGGATGAACATATCATTCAGATTGTCTTCCTGTTTTACCTTGGACTTATAATGATATTGTTTGAAAGATATCCACCACCTTTAATTCTTAATTCCTTAATTTGGAAAGAGAGAAAGATATGTGAAGTTATTATCTACCAAAACATCTTGATACTTTTATCTTTAGATATTAAATCAACACAAAGCCCTATATAAAAGCATCAGGCGTTTGTCAGTGATTTTACAGTACTTGCTAAATAGGGTCTTGAATTCCCAGGGCAGAGCTTAGTAGATGAACCTGTCACTTGTAGCTCCATAGCAGAGGCAGTGCACTGTGAAGAATGGGAGCCATGTGTCTATCTCTGATAAAACCAGAATCTTTTGTTCTGTTAAAACCATTGCGGGCTCTTAAAACCATTGCAATAGCACTGCATATATACTCAAGCTTATCCAACGCATGATTTAATGTGGTAGTTGTCAAATGAAACTCATCTATACCCAATGAAACTCACTTATCCCCAGGAAAGCTGAAGGTTCAGAACCAGCCAATAGAGTCCGGACATGATAGGTCCTCAGCACTGAACCTGGCATAGCAAAGGGGTCAGGATGCAGACGCTTAGAAGTGATTTGAGACTTGCTATTAGGAACACACTCGAGATCTAACGAGCAAGAAATAGCAAGAAAACAATCATGTGCTCAGCTGCTTATTTCAACCACATGTATGACCCATATTAATCCAGAAAGAGGAAGAAAGAGAAAGAATCACCAACTGTTTCATCTCGGACTATTTAAATTGAAAACCTCATCCATTAATTAGTTACGGAGACACAGCAGAGGCAACCCAATGGTTAAAAAGCAGGCTTCGGTGTAAGACGGGTCTACATGTGATGTAATTTCCGAACTTATTATCTCTTTGGCATTGGGCCCCTTACTTGACCTTGCTAAGACTCCTCTGAAAGGTTGATTAAATCTGATAATGTGCATGAAGCACACAGCCCAGTGTCTGTGTCAGGTGAAGAAGGCCTCATTTAGACTTGCAGACATGTTGATTTGAGTTTATTTAGCAAGGTGGAGAAGTGCCCTTCTTTTCTGAGAGCGACCCCCCAGATTTACCAAAGAGCATTATGTTTATTCTATTTAGCCAGCCGAAGGAGAAAAAACCAAAGCAGTTGTGATCTCCTAGTAATGTGCTCTGAGAGCAGAGACCAAGCATTCCCAGGTGTTGGAGCCAGCTTTGAT
Source organism: Herpailurus yagouaroundi (assembly GCF_014898765.1). Classification (NCBI taxonomy): domain Eukaryota; kingdom Metazoa; phylum Chordata; class Mammalia; order Carnivora; family Felidae; genus Herpailurus; species Herpailurus yagouaroundi. The sequence goes on from NW_024412433.1 coordinate 13,238,209, forward strand.
TGCTCTTACGAGCAGACAGGGACAACTTGTCTGCCTTTTAGCTCATGCTGACACAAACCTACTCCCAAATACGGTGATACTGGTGTTTTATACCAGCTCTCATCTTCAGATGCTGAGAACACGAAGGGGCAGGAAATTTCCTTTACACCTGCCATATACTGACCTCTGTAAACATAAGCAACTTTTGGGTCACCATTAAGCCAATCCAAGGAGCTTTGGAGGAAGACACGTGGAGTGCTCATGTCCCAGACCAGCATAGCACCTTTGGAGAAGTCACAGATGCTCGGCTTTGGAAGCGAGACACCAAATAACAAGATTATTCTAATTTACATTCCTTGGGTGCAACCTAGCTTGCTGAATTCTATTTTCCATTTCATAGCTCAGCTCGTCTTTTCCTCTGCAGAGCCATTTTGATCACTCATTAGGGTAGCTTCTGTGGTTACTCAAGCCATCTGTTGCCCCTGTGGGTATCCGCTCCCTAAGTCCCAGCACCAGACCCCAGCTGAGGGAGCGAGGTGTCTGATAGGGCAGAAGCTCAGAGAAGGAGAGTCTGTTAAGCGGGAAGAAAATGGAGTGAAGAAAGGGCAATGAATGCACATGAAGCTGGCAGAATTTGACCCGAGAACAAAAAAAAAAAAAAAAAAAAAAAGGGCACTCTGACATCTTTCATGTTTATGAAGGCAAACATGCAGGGAAGTGTGGTTGGTGTAGAGGCCAGAAAGTGGTTTTTTTTTTTCTCCCCCACCTTTTTTTCTCTCTCTCATCCTCCCTTCTTTCTCTCCTTCCTTATTCCTTTCCTCTTCCTTCTTCCTTCCTTCCTTCCTTCCTCTATATGGAAGGAAATGATAAGTTTTAGGTTAGAGAGCTGGGTTTGGGGCCAGGTTAGGGCATGTTTTACGTTGAAAGTTAAATCATTTTGTCCCTCTCCCTCCCACAAATTCATGTTATAAGGTCTTAGCTGATATAATTACTTAAGATGAGGCAACATTGGAGTAGGATGGTCCCCTAATCCAGCATGACTGGGGTCCTTACACAAAGGGGAAAAGTGGCACACACACGGGGAGAACACCATGTGAAAATGTAGGAGGAGATGGGGATGATGCTTCTATGCACCAAAGAACTCCAGAGATGGCCAGTAAAGCAGCAGAAGCAGGGGAGAGGCTGGGGCAGATTGCCCCCTCACAGCCTCAGAAGGAACCATCCAAGGAAACACCTTGATTTTGGACATCTGGCCTCCAGAACTGAGGCAATGCATTTCTGTTTTTGAAGCCACCGGTTCGTGGTGCTTTGTTAGAGCAGCCGAGGAAACTAATGTATTTTGAATGTGGGACGAATGATTGCTTGGTCTTAATTTTTGAGCCAAAAGGAAAGCATAGAAAACGTCAGGAAAGAAACGACCTGACCAATCAACTTGGTTGTCACATGTTAAGCGGACTAAATGTGGGGTGCAGGAGGTAAAGACAGGGAGTCCAGGGAGAAGTCCACAGCACATTTGCAAATCACCGTGACCGGCATCTAGTAAGTGATCAATGAATAATGACATCTTACGTTTATTAGTACTTAATATCTGGTACAGATATACAGTACTTAGTATCACCTCACTGAACTCTTACACCTATCGCATGAGAGAGAATTAGTATCTCCCTTTTACAAATGACCAACCTGATACTCAAAGAGAGCGAGCGGTAGAGGCAAAGATTAAATACAGATCTGTCTGCTTCCAGAGTGCAAGTTCACTATGGTATATGGCCCTGTAATAACGTTAAGTTGAATAACCAAATGAGTACGTGTGTATCTACTTTTGTTTCTATGCGTGTGCATAAGAATGACTAAGAAACAAAGCTATGAAGGGGAACCGCGATAATATACACTCATCCCTTTAACTTCCTGAAGTGAATACTTGACAGGGAAATTAATTAGTAAAAGCAATAGCAACATGTAGAAATTTCTCAGCATTTTAATAATCGCGAATGATATGCAATTTATCCTGCCGGCAGAAGACTGCATCAACAGGCGGACTGCAGCTATGGGCATGAGGAAATTTGAGATTTGAGTATTTGACCAGTCAAGTCAAATTAAAAAATTAAGCTCGGGGCGCCTGGGTGGCGCAGTCGGTTAAGCGTCCGACTTCAGCCAGGTTACGATCTCGCGGTCCGGGAGTTCGAGCCCCGCGTCAGGCTCTGGGCTGATGGCTCAGAGCCTGGAGCCTGTTTCATATTCTGTGTCTCCCTCTCTCTCTGCCCCTCCACCGTTCATGCTGTGTCTCTCTCTGTCCCAAAAATAAATAAACATTGAAAAAAAAATTAAAAAAAAATTAAGCTCGCTTAACTTCCATTTTGACTTCTGGTGTTGGTGCCTTGGACTGATGTATAACGCATCATTTGGCACTCAAGCCTCTCCATTTCAATTCACCCTCATTTGTGTTTATAATACAAGTACAGTTGAGCTTCAGCAGACGTCTTTTCTTTTTTTATGTCTTTACATAGGCCACTTTCCCTTTCTTACCTAATCCTTCACTGCCATATATTTGGAACGAGGTAAAACGACACCCTCATCTAGTTGTGTCTCTGCTTAGTTTACTTTCAATGTTTACTTGATTACTGAACATCTCTGAGGGCACATAAGAAGAAAGAAAGAAGGAGAGAGAGAGAGAAAAGGAAAAAGAAACATACCATACATCTAAAAGGCTAGTAAAAAAGTCACATGCCATGGGTCAGGATGCAACAAAAGCAATATCACAAGGTAAAATGCCTTTTCATATCCCAGGACACTTTTCAGGCTTGCCTCAGAGAGCACCCAGTCAGTGGTACAAAGTCTCGCGAGAACAATGGCGTTCTGCCCAAAGAAGAATCATTCAGCATCAGCGTCTGGCATAGATAGTCAAGTCTTGTCATATCTGGAGGGTCTCAAGTTGCTTAGTCATGCCAGTATCAGTTTTCCACATATATGTGGGTACCCATACACACGCATGCAAAACAGGGTTTTCATTTAAAGCACATAGCAAATATGTGAAGTTATAACACATAGCCGGTACCCATCTGTAACCATGGAACCGTCCGTTTATCTCCCTGTTACGAAACGACATGATGTGCAGTCTTCAAAGGAGAAAGTTCACACAGAAAATTCATTACCAGAAGCTACCAACTAGTTTAAAAGAGCACCTCCACGTTCACGTTGTACCTGCCAACGCCTATTCGTAATGCAGGCACAAAGCGAACAATCAATCAGTATCGGTCAAATGCACGAACGTTTTCCGAATAAAGAATTTGCTTCTCCTATCACAGGAAGCTAAAGCATTATTTTTCTTTTCAGATGTTTTCTTGTAATTGCACCAAAGATCACATCGGCTAGCTCAAAGAACAGCCCCTGCTTGCCCACAAATATTCCAAAACTGTGCTAGAATTCTAAGAAAGAAATAGATACAGTCCCCTAATTTTTGTGCAGAAAGACGAGTGGTCCTGTAGCTGTTGGATGACAGAGATTCCTAAGCAGCTTTCAAGCCCCCCAGGAAGATGCAGAATGGCAGCTGTCCCTCAGGTCCCTCAACCTGCTCCCCCGCCCCCCTTACAGCATCCTGACTGGGAACCCGGTTATCTTCATAGCCTCCGTTGTATCACACAATCTTCTCCCCAACTCTTCTGAGGGTAGCATAAAGAGGGCTTCTCTTCAGCATTCACACAAAACCCTCTCTTTTGTGGGAACAGGAGAAACTCACGGGCACTTGGGATCAGAGTCGTTCTTTTATTAAAATATACTGGGTCAGGGCTTGATAATTATGGAGGGACATATTATTCTCACCCATTCTATTTGCGGTCAGTTCTACATCCCATAAATACTGATTTTGTAAAATACAGTTTAATGAAACAGCTGACATTTTATGACTTGTACAGCTTGACTGTAGCAGTTTTTAAAAATCATGTATTCAGGACTCTGACAGGCTATTTGAAGACCATTGAATCACTTAGTTTGGGGACGTTCTCACTCAACTTTTAGGGGACAAACTAAGATGTATACACATAACCACATTTAATATGGGCTTCGCTGTGACACTTTTAAGTAGTTTGAAATTTGCTCTTTGAAAATATTTGACCATACATTTCCTGTTTAATTTATGACCGACTATAATTTATCAGCGAACGTGCATATTCTAAAGGAAGGAAATCGAATGTGAATATTATTTTTAAAAGAAGTGACTTTTTCTGAATACTGAATTAAACAATTAATGAATTTTGTCTAATTACAGATCATAGATATGTTATTAGATTTTCATTAAATTATATTTTGTGGGGTGTTGTGTTTTTGTTTTTGTTTTTGTTTTTTTTGGGGGGGGTGTTGTTTTTTCCTTTTGGTATTTGGGACCAGTAAGCTTTTTAAAATTTCAAGTATTCATTAGACCTTAAGTGCATGTCCTAAGCACTCTGTGTAAAATGTCTACCCTAGAAAATGGCTGTGGTTGAGACTTTGATATGCTCAATCAATGTGTGTTTTCTTGTTCAGCTAAAAACTACATTTCCCAGCATCCCATGTAGCTAAGTGGCATCATGTGACTAGGTGATGGGTAATAAGTGAAAACAAAGTCTGCAATTTCGGGTCATGCTTTAAAATAAAGGAGCCTGACCACCTTTCTGCCTTTCTGATGACTAAAATGCAGGCATGACAGGGGGTGCCTGGGTGGCTCAGTTGGTTAAGCATCTGACTTCAACTCAGGTCATGATCTCACAGTTAATGGGTTCAAGCCCCGCATCGGGGTCTGTGCTGACAGCTCAGAGCACGGAGCCTGTTTTGGATTCTGTGTCTCCCTGTCTCTCTCTGCCCCTCCCCTGCTCATGCTCTGTCTCTTTCTATCTCTCAAAAATAAATACATGTTATTACTTTTTTTAAGGCAAGTATGACAGGACTTGATGGAGCAGATATGGATCTTAGATCACAAGAAAGAATGTGCAAGAAGATAGATGAGCAGCATCACAAAAACATGAAGGAGTTTAGATGCAAAAAGTGATGCAGATGTCATGTCAGCCCTGGACTATTTATGCTTGGACTGTCACAGAGACAATATGGGAGTGAAAGAGTCTTTTACCTTACTTAAATCAAGGTTATTTGGTTCTTTGTTACAAAAATTGAACTAGTAAGGTAGGATTTTGGAAGATGCAGGACCGAATCAGAGCTGGCACAGCTCTTAAGAAGATGCTGGAAAGAGATACAAATGGATATATATACAGATATAGCCATAAATATATAGATATAGAAAGATATCTTAACATAGGTAACAAGATGATTTTATGTTGCCTTTTTCCTATTAACCAAACCTGAGTATGTACTCATTAACACAGTACAAATATGTTTACAACATGATCAGCCTCTGCAGACAAGACCTCTAAACACTGTTATTATGAATTATATGGCTTCACATGCATATTTGCAGTATATTTTTAGCTGGAAACTTTGTTTACTATTTTCTTACACTAAATTCTTTTTTTTTTTTTTTTTTTTTTTTTTTTTTTAGTGAACATCAGATTTTTCTCACTGACGGAAACTTTTGGTCAACCCTTCCTATGTTCAGTTCCTCAGCCCCTTTCTGTTTTCACAGTAGAGGCAACACGGCCCTGCTTCTTAATGCATAAATGCATTTGCAAATGAGTTCCTGGAACATGCTAATGATATTTTGTTCTGGATCATTTCCAAAATGGTCACAAGCAAACAAGCTCATTTTTAAGAGAGAGAGAGAGAGAGAGAGAGAGAGAGAGAGCTAGAAGAGAGAGAGCTTAAAGGCAGGCAATTATTCAATGGCTGTTAACTAAAAACATTTGTGCATAAACGTGATTACTTAGGAAATAGCACTGGAGTCTGATTGACTGGCATTGGAAATTGAAAATGGACTCCCTTGAAGTTCAAAAGCTTTACCACAAATCACAAGATTCATTAATTACCGTACGTAGGATCTTGGGAGTTGTCTGTTTGCAAAATCTGCTGCCTTTATGTTCTTGAAGCTAAACTAGAGAGGCAGTCTCAGCAAGGAATTGAGACGTAGACTTTTGTTAATTAAACCAATATGTAAACTGGAACTCTGAAAGAATGTCAAGAGTATATTATTTGTTGGTGGTTTGATTTTTCTATAGCAATAACATATGGAAAGCATGTAACTATGATGTGTTTAGCCCAAGTGGATTAAAACACTAGCCTGGGATTTGGAACAGTTTTTGAAAAAGATTGAGCCATTGTATTTTCATCACTGTTTCCAAGAGATAGAAGTGATATGCATCACCAGGTCTAAGATTTTATTTTGTTTACTTTTTTTTTTTTTAACTTAAGCCTCTATCTTTGGTTTTGGTTTTAACCAAATGAATCACATTTTATTTAATAAATGACTTTGATGCTATTAAAATAATGGCTAAGCAAATAATATCCCCTCATTCAACTGAAGAAGAGATTTAAATAGTTTGCGCGAATTTCCTTCATCTCTGCTATGGACATTTCGACGTTTTTGTCGGTCTTTAGAAAGGTTGCATATCATTCACATGCTGAGACACTGACGGGAAAACGAATAAGATCATGCACACTGCAAAATATTTTTCCAGTCACAGAAATTTCAATACAAAGAATTATTTTGAGCCGGTCTAAGATGGTAAATGAATCTTTAACTATTGCATTCTATATGGAAAATAAGCAAAAGTAAGGAAGAGAAAGAGGGAGTGAGGGAGAAAAGGAGAGAAAATGAGTGAGCAGATCTAAAGAAGGCAGGGAACTGCAGGAGTCAGAATAACCCAGAGTTTATCAGTTTATGCTGACACATTTTCTTGGCCAAGGCTGCTGACTGTAGGCGAAGTCACGTGGCCAGGAGGCTGGTGTGTGTGTCTGTTTAAGAGCCCGTGAAGCTCTTTGCCTCCAGACTAGCATGTGCACCATGTGATGCTGGGGTTGCCATGGTAAGTACATAGTGTGCAAGTGAGTTTTTTTTTTTTCTTTCTTTCTGATATGCTGCTCTAGCAAGGATACACCAGAATTCAAATTAATACTATAAGAAAATCATTGAACGAGGACGTTTTAAGAGGCTTTGGTTAAGCATTCAGCACTTAGACTAGAGTCTGTAAGCAAATGTGTTATGCCATTTATTCGAGAGTTTATCTCCAAATGGTCAATGGATTATCAGCATACAATTGAAAAATATATTAACCGTAGTTCATTGTTTCCTCTTGTGCTATGTTGAAGCTTTTATCATAGAGGAATTTGTAGCTGCTTGATTATGTTCTATTTTGAAAGAAAATGATTCTTTTTGTGGTTCTTTGAAATGTCACAGACGTTTTGCGGGCAAGAAATTCCGGGCGTGCTGAATTTTGTGAAAATCTGACGACATCATTGCGAATTTTGCGTAAAAGCTGCCCCGAGAACTGGGTGGTGGGTTTGGAGACTTTATGGTCCCTCGTGAGCACTCAGAGGTCCTCTGGACTCTCCACAGTATCACCATGTAAAAGGCAAGCACAGCATTTGGATGATGAATTTGGAATTGCCCAGGGGACTTGCCAGATTGGCTCAAGGAGAAACAACCGATGGGAGCACCATGTCTCATCTCTAAATCCCACTCCTAGAATTATGCATTATTTCTGACCCTCCCTATTCTCTCTCTCGCTTACTTTTCAGAACTGTTCTTTGAAGTCAGACATGCCTGAGCTCTACCCCTGTTATGCCACTCATCTTGTGATCTTGGCAAACTTCCTAGTCTCTAAGACTCAGCCTCTCCATCTGTAAAATGGAACGAATGATAGGCTCTAACTAATGGGAATATCATCTGGATTAAACAGACATAGCATGTTAAAAATACAGAGCATCTGGTCGGAGATAAGCACGAAATCAATGTCAGCTGCTATCGTCATGCCTTTATAATTATGCACACCTTTATTCCTTACATTAAGCACATCTTGAAAACTAGCTATCCTAGAATTTCAAAAGTTCTCTCAAAGTTCTATTGAAATTTTGTTTTGCATCTGGATCAATAATCCAGCTAGAGAACGCCACAGAAAGTACAGTTCTTCTCCTTCTTCTTCTTCTTCGAGTAGAGTTCTAATTTCTTGATGCTTTCAACTCACATGTTTGGGAAGTGTAGAATACCAGTGAAATTCCCTTTAGAAGAATTGGCCTGGATGGTGACAATTAGGTCAACAAAACCAATGGACAGAATAGCAGGATTTGGAAAACTGGCCCACAAGCTAAATCTGGCACTCTATCTATTTCTGTAAATAAAGTTTTACTGGAACACTATAATGCTCATGGTTTAAGTACTGTCAGGGTACTTTTATGCTACAATAGCAAAGTTGACTAGTTGCCACAGTGAGTTTATGGTCCACAAAACCTAAAATAACCACTATCTAAAAATGTTTGCTGACTCATAGACTAAAGGGTACCTGAGGGAAAGTACAGGTAGAGAGAGGAGGATCTTAAGAAACACAGCTGCCAGGGCGCCTGGGTGGCTCGGTTGGTTAAGTGTCCAAGTCTTGTTTTCGGCTCAGGTCATGATCTCATGGTTCATGAGTTCAAGTCCTGCATTGGGCTCTGCACTGACAGCATGGAGTCTGCTTGGGATTCTCTCTCTCTGACTCTCTCTCTTCCCCTCCTCCCCCCTCATGCTCGCTCTCTCTCTCTCTCTCTCTCTCTCTCTCAAAATAAATAAATACACTTAAAAACAAAAAGAAACACAGTTGCCAAATTATATTCAGAACTCCAATATATTGCTTTTCTGAGCTCTATCCTGATACCTATACTGAGAAGAAACTCAATCTAACAGGGAAGAGAGCAGGAGGGGCAACTATGGCTGGGACAAAAGTGATGATTTTAAACTATACATTGTTATGAACTTTGCTTTTTGTCACTTCCCAAGGAAGAAGGATGCTACATCCCAGCCCAGGGACCTGACCTTTTGTGCAGAATTCAGGTGCTGCACAAAGGTTGAAGAAGGAAAAATCAACCTCTCTTGTTTCTCCACAAGACGCCCCAAAGCCAGAGAGTTAGTTGATCTAAGCAATTAAGAGTTTAAAGTCAGAGAAGGGAGTGGAGAGAGGAAAGCCTGAGTTGTACAGTATGGGGCCAATTAGGAGTTTATAGGTGAGAAGGAGAGTCATTGGTTCCCTGAACGAAATAACCCCTTGGCTATTCTTTTAGACACTCCAGCAAAGGTCCAGATTAAAGGTTAGACTCTACTTTTTTTAAATTTTTTTTAAATCTATTTTGAAAGAGAAAGAGTGAGAGCAGGAAGAAGGGCAGAAAGAGAGGGAGAAAGAAAAATCCCAAATTGTCAGCACAGAACCCAATGTGGGCCTCAAACTCATGAACCCTGAGATCATGACCTGAGCGGAAATGAAGAGGTGGATGCTCAACTGACTGAGCCTCTCAGGTGCCCCGCAAGTTGTTAGACTCTTATTTGTTGTAATGCCATTCTGTGCCAGGATATGGCCATTATTTGGCTCATTTTAGCTTTACATATGGAAATCATCATAGAGGATGCATTAAATGTTAGAATAGAATTAGAGAGACTGCTTTAGAGCAAGTAAGAGTGAACAACCAATGTCACAACCAATGTGAAGACTGGAGAAGGTTTCAAAGAGATGAAACTTGAGATTAGTCTTGAAACAACATAGGGACCCACGCAAGACATAGGGTCATGAATGGTGTGAAATACACAAGTGTGAGCAGAGGCAGAACTTGAGGCGGAAACACTCATCCTTCTCCAATTGTAGAGTAGTGGCCCCTCTAGGAATATTGATATTCCCTTTAATCCTCACTACAGTCTGGCAAAGTGGGCATTATGATTATGAATTTCATGGATGAGGAAACTAAGAACTTTCATGATAAATAAATTTGACTAACATTACACAGTTTGATGGAGTGCCATTATTGGTATCTCACTTAATATTGTATAAGAAATAATCGCTTTGTTGCCGGTTTCCTAGATGTTAATTACTGAATGATGAATATCTGGGCAACACTAAAAATTTAGTCTGTCCTTAGCACTCATTCTCCTTTTTTTGGAGTTTGGTGAAAAGAATCTTAGGGATGAGAGGCAATTTTTTTCCCTTCAAAGATCTCTAGCAGGTTTTTGGGCGCCTGGGTGGCTCATTCAGTTGAGCGCCCGACTTCGGCTTAGGTCACGATCTCACGATCCATGAGTTCAAGCCCCGCGTTGGGCTCTGTGCTGACAGCTCGGAGCCTGGGGCCTGCTTCGGATTCTGTGTCTCCCTCTCTCTCTGCCCCTCCCCCGCTCGCACTCTGCCTGGCTGTCTCTCTCTCTCACAAATAAATAAACATTAAAAAAAAATTAAAAAAAAGATCTCTAGCAGGTTTTTAAGCTTTTTAATCCCAAGATTCCACGTTTTATCGCCCAACTGTTTTTTATGTACAATAAGAATCTAAACTAAATAAGACAATTTAGGTCAGTTATAACAGGAAACTAGTCTTGTTTCTCTTTTAAATTCAGCAACAAGGGGCGCCTGGGTGGCGCAGTCGGTTAAGCGTCCGACTTCAGCCAGGTCACGATCTCGCGGTCCGGGAGTTCGAGCCCCGCGTCAGGCTCTGGGCTGATGGCTCGGAGCCTGGAGCCTGTTTCCGATTCTGTGTCTCCCTCTCTCTCTGCCCCTCCCCCGTTCATGCTCTGTCTCTCTCTGTCCCAAAAATAAATAAATGTTGAAAAAAAAAAAATAAATAAATTCAGCAACAATTCACTATATGACTTCAGGAAACCCACTTTCCTACTGGATGACATTACATATTAATTTAAATCTGAGAGAAACTGTACAATAGGGGTTTATTAGCAGCCTATTGCCCTATTCAATTCACATCTCTTTGCCACTCGGGTATCCCCTTGAAAGGGGGATCACTAACCTTTTATTGGGAATGGATATAATAAATCATTCAAAGTAAGGCAAAGTTAACTACTGGTCATATGATTATACTAATATGTTGTCTCTTCATTTGCCTTCTAAAAAGTGACCCAACATGGAAGCCAAAAGAATAATTTTATAATTTTGAGATTTATGGTATTGCTTATATCAAAGGAGGTATTTTCACAGGGTAAGGTTTAAATTAGCATCCCTTCCTGGAGCACCTGGGTTGCTCAGTTGGTTAATCGTCCGAGTCTTGGTTTCAGCTCAGGTCATGATATCATGGTTCGTGAGTTCAAGCCCCATGTCAGGCTCCCTGCTGCCAGTGCAGAGCCTGCTTGGGATTCTCTCTCTCCCTCTCTCTCTGACCCTTCCCCACTCACCTCTCTCTCTCTCCCTCTGTCTCTCTCTCAATAAATAAATAAGTAAAAACTTTAAAAAATTAGCATCCCCCCAAATTACATTATACTATTAACTTTCTAGTAATTCATGAGTGAGGTTTCATAATATCAATTGATCATTCAATAAATCATTCAAATATACTTACTGAACAACTACAGTTCTACTTCTAAGAATGCAGTAATGAGCCAGGCCAAACCCCTGCCCTTGTGTTGTGTATAATTTAGTGCATAAAAGTTAACACTTACTTAGTGTTTCCTGTGATTTCTCTTTTAAGCTGTCCACATGGCTGATGTCACTGAGCTTTTTTTAGTAACATCCTAAGCTATAGGTACTATTCTTATCACCACCCCTCTATCCTGGAGACACTTACAGCCCATAAAGTTCCAGTAATTTGTCCACAATCACACGGCCAGAAGAAGTTAGGGACAAGGCGTCCCTTCCAGATGTCCTGGAAGGAAGTCTGACACTGTGGATTACACTGTTAACTGCTGCATTGTACTATGGGTTCAGATGAAAATACTAAATAAGTAGAAACAAGGAAAAAAAAAAAAAACTTCCAAGAGGTAAGTATAATACGAAACTAATTTTCCAGAGGACATTAGAATTTTCTTTTGATTTCAGATATCAAGAATTTTTTCTTGACAAACTACCTCTCTTTTTCTTTGTCTCTGTATTTCCCACTGTAATGAATATAAACTCGAGTTTACACTTCAATATTCTTCTCTCTCTCTCTCACACACACACACATGTGTGCATACATACACATGCATGCACACACAAATAATCCCACTTTCTCCTGATTTAGTCATCAAAATGAAAATTAGACATTAATATAACATGTATATTGAATTTGTCCAATTTTATTACCAAAAGTTGCCTATGAAACATTGTTCATTAAAGCGTCTGCTAAAATCTATTATAATGCAATTCCTATTGTTTGTATAAAATCTAAAGAAATCTCTAAAACCCAAAAATTTAGTTCTGCTTGGATTATTCTCTAAACAACAGGTAGTTTCCATCCCACAACAGGCAGAAGATACAAATTCTTTTTTTTTTCTTTAATTATTTTTTAAATATAATTTATAGTCAAGTTGGCTAACATACAGTGTATACAATGTGCTCTTGGTTTTGGGGGACAGATTCTCGTGATTCATCGTTTACATACAACACCCAGTGCTCATCCCAACAAGTGTCCTCCTCATTGCCCATCACCCATTTCCCTCTCTCCCCCACTCCCCTATCAAGGTGAATTCTTAAATGTGTTGGAAAGAACTCTGTTTAAAAGTCCCTTTTCAAACAGAAACTTGACAATAGAACCCCTCTTCGATTTTCCCCATCGCGTTAAGTTTGCCATTCCAACTGTGTGTCAAGATTTTAATTGCAGCATGAAATTAACCAGTTATAAAATACTGTTCTTGTGCCCTTGCTTTCTAAAGCAGAAGGCACTAAATAATTTGCTTAATGGCCTCTAACATGAGACCTCAATTTAATAACCAAAGTGCCCTTACTTGTTGGATAAATTCCTGATGAGAAATGCTCTGTGTATAATCCATCAAAACATCAGTGGATGAAGTGCACGCATACACACACACACACACACACACACACACACACACACACATATTCACAGATAAAAAAAAACCCACTAAAATTGGAGTCAAAGTTCTGATGTGCCAAATTGACTAGTTTGAAATACACCGTCTGGTAGACATGAGTTAGGACGAACGCACCATGTTCCCTGATCCTGTAGCTGAGTTCTGGTGGCTTCATTGACTCCATAGCAAGAAGGACATGGCCACTCCATTGACATCAACTTGCCAGGCACCTGATATGTTTCTGTCTCCTTTTTTTTTTTTTAAGTTTATTTATTTATTTTGAGAGAGAGAGAGAAAGAGAGACAGAGACAGAGAGAGAGAGAGAGAGAGAAGAGTGCACAATCAGGGGAGGGACTGAGAAAGAGAATCCCAAGCAAGCTCCACACCATCAGCACAGAGCCCTGTGTGGGGCTGAAACCCATGAACCATGAGATCATGACCTCAGCCAAAACCAAGAGCCCAAAGCTTTAACCAACTGAGCCACCCAGGTGCCTCCTGTTTTTGTCTCCTTTCTATGAAAACTTTCTCCCTTAATAATAACCTGATACCTAGGGGGCGCCTGGGTGACTCAGTCTGTTAAGCCTCTGACTTCAGCTCAGGTGGTGATCTCACAGTTTGTGAGTTCAAGCCCCACATCAGACTCTCTGCTGTCAGCACGGAGCCCACTTCAAACACTCTGTGCCCCTCTATCTCTGCCCCTGTCTCCCCTGCTCATGCACTCTCTCTCTCTCAAAAATAAACATTAAAAAATCAAAAACAAAACAACACCCTGACTTCTATTGTTGAAGTTGCCATGCCAAAAGTTTGGTTTTATAAAAGCGATGTTATTGTAGTAATTAAGTGCCAGTTCAAACATGCAACTTTTAGTGTGATAGACATAGCTTTAAATTATTTTTGGCTTACTTTATTAAAAACTGCAAGGATTCTTTTAATGATTACTTCTAACAACCATTTGTGCAAACATAGAAATTCAGAGGCTAGAGAAGAAGGAAACAAAGTGTGGCATTTTAGTGACCTGGCTAAAATTTCCTTAACCTCTACTCTCTTTTCATTTTAATCCTTACTTTATGTCTAATTTACTTCCATTTAATGCTTTGGTTTTAAGAAGACCATGTCCTGGCCACATCTAAATATATGCAATATAAATATCATAATTGCATTGCTGGTCAATGCAATTATTTATATTTACTTGTCTATAAAAGTCAGACCTAAGGGCTCTAGAGTTCCCTCAGATTGTATGGGCACCTGGGGGGGTGCAGTCAGTTAAGTTTCTGGCTCCAGCTTATAACCTTGCGGTTTGTGAGTTCAAGCCCCGCATCGGGCTCTGTGCTGACGGCCCGGAGCCGCTTTGGACTCTGTGTCTCCCTCTCTCTCTGCCCCTCCCCAACTAACCCTCTGCCTCTCTCTCAAAAAATAAATAAACATTAATTTTTTTTCAATTTAGCATTCCCTCAAATTATAATTTCCTCTTTTTTGCCTGATTTTATATTTGTTTTATGTTTTAAGTAAAATAAGAGGATAGCATCTCTCTAGTTCTCAAAGGTCATTGTTCAAAAATTAAAAAAAAAAAAAAAAACTTCTCCACTAATTTATAAACCGTGTACAACAGAACATAGATACTGCCTACAGTATATATAAGTGTGGTTATTTGCTTTGCCCAGAAATGATGATTAAGGTTTACAATAATACAAATTGAGGCTGGGAACTTTTCAAGAAAGTGTACAAATGGGATGTTTGATTAATCCGAAGTACAGATACTTGAGAAGAAAAACAATTTGATGAAAACTTTCATTAATCTGTTGTCTCGCTCTCATTTTTAATACAAAACAACATTTCCTTCGTTCACTTCTTCGGTCTATCCGAATGGATTTGAAAGGGGTGAGGGAAACTCTTTCTCTCCAAAGTTCGGACGTGAATGCCAAGGAAAGTGGAGCTAAGTATTGTTTTGAGATGTATCAGGTCTGATCTGCCATGCGCGGATTTGATCGCTCAAGGTATTGAAAGTGGTGATGTGTCTGCCACATATGATTTCTTGCGTGAACAGGTCCCAGAATATGCTGCATTCTTATCAGGAACTCACAAGTCCCCCTAGTTGGCAGGGGAAGACCGCTCTGTCGCATCAGGTGGCTCGTTTGGGGCGTGTTCATCGCAGTGGGGTTTCGTTCCATGTCAATGAAGTAACACAACATGCATGCATTATCGAAGCACACCATTAAAAAACAAACATGCATCCATTTGTCTAGGAGAAGATCAGGCCACGAAAGGAAGGATTTTTCTGGTCCTCCGCATGGTCACCGAGGCCCGTCCCCACCCCAGCCCCAAATCACCTTCCAAGAGAGTTCATACATGTCATCAAAACTGAGCGGAGTTTCTCATTCAACTCTGGGGTGACAGAGGTTGTTCTGTTTTCGTGTTAACTAAATCACAGTCCGTCTCAAACCAAGATTGCCAATTGTGTTAAATTAAAGAGAGAGGTACTTTGCTGAAGGCAACTTACACAGGGGACTGTGTAAAGCTGGCTTCTCTTTAGAATTCTAAGTCACATTGAAATGGAAAGGCTTGGGCAGATAGGGTCACTGCATTAATGACAAATCCACATGCGACACTCCTTCCTAAAACCCAATACCATGCTAATCTTTCATTCCTCCACTTTAATGCAATCATACAACAGCTCAGGCTTAGTATTTCCACCTCGTTTCAAAATGCTCTCTTACATGCACGCCATCTCCTCGGAGACTTTTAATCTTGTAAGGGATGCTGGAATACTCTCCCTTCCACTACAGGTTCAAAAGCAGGTGCTTTCGTTTTCAGGCTGTCTATGAAGCCAATGGAATAATCATGTGGTGTCGACCCCAACCAAAGAATCTCACAAGGACACCTTATATTGTGCCTTTAAAAAGTATGTCTTTATAATAATGAATGCTTCTGATAGCGAGCCATGGGGAAATATATTAGTCATGGTAGCTATCATCGAGTAGAATTGTTCATGGGTGGAAACCAGACTAAGATGCTGTAATTAAAATCTTCACGGAAGTATTTAGTGACTCTGTTTTCCCTTCCCTTTTATCCTCCTTGTCTTGAGCCTGTTCTCCCGTGATGGATATCTCTGTGCGCCATTAATGCTCTCATCTGACTTTGCGAACGCTGTATTGACTATACTTTTCCGGTTGTATTTTTAGCCGACACTTTGGGCAATGGGGTTTAGTTGGATTACTCCCCGTCAGTCTATTTTTGGTAGATTGGTTTGTCGTGTTGCTGTCTATTGCTGACCTCTCTTCCTATCTATCCTTTTTCACTACAGATGGTGGTGTTCATTCAGACAGACATCATCCTTCTCCTTCACCTGTTTGGTCTAGTCTAACCCTGTGAAGGAAATTTCATCATGAGTCAGGAGAAATTCAGCACGGCATGTATTATTGGTATTGTGATTTGAGTGGCAACCGACCAACACTTAGGGAACAATTTATCTACCTGAATTGGACTAGACATCACTAATGCACATGGCAGATTGATTGTACAGCTTTAGTGGACGTATTCTTTATTAATGAGATTCAGCATGATTTGCTAAAAAGGCTTTTACTGGGCAGTCGTTTTGTGTCCCCTCCCCCATCTCTCTTTAGCCTATTTAATCTTGTTGAACCTTGCACTATGTTTTGAGACTGTGTTTTTCCTCTCTACTTTTATTTGAAATACCAAGGCTTTTAAATAATTGTGCACAAACTGAACACAGTGCACACACACACACACACACAAGCCAGATTGTAATCAAAATGTATTATAAAACATACGCACTAAGGAAATAAATCAAAATCCTAAGAAGTTACTAAGAAGAAATAAAAGTAAAATTATATGAAAAAAAATTGTCTGTGAATAAAGTTTGATATTTCGAAGAACTCATTTCTACAAATGAATGTGTCTGTACTAACATGGGCTTTAAAGCACATGGAATTTCTTTCTAAATAAAATATATTTGTATTGATCTGCTAAGAGTTGGGAGCTGCTGAGATCTTAGGACTTCAAATAGGGCTCGGTAACAATCCAGAGAAAAGTCACAAACTACACATCTCTTAACTTTTTGTTTCAGCATCCAGAGGCCGGTAGGCCTAAGAGAATAATTTACATTAATTGCAATGAGTTTTCTCTAAAACACTTTAGAGGCAACCTAAGGGTAAATTATTTCAGATTCTAGCGTTACCATGATCAAACTTCCCTTGCTATACAATTGCAGACCTGGTATGGAAGGAGGGAAAAAGAAGAAACTACCCCCTTTCTCCTGAGAGCTGAGTCTACATGTACTCGGAGCACGACAGAAATATCTCCCCATTATTTTTTTTTATTTCTCCATTACTGTTTATTTTTTTTATCACAAAATGACATCTCTCCCCAAAATAAAATAAACTACCAGCTGCTGAAAAAAAAATCTCCTTAAAAATGATCTATAAAATAACTTGTTTGACAGTCATTTCCAGTCCTGTGTGTCATTTCTCCCCCAAACGAATACTATTTCAGTTGTGTACTAGAAAGGGCATTTTAAAAATTATACGTGACAATGTAACAGCAAGCATCCTAGGGGGTTGGGAATCCCTCCAGGAAAATTCTTAAAGGCTGAAATTTCTCCATGTAATTCTGGTCCTCTTCAAAAAGAGCTGGAGAGATCAGAGTTACAATTACCACAACAAGTAGCTTGAAAGAATTTCTCTCTGAAAAGGGCAGTTAAGCGCTATTGTTGAGCTAACCTTCCCGAATCCTCAAACCAAAGTGAAGTTGAAACCTTTAAGCAGCATTTACATGCTATGTTGAAAGTCACATTGCTCTCCAGCAAAGAAATCAAACCACTGAGCATATTGCTTTAAACAAAACAAGACAACGACAAAAAAGCAAAAAGCAAAAAACAACAACAAGCAAAAAACAAGCAAAAAAACCTACCACATTTAAGATTGTAACTCTTGCAGATATCAAGTAGTTGTCATTTTATCTTCATGATTCATTATTTCCTTCGCTATTTGTCTTTAACCTAAACGTTATGGCAGTTTCACAGAAAGTATACATTTCCATGGAAAGAGTAAAAATGTAGCAGCTCATATGCCAAGAGGAAAAACTTTGAGGGTACTGCCCTTGAAAATACCTGGAAATTCAAGAGCGAATTACATTTTTAAAAATTACATGCAAGACCAGTTTATTTACTATTCCTTTGGGAAATCCACTGTCAGCACACCAAGTGAGTTCGATGTGATTTGATTTACAAATGTTTCAAAACCTACTATGCACAAGGGACAGTTTCTCTGCTCTTAGAAGCCAATTTAATAATTAAAACTAAAACTACCAATTAGTGCAACCTTTGGAATCTATTTGTATGCCCAAATTCTTCCAGCGCTCATGTAACTTTAACGATTTTAGAAGAAACAACAAAAATGTGCGCACATCAAGAAGATGAAACAGAATGATCAAGTAAGAAATTCACATTAGAGGGGGGGATACACGTGCCGTGTACAAATGCTCAAAGCAAACAGCCCTCTTTCTTCCCCTGTGTTGGTTTCCACCATAAATGGAGGCAGCACCTTTTTGGAGGTGGCGCCATTTGTCATTTTTAATGTAACCACAATATGGGATGGAGATAAAGGTGATAATGATGACAGTAAAAGCAGTAATAGTGGTAACAGTACAAATTCTACCAATAATAGCGGTTACCAATTCTAAGCGGCAGCGATGTGTTCTCTATTCCACCGGTTGCTTCCTGTATGTTGTTCTCTTTATTTCTGTTAACGATGCAACAGAATAAATATTGTTACTTCTAATTACCAAACGAGTCAATTTAACTTTAAAGATTAAAGGACTTTTTGGAGCACTTGGGTGGCTCTGTCAGTTAGGTGTCCGACTTCGGCTCAGGTCGTGATCTCCTGGTTTATGAGTTCGAGCCCTGCGTCGGACTCTGTGCTGACAAGTCAGAACCTGGAGCCTGCTTCGGATTCTGTCTCCCTCTCTCTCAGCCCCTCCCCCACTCGCACTCTGTCTGTCTCTCTCCCATTCTCTCTCTCTCTCAAAAATACATAAAACTTTTAAAAAAATAATCAAGAGAAGTTTTAATGGGTCTCGCTAAAGCTAGAAAACAAGTTACTCATCTCATCTTTGTCTAGGTGCTAGGATTTTCCCACTACTTGATTGTGTTTCCTTACACCCACGCACACTGTTAGTCCAAATCTTCTGTTTACAATGAGTTAATCATCTACTGGTTTATTGTCATATCTAAGAACAGAAAAGGTGCCCAAAGCCCATCAATTAACAATCTGATTATCTACGTCTTCATCATTGTAAAAAGGTCGGAAATGAACATGACCAGCACTAATAACTGAATCAACCCATTGTCGAAGCATTTTTTTTTCTTTTCAGAAATGTCAGGTTTTTGGCGGGTCTACACCTACCTGCCTTTTATCTCACGTCTCAGATTACAGGACCAGGCTTTTATTTCTGCCCTAAACTGGAGGGGTGTGAGAATATGGATCATGTGGCTCTCAGAATCAAGATTACTAACTCCACTAACTCTGCACAATGGAGAGACCTCCAGGCAATTGTTCATTCGCTGTGATTAACCTACAAAGCTCGCTCTCCTCTGAATAAACACTTAAAAAAAAAATCTGTCCTCAGACTTAAATGTGCATGTGTCTGTGTAACTTTGAGAGTTTTATAAAAGTGTTTCAAATTTCTCTAAAATGATTCAGTCTCCCGCCTACAAACGATCAAAACTGAGACATCAATTCTTACCAAAATTAACAGTTGGAGGAGCGTGGGTGGCTCAGTAGGTTAAGAGTCCAACTCTTGGTTTCTGCACAGGTCATGATCTCACGGTCTGTGGGATTGAGCCCCATGTCAGGCTCTGTGCTAGGATTCTTTCTCTCCCTCTCTCTCTCCCCCTTCCCCTGTGCATATGCTCTCAGCTGGCTCTCTCTCTCTCTCAAAATACATAAACATTTCCAAAAACAAAAACAAAAAAACAAAAAACCCACAAACATCAACAAATCATTGGAAGGCTAATAAACATATCAAACTTCATATATTCAAAATCTTTCTCACCGAAACCCTCTGCCTGCTGTCCTTCCATCCTAGTTAATGAAAATGCCAGGATTTTACCTTGGTCTCAACTCCATATTGAATCTGTCACCAACTTCCATCAACTCTACCTTCAAAAATGTATCTTGACTTCCCCCACACCTCCCCCTGTCCACGGACTCAGGTCCGCACCAGCATTTTCCCTCCTCACAATTGTTTTTATAGCCTCCCAACTGATGTTGGCGCTTCTAGCCCTGCTTCTCCACAGAGCAGGCGGCATGACCTTCCATTTAATCATAGCAGTCAGATGTGGCATATTCTGCATCTCAAAACTCTACGATTTCCCATCTCATCTCATCTGAGTCAAAGCCAAAGTCCCGACAGTGTCCTGTCATGATCCAACCCCATTCCTCATTTGCCCCATTCTGGTCACACTGACCTCTGGTAGGTTCCTCAAACGTACCAGACAGGCGCCCACCTAGGATAGCTTCTCTGGAGGTTTCTTAATCCCAAAAACGTGTCACCCTGGAGATCGGTGCAGCTTTTTCCGCTCAAATGTGACATGCTCAGTGAGCTTTTCCCTGACCGATCTATGTAAGATTGCCTTCTCCCCATACCTCTGAGCTCCGATGCTCTGATTTAGTTTTCTTCATACAACTCATCCCATTTTAACTTACTCTATACTTTACTTGCTTATTGTCTGTCTCCCTCATCCCACTCCCCTGAGATTGTAAATCCCACAAAGACAAACAGTTTTACTATTTTGTTTGCTGCTTTACCCCAAGCCCCTAGAACAACCCCTGCCGTGAAATAGATGTTCACTAAATTCTCACTGAAACATTTCATACAGAAACAAAATAGCGAGGAAACACACCTAAACATCAGCCTAATAGGATATTAAAACGTCTCCTTAGTAACGTTCTTCATTGCTGAACAACTTCATTTCTTATTCAAACATCAGGTTAGGCTGAGTGGTATACTTAGCCTTGAATCAAAGACTAAAATGCATTTTGCTAATTAAAATAATGGAGTTTAAATGCTGGTCTTTTTATTTTTAAAGCATCTTCCTTGTATAACTTACTGAAAGTGCTTTCTTAAAAAAAACAAAAAAAGTTTGTATCTTTTTTTTCCTCTGCTTCCTGGCAAGCTAGTAATATTCACATTGTAGTATGGACATGAATATTGTCATGCATCTCCAAATATGAGTGCTATTGAAAACACTTTTTAACTAGTGGCATGTGGCTTGAGCAAAGATTCATCTTGGGAGGGGGCTTGATTTTCCTTCCATCAATTCATGGTTAAACTTAATTTCAAGGTGATCTATAAATTTATAATGATGACGTTTCTTTCAGGCTAAGTCCACGTTGGACAGAGCCTTGGAGCTATTTTATTAGCATGTGCAATCTCTAGCAGTTTCATTTGCTACATTAGACAGGTTCTCTATGCCATATTGCATTTTTAGTAGCTAAAAAATCCTCTGACTCATAATTCCTTTCCCTTATCTGGGTTTTTGAACATTTTACAAAGGCCATGTTTAGTTAAAGATTGAGAATATCCTCCGAGAGCCTGAAGAGTATAAAAAACAGCCCTGGGCTGAAAGCTGTTGCCTAATTAATCTATAACCATCTCTAAATATTTAACACTACTTCTAAAAGAAAAATTACCTTAGGTTTTCCAATGGGTTTCTTTTCAATCACTCAGGATGCCATAATTTTGGAGGTTTGGGAGGTCTACTCTTTGCTGCAATTTCCTCAGCATTAGAAGAGCTTAATCGTCATGCTAACCGACTGGTCCAGATGGGGTTATATTCTGAAAGCCCCTCCTCTTGCCAACATCTGTGTATTTATTTCAGATATGGAACAGACACTGAGATCTCTAAAAGGTAAAGTCAGTGCTTGGTCCAGAATATAATGAAAGTCGAAATAACCACAAGTAAAAATAGCTCCCAAGAAGGTATGTGAGAAAGAGAAGGAAGTTTATCTTAAATGAGCCATAAAGGGCCCCCTCTCCATATGGCTTCTAATCTGTCTTGGCAGGTGACTGGAGAAAAACCTAAAATCACCCTTATTACCAATATTGATGCAGTGTATGTTGTAAATAGATGAATGCTAGCGTTTGCCTTAATCATCTCAGGACTGTGGTGACCCTTCCTGACAATGGAAGACACCACTTTGACTTGCAAAATGAATAGGCACAATGGCTAGAATGGACCAATGTGATGTCCTTAGGCTAAGCAGGGAAAGCTAATATTCATGAGCATAAGTGGTGTCCCTGGATATATGCTCATTAATATTAACTTCCCCCCCAGCACTGAGGAAAAAAAGTGGAACACTTTCAATAAATCAATTTATTTAGGATCAGCCCTTGTAGATTTGGCTTCTGGCTCAATAAAAAGCAATCAGTGAGGGAAGGACAAGGTGAATTATTGAATTCTGTCTTCTAATTGTATGACTCTCCGAATAGAAACTTCCCCATACATTTGGCGTCGTAACCAAAATGACTTCCAGACCTGGATATCTTGTTTATCTTCAGAAAAAGAGAAAAGAAAATCTGGCTGCATAATTTTAACCTAAAAACAAGCAAAGCAGCTTGAGGTCCCCTGAAATGATTAATAGAAAAGTGATTGGAACTAATCACAAACACAAGAGGAAGCTGAAATTAGAGAGAGGGTTATTAAGACACTGTCTGCCTGTTTAATCTCACCCCCTTATCAACACATTAACCTTGTTTTCTCTGCCTGAGCACGGAGTCCTACAGCAAAATTAGGTCAGAAATTCACATCAGATCAGATCAGCTGATTCATTCCAGCAAAACCCTGACATGCTGCAGATTTGAGTTTCATTCTAGATAGGATTTTGGCTGAGGGCTTTTTGAGTTTGCTTCCTAGGCTCCAAGCATAGCAGCTTTAGCTAATTGTAGACTATTTCTCTACCAGCTATAGAGGATTTCTAAAGATTTTAAGACTAGCTGTGGAGTATTTTTGAAAGTTGACACAGTTATGTTTCCGAAGCCTGGTTCATTTCACCGTCCTCACTCACCTGAGCAAAGGTGTTTCCACATCTGTTTTGATACACAAATATGGCATTTCGTTTTTCTACATGCCCCAATTAAAGCAAACCCAATGAGATTCTCTGTTCGTGACCAAAGTGGGTATTCATGAGGCACTGGATGGAGAGATCGCTGGCTAAAATGCACGTCAGTAAATGCTTTCTCTTTCCATAAAGTCTTCAGCCACAAATCATGAGTATGATTTCAGAGAAGCCATAACTATCTAAAGAGGATTTATGTAGCTGTTAACATTCCTCTCTTAAGAGTTCTCTGTGTAATTGTGTCTTTGGGTCATTATTTACAATATTTACCGATTCAAAACTTTGGTATTAGAACAATTTGCTTTTTAGGGAATAATGTTTTTGAAAAAGAAAAGCCAATCTTTTCTTCATTTTTATTTTTACTTTTTTTTCCCCTCTATGGTCTAAAGGATCTTTAGCTGTTCTTTGTTTGTCTCTGGCTAACAGAAATACTGAAACCTTCAAATATAAATAGCTTCCAAGTATACATACTAATGTAGAATTGCATGTATTTTTTTAAGGAGCCATAAGTAATCTAATTCCATTTCTGACTGTCACTTTTAAAGAGGAAATATAACCTCATATAGATCCCTTGAGGGCATCCACAGGGAACAGAGATGTTCCTAATCAGCCTAAGTAGTCCTTTGTGACAGAACCACTTTCCTCTAGTTGAGAGCTGTCTTCCAGACTTGCAATGTTTGGGAGAATTTCACTAATGTAACATTTGTTTCATTAGGAAAAAAAAAAAATCCAACCCCTTCCTATAGTAGAAAACATACTCAGAAAAACATGTAGTGGTAACATTTTTTTTAACTGAAGGGATATTTCCGATATTGTTCTCAAAAGACTGTGGCTAATAGTCAAATGAGACAGTGTAGGGACAAGTTCCATAATCCAGAAGGACAAATTCACTTAAAAGGAAGCTTCAAATCTCAATGTACTTTTGGTACACCAGATACTCATTTTGACTGTCCCTCCTCCTCAATGGATAGCCTTACCTGATGTCCGAAACAAGGTGTTACTTGTACACAGCGAACCTCTAAAACAGGTCTTATGTTCGCAGGTGCACACAGGTACAGCCTCACAAGTCGTCTGTGGCCACATTCTGTTCTTGGTCAGTTGCCTCCTTTTTTTTTTATTTTTTTAATGTTTATGTATTTTTGAGAGGGAGAGAGAGAGTGAGCGCAAGTGGGGGTGGGGCAGAGAGAGGGGGAGACACAGAATCCGAAGCAGGCTCCAGGCTCTGAGCTGGCACCACAGAGCCCATGAGGCTTGAACTCACGGACTGTGAGATCATGACCTGAGCCGAAGTTGGACGCTTAACCGACTGAGCCACCCAGGCGCCCCTAAGTTGCTTCCTTCTTAATGTCTGTATCCTGTGCTGCATCAGTGGTCCAACATAACTTCATCCCTGTCTCTTAAACATCCCTTTTCGCCCCCACCTATGACAAACTGGAGTTTTATAACCCACCTCAAGTGAGCTCACTCGTCTGAAGCGATAGGTTTTGAGTGTTTGTTTCCTTCCAGGCTTTTTAATAAAAAGTAAGTCTCATTTAACAGTGCCTGAACAAAACCATTAGGATTTAAAATAGCAGAAATGATGAGCCACTGAAGTCATTTTTTTTTCATTCTCCATGCGCTTTTCTCCTTTAAGTCATTCTCTCCCTTTCTCATCAAATGTTATTCGGGGCTGTTAAAGGAAGCACTGAAAATATCACTTTTTATTTATTTAGAAGTTTTCACCCAAAAGCCTTGACAGTAAAAGCCCATGTGAGAAATGGCAGTGAAGGTACAAGAAAGTTAGTAGTGACAAGGGGCTCGAGTTAGTTTAAAAATATGGAATTGGGGGGGGGGGCACCTGGGTGTCTCAGTCGGTTAAGCATCTGACTCGTGATTTCAGCTCAGGTCATGATCTCAGAGTTTGTGAGATCGAGCCCTGCATCGGGCTCTGTGCTGACAATGCAGAACCTGCCTGGGATTCTCTCTCTTCCTCTCTCTCTCTGCCCCTCCCCTGTTCATATTCACATACTCTCTCTCTTTCAAAATGAATAAATAAAACTAAAAATATATATATGGCATTGGGCTCAGAGAGCCTAAATGATGTGCAACACTGAGAAAGGGGTGAGGAGATTCTTTTTCTAAGAGCTCAGTGTTTTAAGCCTCCCAGCTTCAACACAAAAGGCATTTCGGCACATATGTGATCCAGAAGGTCAATCATATGAAATCCTATTTCCATTTTTTAAGCAATCCTTGGCAGTCTGCACATTTCTGAAATTGCAACTGGCATATTTCACAGAGAATTATCATCAATGCCTTTTCAAGGTCAAACATGCCCCATCTTTAGATTTTCAGCCTTTCGATCTCATGTATTAAACCATTGCATATATTTAAGAAGGCATTCAGCAGACATGTTAAAGAATTTTAATTGATTAAACTGTGTTCATTAATGTCATGTAGAATTGTCTTTACAGTTGGGCTAAATTACATGTTAAAAATATTAAAATGCGTGTTAAAGATAGATGTGAGTATTCTGCCTCCGTTGCCAACGCTGAAACCCCAGCATGCTTGTGTGACCAGAATCTTGCCACGGAGTTTTCAAAAATATGAAACATGTATTTTCTATTAAGAAAGTTGAAGTAATTCCAAAAATGTATTATAAGAAGAAAATAAAAAATTATTATATTTTAAATTCTCAGAATCTCAGAGCACCTGGGTGGCTCAGGGGGTTGAGTGTTGGACTTCGGTTCAGGTCATGATCTCACGGTTTGTGAATTCAAGCCCCACATCAGGTCCTGCACTGACAGCTCGCAACCTGGAGCCTTCTTCCAGTTCTGTGTCTCCCTCTCTCTCTGCCCCTTCCCCGCTTGTGCTCTCTCTCAAAACTAAATAAACCTTTAAAAAATTGTTTAAATAAAAAAAAAATTGTCAGGATTGCAAAATACTGGTCGCTATATAAGCAAAATCAAGTTGCATTTGGATATTATAATGAATACTGAGATGGGCTAACGTAAGATACCCACAGCCAGCCCTGGCACAGTCACATGGAGGCCTTTGGTCTCCTCCTTTTGTCCAGTCACCATGTGTTTGACTGCTTTGACATTTCTCTCTCAGACCCCATCCCCCAACAACATCCAGAGACTTCTGTGTCCCCCTGTTGTACATGGGCCATGCTTTGGGAAAAGAAAGACATCAAAAGTCTCAGTGATTTAGGAGGCTTTGCTAGTGTTTTCTTCTTCCCAAAGATATTCATACTTTAAATCAGGATTCCAGAACCTCTTCAAATCGTACCACGCAAACAGCTGTGGAAATTGTAGAAGTAACACAATGGTGTTGGGATAGGATGAACCGGGTCCAGGGCCTTGTGTTGCAGAATTAGTCATTCATTCAGGCTCATTCAGCCATCTGTACCCTGGGCCATCCCTTCTCCTACGATGGCTGAGCAGTCTGTGCTTTTTCCCAAGATGACTTACATCCCAACCCTTCCCACCTACTCAAGGACATAATCACAGTCATTTTTCCTTCCTGTGTCTAAGCCATTAACATTTCCCTTTCTATTGTAATCGTTCATATCAGCATTTTAAATAAGCTAGTTTTCTCTCTTCTTAAAGGAAAAGAAAAAGAAACACGAAGTACCATAGACCCCCACCTCCCACTACAATTACTCACTGTATTTTGTAATCTCTTTAGCCTCAAAACCCTCAAAATAGTTCTCTATATTCTGCTTTTGTTCCATTCTTCCTATCTCTCATGAGGTTTTGTCCCAGCCCTTCACCAAAACTGTTCTTGTCAACAACACCAGTGTGGTAAGGGGCTTCAATTCTCAGGTTTCAACATAGTTGATCCATCAGTAAAATCTCCTCCTTCTCCTTCTTCTTCTCTTGCTGCTGCTTCTTCTTCTTCTTCTTCTTCTTCTTCTTCTTCTTCTTCTTCAAGTAGGCCTTATGCCCAGCACAGAGCCCAATACAGGGCTTGAGCTCATCACCCTGAGATCAAGACCTGAGCTGATTTCAAGAGTCAAATGCTTAACCAACTGAGCCACCCAGGCACCCAAAAGTCTCTCTTCTTTGATCACTTCTGTCACTTCACTCCAAGACATCGCCCTCCTACATGGTTCTCCCCCTCTCTCACGGCTGTTCTTCCTGGATTCATCTACTGTCCCTACCATGGAGGCAGACAGGCATACCAGGGAACAGTCCTGGGTGCTTCTCCCATCTCTCTCTATTCTTATTTTTATTTAAAAAAATTTTAAGTTTATTTATTTATCTTGATAGAGGAGAGAGAGAGAGCAGGGGAGGGGCTCAGAGAGAGAGAGAGAGAGAAAGAGAGAGAATCCCAAGCAGGCTCCACGCTGTCAACGCAGAGCCCAATATGGGGCTCAGACCCATGAACTGTGAGATCATGACCTGAGCTGAAACCAAGAGTTGGACGCTTAACCAACTGAGCCACCCAGGCACCCCTCCCTCTCTAATTTTAGATTCTAGGTATACTCAACCAGGCTCATGCTTTCAACTCTGTAGACTATGAGGACCCTCATATTTGTGTCTTTAGCTTTGATCTTACCATAAATCCTGGATCAACTGCCTATCCAGCATTCTCCACTTGGACATCCAAAAAGGCTCACAAAACTGGGGCACCAAAGATGATCTTTTATTCCTCTAACAGTTAACTCAAACTTCTTCTCTAGTCTTTGCCATTTTGTTAAATGAAAACATCATTTTTCTCATGTTTCAGGCAAAAGACAAAGAAAAACACATACACAAGCACACGCGCACACACAAAACAATAGCAAAACAAATGGAAAGCCATCTTCGGTGTTTTTTCTCTTACTCAACTACTACATCACAGCAATTAGAAAATTTTGATGGTGCCATAATTTGATAATTTTATGCCACCGTTAAATTTAAAAAAGTTTTTTTTAACGTTTATTCATTGTTGAGAGACAGAGACAGAGCGCAAGCAGGAGAGAGGCAGAGAGAGAAGGAGACACAGAATCTGAAGCAGGCTCCAGGCTCTGAGCTGTCAGTACACAGCCTGACGTGGGGCTCGAACTCACAAACTGTGAGATCATGACCAGAGCTGAAGTCGGACACTTAACCGACTGAGCCACCCAGGCGTCCCTATTTATATACACTTATATGTTTAGTGCTGTCTCCTATTCACGCTTTCCTCAGAATGTAGCTTCCTTATAATCATTGTTCATTGCCATCTCATCAAAGTCTTGAACATTGCCTGACAATTAGTAAAATTTCAACACATATTTCTCCAATCAACTAATACATTTAGCAGTAAAGGTTTATTGAACAATGCATTTACATTAGATCCTGTTGTAAGACCTGTATAGAAAAATAGAATGATTCTTCTCATGAAACTTACATTGTAGCTTGGACATCAGCAACCGTGTTGCATATTGCATTCATTTTTGCCCTTTGCCTTCTATCACCTTGACCTCAGGTGTGAGATGTCCTGAATCAGTGTTATTCCTTATGACAAGGAATATGCCTTATTTCAGGGGGTGGTCAGAATTCAACTTGAACATAAGCCCGTTTTGTTAGTGCCTGTAGGTTTGTTTACCTCCAGTTGGCCATTCTCATGCCTACAAAGTTGGTTTATTCTCCCGCTCTATCTGCCCACATCTAGGGAGAAATTCTAAATGGAGTGATATCCAAAATCCCACCTCATTGGGTCAAACTGACAAATCACAAATCTTTGTAATTCTCCTGTGAATAACACCAACTAAACACAACATGATTGATAACTTACTCCTGTTCTTTGCTCTATTCGCAAACAGAGCTAGGCTAAAGTTTTATCTTATGCTGAGAGCATTATGTGGAAATAAAGGTGTCCAGATCATTGGGGACTTTTTTTTTTTCAATTCAATGTATGATCTAAACTCTCTATACTTATGTGCTTTCTAACTTGATACTAGAAAATACTGACTTATTAATCTAGCAGAGACCAACTCAAATTGCAAATAACTGAATTTCCTCAGCTTCACTTATTATGCAATGACAGAATTTTGCTATGTTGCCACCAACCAAAACCCTGTTCCCATCCCTTTGACTTCAGAGTTCTCTGGAGTCGTTGGTTACGTCTCTTTGAACACTTACCAGTAAGCTACTTAAAAATTAAACATCTTCTGTCTTAATATCTTTAGCTAGAACTCTTCTAAAGGTTGTTGATGAAACACAGATACAGTGATAAGCACACTTCAGTACCGTAAAATCTAATGAAACTATTCTGCAAATAATTCTATTTATATGGTTATAAAAAAGAGTGAACAATTGAGTTTTAATATCAAGATCAGGAAACTTTTCATTTTAGAGGTGAAATTGTTTTAGAAGTCTAGTAGGCCACCTTTTTTTGTTATGAATTTTAGAAAGCTCATTCTCATAAGAGTAAAATGCTCACAAACATACAGAAATCCATCAGAAGTAATTCCCAGGAGAAAAAAAATGTCCTATATAAAGGACATTTAATATATCATAGAAGGAAATCTGTGATACCAACTAAAATGGGTAGAAATAAAAAATAACATAGTCCCCAACAAGTATTGACTTAAATATATGCAACTGTGGCAATATTTATCAAGTATGTCATTTTGCAAACATTTATATACATGGTAGTAGCATAGATGTCCATTTTCAAAATGGAAAGATTACATTCTTCCAAAATAATCCTCCATAACATTTATTGTTTTTTCTTTCCAGTTCTCTCTCTCTCTCTCTCTCTCTCTCTCAAACCTCTTGCATAAAAGTATTTGCCACTAAATGATTAGAGTAGAGCATCCTTACCTAGCTTCATAAATAGTTCATCTCTTTTTTTTAATGTTTACTTATTTTTAAAGGAAAGAGAAACAGAAAGTGAGTGGGGAAGGGGCAGAGAGAGAGGGAGAGACAGAATCTGAAGAAGGCTCCAGGCTCCGAGGTGTTAGCACAGAGCCTGACACGAGGCTCAAACTCACGAACCATGAGATCATGACCCGAGCTGAAGTCAGACTCAACCGACTGAGCCACCCAGGTGCCCCCATAAATAGTTCATCTTAAAATAATAATTTATTTTCCTTAATGTGATAACATTCACAGAGAGTTTAAGTACAAGTATTAATACCAGATTAGATGAAACATCCACCAACTATTAAAATAGCTTAACTATTATTTTTTTAGTATCCAGCTAATTGACATGGATTAGTTTTCTAACTTCTGAATCTTTGTACTTAGTAAATAGAACTTGTTGAAGAAAGAAGACTTTGCATAACACAATATGCCTCTACCTGCACCCCTGGTACACACACACACACACACACACACACATGCTGGAAACACTATAACATTCTTTGGGAAATCAAAGGATGTGTATCCTACTTTGGGTTTCTGCCCCAGGACATTTAGCCTCAATGTGGAAGCCATAATCTGGCACTTATTTGCTTGTAGGGGGTAGGTTTTGCAACATAAAAGTCATTTTATATCAACGAACCTGGGGCACTTGGCAATCATCATAAAACTCTGCACTGAGAGCACATAGTGAGGGTTCCTCCTGCCTTCAGAGGCTCATATAATTCTAATTATTGATAAGTCTTTTTATAATCTAAGAAGATGAACTATTATAAGGTATTAAACACAAACAAAGACCATTAAAGGTGGAGATTTTCATCAAACATTGACTATGAAGTGTTTAAGTGTTTCCCTTGGGCTTTTATCAAGGGTTGTTTAGTATGAATTTTTTTTTTTAAAGAAAACTGAATTCTTTCCCCATCCCAGCTATACCTCCACATGCACAACACAAAAGTAAATAACTTTTGTTAGCTACGGTGAAAGAACTGAGAGCCGGATGAATTGTGTTTATGTTATAGTTGAGGTGTCAATTTCACTTGTTCTCATCGATTCTAACTTGGGTAAACCCCTTCTTGACAACATCACAGCCTTGACCAGGTGACAACATCACAGACAGGTGAGAATTCATGGATCTCCTTGTGTATGCAAGACTCAGAATACTTGTATTTATATTTACCGTTTTATTGCTTCTTCTTGTCTTCGGCGTTTTTCGTTCTTCTCCTTCAAGTAGGCCAGGTTGGTTTCATTTCTCAAGCGGTCATTCTCTCGAGCAATGTCTGATGCATTCTGAATAACCAAGCCATCATAGGCCTTCATCCCCATGTCCTCGATATATTGGAGAAATGTGTCCAAAGGGTCTACCTCGGGATTAGAACTCATCATCTTGGAGGGGATCATGTAAAAAGGAACACTTCCTGTAGGATAAGAACACATTTTACCCTTATCAAAGGTGAGGAGAAAAAGCAAAGTGCTGTTTGATCACCCTAATATCTTCTCAGCCCCAGATTCCAAAGATTATGGTAGAATCTATTCGGAGACCACGTCTCATTAGAAACTATGAACCACCAAGACTATTAGAAGTAAATATTCAGTGAATGTTGCCTGAGTAGCAAACATTCCCTGAAACAAAATTAGAACATCAAAGGCCAAATCTCTCGCACTTAAAGGTAACGGGAAGGTACAAATACAGGGTGCCAAGTTCAATGTTTGGTTTATGTATTTCAAGTCACGATTTTGTTTTTCAAAAATGTGTTCTTATATCATTAAGATCTATCAGATCCAAGCTTCATTTCTATCTAATTGCTACAAAGACTTCTCGATTTCAAATAAGATGATAACATTATTTGGAAAAGACTTTCTTATTGTGTGTGTTCTCCTTCTAGTTTTAAATTAAGATCTACGAATCTATACTATTTGTGCATAACATAACAGTAAACAAGGAAATACACATTTCTATTATAATTTATTTTGGAAATAAACCCTTTTTGACCCATCATTACTTTCCAAAATGGTGCTTCCTGATGGCTGCCTGCTAGAACTCAAATATTGTAGGTCACCAGGACCACATCCATCCTTACCAATCTGGTAACTCAAGCAGTGACAACTATAATTATCATTGCTACGTCAAGGTTTAAAAACCCAAACCATAGAGTGGATTACTGTAAAACCAAGATCCAATTAAAACAACAACAAAACACAGGACTTTCAACAGATCAATATATACCGTCCACCTCCAAAATGATGGAAGTAATAGCTTCTACCTCTTGCTGATGTAACGATTTAGAGAGGTGATGTTATAAAGAATTTAACATAAAGTTTAACAATAATAGGCATACAGTCATGTTAGCTAATATCTTCATAATAAAAGTACAGGTGAAAGATTGCCAATGTCATATGTGGGTATGTGTATGGACAGGTGATAGATAACCAGCAGGCTATGAAAATCAGGATGCTTTGAAGCAGATGTATTCCAATGAATTATAGAAATCAGTGAAGCCAGGGGATAGAGCAATGGTGCTCTAATCAATCAAAAATAGAACTGAAGTTTAATTAATTGCATGCAAGATAAGTATTTTAGCCTTCTAGCTTAATAAGGCTTACTGTCCTCAATTGCATATTCACCGTTGTAGAGGAAACTGGTATCATTGCATCAAATTGAAAAAGCAAAAGCAAAATCTATTAATAAGAAAAAACTTTGGCCATTTAAAATTATAAATGATGTTTACATCTTTTATTTTCTTTTAAAGCCCCAGGAAGATATGTTTTTTTTAATCTCAGCCAAACTATCTAATGTAGAAGTCCTAGACTTTCACCGTTGCCCTTATGAATCATATTCATTTTGAGTTTTTTACAAGTATAATCATGTTCCATACCTGGATGGTAGCTATGGAAACTTTACTTCTTATCAGAGTTTATTAGCGTTTCAGCTGCCAGTCAATTCTTCTGTTATTTGACTCCTACTCTGAATTTAAAGATTTATTCTCCAGCCAGTAAGAGATTGTTGGAACCAGGGGATATGAGTTGTTTGTTGACTCATGATTTTGTTGTTGTTGTTGTTGTTATGTGGAGTTTTATTACATTTGGTTTGGTTTTGAGCCATAATGGGTTGGCACATAAAATGGTCTTTTAATTTCAACTGTCTAGCATAATTGAATTGTATTGTACTATAAGTCCATGAGCTTAGATGCTCAAGGGGTAGACATGCATAAGAATAAGAAATTACTGCTACCAATGATTGCAATTTTCAGGAAAAAATACAGGAACAGGATTCTCAGAAAGCTGAAGAATTACCATTATTGGGAACTCACTTCTCCCAAGGACTTCAACACTAGGTGTGCCTGGATAAAAAAAAAAAAAAAACTCTGTCTAACTTTATGGCAATTAATGCTACCATAGTTAAGCAGGCCAAGTCAGGACAAGGATTCCAGAGGCAACGCCTCAGGGTGGAAGAACCCTCCCACTTTGCCCTTGAGCAAAATTGTATATGCCCCCCTGTGAAAAGCATTACCCCCACAATGTTTGTTTCTTCCCTTAAATTTTCGTCCCACCCAAAGGACACCAGAGATTCTCCATACAGTTTATATATTCCAGATATGAACCAGGTTAATTGGGTACTTCTGAAACTTAATTATCTCTTTATGTGGTCTTTCAAATTGACTGGAGTTGAAATTATGTTTGTTCCGAGACAACATTAAATAACAATGCCATCAAGTATGTATACTAGGGAAAGTTGTGCTATAAGTAGTAAGAGTATAACCTGAAAAGTTAAGATGAAAATTTGAAGGATAAAAACCACAAAATCTGGTAAACTTTCTGGACAGTGATAATTGGATGCATGAAATCATGCTTGTCATCTAGTTCTAGGGAGGGATTTGATTCTACGCTCGTTCATGTCTTCAAGTATTTCTTGAGCACCTGTTATGAATGAGGCACTGATAAAGGCAAACCTGTGTCCTTCTAAACATTCACACTGCAGGGTAAGAGGACAATTAATTAAAAAATTGCAACACGGTGTCAGTGGGACAAGCACAGGTGGTAGCTTTCACGAGTTTGTCATGGTGTGTGGTCACCAGTTTTGAGGATGAACACAGAACATTATCCAATAACAATAACTAGGCTTCAAAAATAACCATAAAAAATGGACGTGGACCCTACCAATGTTTAAGCATCACACTCTCCTGCTCTCTTGTCCACATGTAAAAGGTAGATTGTAATGTGGGGTAGGGGCAGAGGGCGGTTAGGCAGTCCTGAAGAGTGTAACTGAGGACTTGGGCGGTATGGCCTGAAATCGCAATGCAAGCACCCCTAGGTCTCTGACTTTATGCCATTTAATGAAGCTTTAGCTTCCTCTAAGCTTTAGTTTCCATGTGGTTAAAATGGTGGTTGGAATATACTTAACTCCCGTATGTTGCTGTAAGCGTTCAGTTAGAAAGCACATGTGAGTGTTCAGGAAATGTGAGCAAAATTATTAGTCACTAACATTACTACTTACATCCTTTTCCTAATTCTCAATTGTGGCCAAGATGGTGTTTAGTAATAACTCCTCAATAAACACATGTTTACTTTGAAACATACACGAATAGAATGTTTAATGCAGTTCAAGTTCTTAGTCACAGGTGTGCAAAGGGAAGCATGGAAGGCTTTCATAGACTTGCTTCCTAACCAAGGGCATGCAGACAGACCATTTATCCATTCCGCCCCAGTTCCTACCAAGAGAAGATAAGGGCTTTGTCACAGAGGAGCCATGAAGCTCAAACACTTGGGCTCCACCCTTCCAAGCCGGTGTTTCTCAGCCAGCTGAAGTCTGAATGCAGAGACTCATTCATTCACTCCTCCTTAAACAAATGTGAGGCCTCTCTAGAGAAAAGTGAACTGTACGTGAAGTGCCTGTCTCACTACAACTGCTACCATTTCTATGTAGTGAGAACCCAGTCAGGTATGGTCATAAATCTGTTTGTCTTTCAGAAATGTGTAGTTATGGCTAAGATAGATGTTGAACAAGGCATGGTCCATGCCACTAAACACTTGGCTTCATTTTGGCTGCTGGATATTAAATCAAGTTTATCTCTGGCCCTTTAACAACAATCCTGTGTACAAGTAGTTCATAAAGGCTTGTCGTGAGCACTTAATTCTTCATGTTGGCGTCTTAGGAACACAATAGTTAAGAAGCAAAAGGGCCCCTCTCCTTTAGATAGCACCTTTAGCTCCATTGCAATATGCAAGAGACTCTTATTAGATCTCAAACGATTGCATGGTATATTTGTGACAACAAAGTGAGTGAGGTTGAAGGGCTCTTCTGCATTTCTCCAGTCATCCCTTGCCTTTGGATGAGTGTGTGTTTGAGGCCATTTTTGCTTGCAACAAATTAGACATTTTAGCTCCCCCTAGAGCATTGGTTGAAAGTTGACATTCTTGGTCTGCAAGGTAGATGGGTTTTATCAGGAATGCATGGCGTGGACTCAAATAGTGCAAGAGTTGTATATGTGTTCTTTTTCTTGGAAGTTGTGGCGAACATTGAGAATTTGTGTTAGGAGTCTCCCGGGAAAGCACCTAAAATGACTGAGATCAGAAACCCCACACAAATCATAGGTAGCTTCACAACTTCACCTTACGCCTTTCTTCCACTGCTGTGTGGTGCATTCAGAAAACCCTCCTTTTGTTTCATTTTTGAATTACTGTATTTAAAATCGTTGCCATTCTAATAAAAGCCAAAAGCTGTTGGCTTTTATTAGATGTTAGCTTAAATACAGCTGGATGTTTTAATCGCTCTGCCTTATTGTATTCTTTCACTCTTATTTCTTATTTCCTGTAGACCACACCCTTCACAAAGATCACTTTGTATGGTATTGTGATACCTCCTAAAATTTGAAATTTCACTCTCTTCAGCTTAGATGCACCGATTTAAACTGGTGAGATTGAGGTCATATTTAAAGCATTAAGCATTTAACTTTGTCTTGTATTAGCCATTTCTTTATTTTCTTTTGTGTAAAACCATCACTGTACCTCACCCATGCTGAGCCTAGAGCTGAAAGTACCAATTCATTTCTTTACCATGTTTCCACTGAAATAAAACTATCTAGTACATATACATGTGGAGCATAAAATATACATAAAGGTATCCAAATTGAATCCATAGAAACATAAAAAATTCATTTCCTTTTTTTTTTTCTCATTCTATAGCCACTACTTGCATCCAAGGAACTCAAGAAGCTGAGACATTATGTGACTTTCAATGTTAAAACAAAAAAAAAAAAGGGGGGGGGGGAACATATTTTTGAGAATTAAGTATATACAAAACTTTAAGCACATACATGTATGTAGATTCCCTTGTAAACTAAGGAATAAATTTTTTGTAGCCTCAATTTACCAGAGGATATTTAATGTGTCACTAACTGATGTCAAGATTGGGGTCTCCATAGTATAGAAAGCATTTGATTCATTGCAGGCTGCTGTTGAAGAAAAGACATACAGAAAGGGTCAGATAAAAATGAAGCCTGCCATCTTATACTTGTTAAAGTATTTCTCTTTTCTTAAAATGCAGAACAAATTCCCTCTTCAGTGTGATTTCATGCACTGTGACATCAGTCACTCTGGCTCTGCAAGCACTGACTCAGGTGGGTGTGTAAACCGACTTCTCAGGCAGAACCTTCTGACGGATCCTTTGCCACCCCCTACCAAAAAAGCAGGACCTTTGCATATAAGCATCACTGAAATGAATTAGCCCACTGGCCTTTGTGGGGGCTGGTTCTTTCTTCTCTTCTTAAAGTATGTACTCAGAATTTCTGAGGTGAAGCTGCTCTCCATCTAAAACTTTGGCTTTCCAAGATTTAAAATCGTGAATAGTCCATCAATCCAGACATTTTCCATATCTGCTGAGTGACAGAGGAAGAAAAAGCAACTGTTTGGGAGAGAAGGGCTCCCCAGTTCTTGAAGTTAAGAAGCTTCTTAAATTTCAGGTTACAGTTAGCCCTATAAGATAACGTTACAGCTAGAATAATGCACGCTTTATCCTGTGCTACTCTTACAATGCTGTTTGTGTTGACTGGGAAGGAGAAGATGCATGCCAGGGAATGCATCTCCTCGTGGAAAGCCTCGTCACGCTGCCCTCATTTCACACTTGTGCACTTCATTTCATTTGCTTACGGGAAAGTTTTCTAGTCCCTACTTCTCAGTTATTTATGAGGTTCTCAAACCACACCTGCCCCAGTGCCGTGAGGAAGTTATTAGAATCTGACCTACTAAAAGTTGATTTTCCCTCCCATTCCACTCATTGAATCTTCTCTGATATAGAGAATCCTATTTTGTCCCGCAGTATTGACTCAGCCAAATAAAAGTTTCCCAAGGCAATTTTGACTATTTCTTTTTTATTCAGCAGGAAGAAAAAGATCTTTCACATTTGTTGCATGTACTCAGACCAATTTGAAAACGCATTGTCAAACTATAAGTATTTAAATAATCAGGCTTCATATACATATGTAAAATCTGTATGCAAATTAATTTCTAGAATTCGCTGACTTCACACAGGACCAAATCAACAGACCAGACTGCCTGGTTATAATTCGTAACCTGTGTAAACCATGTCAAAATTGTTTTTCTGATAATCTGTCAACAACAAATCTTACCATTTCACTTTGATTGTGCTTAAAATCCTACCCTCAACCCCACAAATGGTCATGCTCATTTTCTTATTCTCACTTTCATCAAAATGCAGCTGTTCTGCTCAACATGGGAAATGTTAGAGTTAAAACCACGGGCGCCTGTTGAAGTGACTACAAAAACGCTGATTGCTTTTTTCTCAGAAAGCAGATTACTTTGAGCGAGTTTTTTCTCCACTCTCTCCCCTCCCAAAGTGGGTAAAATGGGCATAGATCATGTTAATGAGTGGTATCATAACTCACATACCCGCCCCCAACTTCCAGGTTGTCATGGTGCTGTTTGCCCATGGTCTAAAGGGATAGCACATCTCTGATAATATTAGGGACTCACACAAAATGTCAATGGCT
Organism: Herpailurus yagouaroundi; assembly: GCF_014898765.1. Lineage (NCBI taxonomy): Eukaryota > Metazoa > Chordata > Mammalia > Carnivora > Felidae > Herpailurus > Herpailurus yagouaroundi. The sequence continues at coordinate 13,276,016 of NW_024412433.1, forward strand.
GAGGTACTTTTCTGAGCCTTTGGCCAAGTGTTTCCAGACGCTTACAAGGCAGTATTGGCAAAGTAGATACAGTCAGTATGATAAATTGCTGACTGGCGCTACAATGAAAACCATCTAATTGAATGAGTTTTTTTTTTTTTTAAACAATAGACGACCTTCTTGTCTCTAGCATTTTTACACTTGTTTTTCTAAACTTTGCAGATGCCTCAAGTCCTTGGGCTTCTCTACAGTTCTTTGTGAAGTTGTCGGGTTTTTTTCTCAGGTCTGTTTTCACTGATTTCCTCAACTGTCAGTGTCCTTCACAGAGTCCTCTTTGCTGAGTTGGCAAAGGTGTGTTGGGATTTCCACAGAAAAATAAAACAATTTTGGCATTTGTAGCTCACATACTCTCATATTAATCTGTTTACCAACGGACAATATAGAAAAATGAGTTGGAGCATTGTTTAACATGTGAAGAATTAGGAGAAGAGTTGATGCTCAGTCTTGCTCTATCGTCATTATTTCATACTATTTGATGATAAAGTCTTGCATATTAAATGGACTAAAACTACACTGTGTAACTTCTTAGATCGGATTCCCTTATTTGGGGGTATGTGTAGAGAAAAAATACAGTTCTACAGTACCAAGCCAACTTTAGGAATTCTTAATGAGAAGGAACAGTATTATTTCCTGTAATAGTCCTTCCAGCTGGGGAAGACCTACATTTCTTGTATTTAAAATGTTCCTGGTTTTTAGAAAAATTAAAATGGAGACACCCCAACAAATTAAGTGTGTGTCCCAGGTAAAACAAATCTCCCTAAAGTTCTATCGAAAATATTTGTTGTGATAAGACTAATGAGATCTTCCTGATACTGAGTGTTAAAATTCATGTTTCTCAAAGAGGTTTGTGTCTACTCTGTTAGGAAGGTGCAGTTTCAGCTTTGGTGTATGTCTGATAGTTTTATTTATTTATTTTTTGGTAGGTTTTTTTTTTTTTTGAGAATACAAAATTAGGCTGACACAAATGTGCTGAGAGACTGTTGTAAAATATTTATGGTATGGAATAGCCGATAAATAGCTAGCATGCACAATGTGAATGCCAATTAATACCCTGGAAAATATTTTCAATGCTTTTAATAATTCAACATGGCTCATTTTACCAATGAAAATCTAGTTTAGCCATTTCCGTGGTAATGTAACTAAGTGGGTAAGAGGGCACAAAATAGCCGGAGGCTTATTAAAGCCTTGGATGCCTTCGCTGTGGCTTTATTTCTGTTGCACCTAATAAGACATGCAAACTTCAGCATTAAGTATCCCCAGATAAAATCCCATTCCATTTCATAACCAGATTGCTTGATCTATTTAGTGCTGGATTCAATTAGCATGCTTAGAGAATCTGAAAAATGAGATACATACCAAAATTTACGTCTCCAGGGAGAGCTAAGTGCAACAATCAGAAGGTGACTAGTGTCTGTCAGAGCCCTCTCTCGCGGTTGATCTCTGGGCAGTTCTGTAGGAGTAATCCAGCACCATAAGAAATAGACTTGTAGTTCAGCTCAGTTTTTCTTCAATTAAAGTGCATTGCATCTGGATGGGGAAAGTGTCCATTCCCAGATTCTTCATCACTAGAGATCAGAGCATCCTTGATGTTCTTCCTATCAGATAAAATGGCCTTTAAAGTTTGCTAGGAAGATGCGGTGGCAGAAGACAGGTGCCTGCTTCCTTAAATCGACATTCAGAGAAAAGAGGGCATAGCTAATGGGTGGGGATGAACACACAGCCCCTCTCTTTCCAGGTCCAGCAGGGAAGAAATTGAATGATTTTACCCACTTTGCTACACAGATGATTACAAGACTCGAAGCAATCACCCAGGCTGGCTAAGGTGCCTCATTTGATTATATTCTGTGAAGACAACAATAAATGAAAACAAAAAATCAGAAACATCCTCTCTAAATGTCTCCTCTCAGCCCAAAAGATGCTCTTTCTCATTGCCACTTACATACAGAAGGTTTAGAGCAGCCTAGCTTGTGGTATCGTCCCTCCCCCGTGACAACCAGCTCTCTCTCTCCCATTCTCTCTCTTTCCCCTCCCTCCCTCCCTGCCCCTGACTCCCTCCCTTCCTGCTTCTCTCTCTCTCCTCTCCAGCTGCCTTAGTCTGTTGATGCTGCTGCTGATTAATCAGGGATTCTGAAACAAAGAACCTACCTTCTGAAATAAGCAGTAATCTTTCTTCTCTGTTTCTGCAGTCCGTCTGCATTGAACGGCAAAGCTGCCAGCATTCTAGCACCTTGGATAGTTCCTGCTCACTAGGCCCCTTGGAAAAGGGAGGCGAAGAAGCAACTGAAGAAATGACAAGAAACCCGAGAGCAGCATCGTTCTACTTCGGATTTCGCCTCCCTGGGGCCTCCCATCCTCATTAAAGACCTCACATTTAGGCAACAGAATCTCTCCCTTTTATCTGTCTGAACTGAAGTCTGATTAGTAAGTGATAAAATGAAAAGAGGCTAAAGAAACCCCTTCATTTATATCCACTACAACCCTCATTCCAGCTTTATGGAGAAGAAAAACATAAATCCATCAAAAATAAATGTTGTTACTACAGAGGGTGTTTAAGTTATAAGCTTTTCACCCCTGGCATGGCTAATGAAAATGAGCAACAACTTAAATGGAACATCGAGATCTCAGTTTGAGACCCTTATTTGATACCAATTTTGCCTCCACCCTCCCTGCCGAGCCAGGCACACAATTACTGCTGACGTACTTCAGGCTGCTGCTTGGGGAAAGAGGGGAGGAGCCTTTTAACCTCATCAAAACAGCCTCGTGCCACCTGCTCCCCCATGGCATGAGAACAAAACTAGCCCACTTAGAAGGAACATGTACAGCACACATGTATGTTGAATAAAGCTCTCACTCAGAGAGCGCGCTATTTTTTTTTTTAACAAAAATAAGATGTGAATTAACCACGGTGTGCCACTAACTCCTATAGATTCACTGTTGAAATTTCCGAAAGTCAACCTATTCCCTACATTTCCTGAGGATTCTCCTCATTCCGTTCTTAAAAGCCTGCCGAATATATGCAGATCTATCATGTTATAGAATACAACTTCTATAGACATATGCATATATGTATACAAAAATACGTGCATATATGCATACACATACAAGCCCATAAGTTTGTATCTAACTTGTTTTCCTTCAAAGTAAGAAGTATAGTGAAGTAAAATATAGGTGTTTTATTGTGTTAGTTGGTATTATGGTAAATATAACAATAAGCAATGAGTTTCTGCTTAGTTGAGACTGAAATACCAATTTTGAGAGGGAAAATTATTCAATAGTGACCAGGAGATTTCTTTTCATCACATTTTCCCAGTAACTCTTTTTGTAAATTACTTTCACTCACAAACTGATTTTCCTAAAGGTTATCCCCAAAATCTAAATTCATAACTAATTTCTTCGAAAAATGTGATCTGAATGTAATTTTTCATGCATCAACAGACCATAAAAAATAATAAACTTAGGTTTACCTTCCTGATTCGTAAATGCCATCTGAAACTGTACCACGATGTTGCAAATGTTATTTTTTTAACTTGTATGTATCTGAGGAAAAATAAAATCAACATGTTACATTGCTACAAGAGTTTCAGTTTTCACATGTCCTAATGTGCATTCCTAAAACAAATCACATATGTCACTTATTTCCTAGTCTTTGTGCCTCCACTCTTTGGACAGAAAAGAACATCTGTGGAAGATCAGATAGATGAAAGAAGGAAGGGAAATTTAATTGTGAAAGAGAAGAGGCCACATCTCTCTCACTCCTTCTCTGTCTCTCTTTTTCTCTCTCCCTCTCTTTACCGCCCTGCCCCCACTCTCTCTCTCTCTCTCTCTCTCCTCTGTCTTATGAAGATTCTAATAACTTAGCACCATGTAGGGGGGAAAATTGTCTCAAGTACCACTTACAAACTAGTAACAGCCACCACACTGTCATTGAGAGGTTTAGGAGTGTATCGTTATTTTTGGTGGTCAAGTGTTGTCATAGGAGTCGTCTTTCAGCATGTGACCCAAAGCAGAAAAGATTCTTTATAAAGAAATTATGTGGCAGATATTTTAGGAAGTGTAAATACTTAATTGTGACTGGTAACTCCATAAAGATCGGTGGAACACATTTTTATCTACAGAGAGCTTGAATAGACACTAGCATAAAGCCCATTTCTACCTTGGAGAAAATTAAAACCCAGATAAGCATACTGCCTTGCTTCAGGCCTCATACTCCTTGGCTCATTGGGATTAGGATGAGAGGTCACTGGGCTGCTGTGTCTCTCATCATCTTTGGCCAACAGGGAGCTTTCAGTCACTTTAATATCACACACCAGGATAATTTCAAATAAAATGCAGAGACACTGGCTTATGGTTGCTAACTATAAAAAAAATTTCCCCCCAAAATATCTCAAGAGTAAAGGGACTTTGACCCCAAGAAAATAATGCGTAGCCCTTTAAACTTAACATTTTCAGCTTTAGAAAAATTTATGATTATTGTGTTTCTGTCCTGTTTCATTTCTTTTATTTTTTTCTCTCCTTTGCACAGAATAGAGTTTGGGAGCCATCACATTATATCAACTCTATCTTCTCAATCCCATGCCTTCCTCATTCCAGGCCACAGTATATATTGATCAGGCAATTTCTTCTCTGGAGATATAGTAGAGTATAGGAATTAATGGCATCTTTGGGGGTTGGTGTCTAGAAGGTCCCCACAACTAGTTCCTTAGGTCTCACTGATTGAAATAGAAAAGGATTTCTACTTTCAAGTAACCTTAGATTCAAACGTGGAATTCATCTCTACTCATTTCAGTAGTATTTAGAGAAGAACGTCACAGCACAAAAATTAAAGTTGAAATTTTTTATATTAAGAACAAAGGTACATAAAGACCAACAAAGCTCAAATTATGTGTTGGTTTACTTCTTAAACATCTCTGTAAAATACATAGGTGTTCCGGATCTCATAGAAACCAGTCATTTAAATGCCTCATGACTTATTTCTTTTAAAGTTCTTATGTCAGGGTAAAGTTGGGCTCTTTCTGTTATGCCCTACTGGCTGACAGAGTTGGTGTCATTGGGGTTAAGTAGGTCCTTTCCATGAACTCAGATAGACAAGGAGCGTTGGCACCTTGAAAGTGCTTCTTAGTCTATAAATCAGCCAGATGGTGGGTAATGCTTTTTGTATAAAAGTGAGGCACACGAGAACATGAAAATTGAAAGTGAGCAATCTAGTTACCTAAACTTAAGGGGTTTATTCAAATATATCAAAATATACTCTCTGAAATCATGTCATAATTTATAATAAAGTCTCTCTAGTTCTTTTTTCATGATCTGTAATCTTTCCATTATTCTTTCCACATTTAGCTTAGGGAGATGACACCTCCATTATAATGAAATTATTCCACTAGGGAAAAGCTAATCTTCCCATCCAATCAGGATTTCTGAGCATTCTGGTAACAGCATGAAATGAAAGTCTAGGTAGAATGAGAACCATATGCTCCTCATGATTTTTGCCTATGCAATGATATAGATGTCAACAGAAGTTGTGCATGACTTAGAGACTGTCAAGCAGTGGATAATGATACATTGCTCCAGGATCCAGAACACTGAGTAACTTGGTGTGTAAGGGTGGGGGAGAGATTTATTACCTAATAATATATACAAAAGCTAAATTTATACTGCCAAGGTGGGGGGGGGGGGGGAACTGACAATAAATGGAATATTCCATGACTGGAAACACATGAATTGATCCAAACATATGAATCTATCCCTCTTCTTTTATCAAGCTGATATTTCCTAGTGCAGATTTCAAAAGGTTTTACCTTTATAATAAATTATATTTGTCTCTATACTCAAGAATTATAAAAAATATTGTTTAAAAACCATCGTATGTTCTAGTGAAACCAATACTCTCACTCTAACAAATCTTCTCCCTCTTTTGAAAGGCTATTGCTTACTCGAGTTTCAAAAATCAAGAATACCTAACCTAGGTTGCCTCTCCTGAGTTACCACAGCCAAACCTCTTTTCTGTATTATGAACTACTCCATCAATAAATACATCACTAGTAAAGAATAAAGTCACAAGATTTTTTTTGAGGGGGTTAGAGGTAGAGAGATAGGGAGAGAACCTCAAGCAGGTTCCACACTCAGTGCAGAACTTGAATGCTGAGCTCGATCCCATGACCCTGGGATCAACCTGAGCTGAAGTCAAGAGTCAGGCATTCAACTGGATAAGCCACCCAGGTGCCTCGGAGATTTTTTTCATGTTCTTCCAAACATATTCACTCCATCCTCCAAGTGTGCTTGTCAAATACTCCTGAAAAAGTGGTATCTTTCCTTTATATTCCTTGGGCCCCAGCATATAGGTTGCATCTAGCCAGTGACAGGGATTTGTTCAAGGAATGCGTGACTCTGGATCTCAACTAATGGCATGGCTTGCCAAAGTAGAAAACTCAAAAAGGCTCATATATTGAACATGAAGTTCTCTTTTTAAAAATGAAATTCTAAATCAAAATTAAAAGAAAAAAAATGGCCCTCCTAAATCTCAAACATTCGAAGAGGGAAAACCTTTCCAAAGGAACTCCATTTTCTCGCTGAAGAATCCAAAATGCATATTAGATCCAAAAAAACCCGAATTTTCCTGAAAAATCCAAAATAATCATACTTACTAGAAATAATTAGGGTACCATAGGAATACCATAGAAATAATTAGGGTACCATAGGAATAATCAATAATACTGACTAGAAATAATTAGGGTACCATAGGAAGGCCAATTGAATACACAAACATAGGGATTGTAATTAGAGAAAATAATACAATTTTTTTATGAGGCACTGTCTTGGAGCTCACACTGCTATAACAAAATACCATGAACCGGGGGGCTTAAAAAACAGACATTTATTTCCCACAGTCTCAGAGTCTGGGAAGTCCAAGATCAAGGTGCTGGCAGATTCAGTCTCCAGTGAAGTTCCTCTGGTCTGGTTTGCAGCCTTCTTGCTGAGTCCTCACAGCGGGGAGAAAGGAATATTTGGTCTCTCTTTTTCTCCTTAAAAGGACCCTGATCTCATCATGGAGATTAAGACTCTCCTGACCTCATTTAAACCTAAGTACCTCCCAAGACCCTGCCTCCAAATACATTGGGGGTAGAGTTTGAATATATAAATTTGGGGAGACACAGACATTCAGTCGACAGCAGAGACATAAAATGAGATAGAGGAAAACAGATAAATGCTTTCTTCCGGAAAAGAAAGAATTTGGTAAATAATTCCGTCTTATTAAATTGGCTTCAAAGTGAATGTATTTTTAATTTAAATAAAATTTGATGTATGGTGGAACTTGCACAGCTATTGATAGATATTTTCTTGACTAAACATGAAAGCATGCTACAAACCTATATTGATTTTCTTGTAGCATCGGACAGTTGACTGTGAATCAATAGAAGAGTTCAGAGAGTCCAGGGCAAACATATATGGGTGTTTAGCACATGATAGATATGCTATTGCATATCAGTAAGTAATACAGTTAAACAAACAGAAACGCGTATATATACAAATAAAGGATTTTTATAAAAATAAATCTCAGTGTTTGCTATTCAAAGTATGGTACAAGTTACGGCATCAACATCATCTGGGGGCTTGTTTCACGTGGAAGCCCAGTCTCCCCCAGACCATCAGAAATCAGGAGCTGCCTTTTAACACATGCCTCAGCGATTGGTATGCGTATTAACATTAAAGAAACACTGTCCAGTGAAAATTCATACGATGATACCTTCACTGCTGAGTATGATAGCCACTAGCCGCATGTGGCTCTTGAGCGCTTGAATTGCTGTCGGTGAAAATGAGGAACTAAATTTTAAATTTTATTTTATCTTAATTAATTTTCACTTAAATTTACATATCGATAGTGCTACCATATTGGACAATGCAGCTCCACATCTTCCTCTCAAATGCTTGCATATAAAAAACAATCTATAGGGGCGCCTGGGTGGCTCAGTTGGTTAAGTGGCCAACTTCGGCTCAGGTCATGATCTCGAGGTCCGTGAGTTCGAGACCTGCGTCGGGCTCTGTGCTGACAGCTCAGAGCCTGGAGCTTGTTTCAGATTCGGTGTCTCCCTCTCTCTGACCCTCCCCTGTTCATGCTCTGTCTCTCTCTGTCTCAAAAATGAATAAATGTTAAAAAAAAATTTAAAAACAATCTATGCAAAGAAACTTTAATACGATCTTGGGGTGGATTTGGCCCAACTAAAGACAACATGAAACCTAGAAACAAGTGAAAACCCATGAATATATAAAAATGCCAATTATTTTTTTTTTAATTTTTTAATGTTTTTTTCTAAGGAGAGGGAGAGACAGAGCATGAGCAGGAGAGGGGCAGAGAGAGAGGGAGACGCAGAATCCAAAGTGGGCTCCAGGCTCTGAACTGTCAGCACAGAACCTCACATGGGGCTCGAACTCAAAAACTGTGAGATCAAGATCTGAGCCAAAGTCAGACAATTCACTGACTGAGCCACCCAGGCGCCCTCCAAAACGCAAATGCAAAATATTTAAATGGAAAAAGATTATAAATAAAGTTATCATTTAAATGCAAAATTGGGATATTATTTGCAACATAGATGAGAGCTAAGTAGTTACGTAGTCCTCCTATATTATTAATATTAATACGCTAGTATTATTAATAAAAAGGAAAACTTATAAATAAGCAAGAATGAAACACCACAGTGCTAAACAAGAACAAAAGACAGGTATGAGTTATTCATAAAATAAGAATTTGAAATGGCAAGTAAATACAGAAAAAAAAATGTTTAACCTCGAGAGCAATAAAATGCAAATTAAATCACAAGTGGCTCATTTTTAAAATAATTGCCCACGTTGGCAAGTATGTGGAGAAATGGATAGTTATATAAATGTACACAACCAAAAAGAAGGGACATCTGATGGTGTTTTAATTTACTTTAAGGAGAACAGTCTTGGAAATCATAGTTGCACGTTAAGGGCATGGTAAGCGTACAAAACTATATGTTTGTGGCCGCTTATGGTTTATAATAACAGAAATTTGAACATTCCTACACATTCAACAATAGGAGATTGAAAAATATTACGCAAGTATTAAAATGCCAGTATAGATCTATATTCATTTATGTGAAGGTGACCCCTGTCAAGAGGAAGAGAACACTATTTCTACGAAGGAATCATCAGGCTGGTGTGCCCCTCAACCTGTATCCTGACTGCCTGACAATGGGCAAGCTGCGAAACCTCTCCCTGCCTCAGTTTAGTGATCTGAAAAGAGACAACAATATTGGTGGAGGTCAGAAATTTATTGTGAAGATTAAATCAGTTAATCCATGTAAAAGTCCATGTAAAAACAAAACAAAACAACAACAAAACAAACCCGTGTCTAGTGCTTAATGTGCACCAATAAATGTGTACCTTCGTGATAGATGCAATCAGAGAAAAGTGAGCAGTACTTGGAAAGATAACCAATACTATACCTAAAACCAATTCGTTCATATTTTCAAATCCAGGGACCATTGTCTTCCTTTATCTTCCCACTTGTAGTACTATTTTATCTCATCCTCCGTGACACTGTATTCTTTTATTTTCCCTCTTATTTCAGGGACTTCTCCCTCCTCGTCTCCTTTGCTGGCTTCCTCCTCTGCTTGGTTTCTAAATGTAGTAATGCCCCAGATTTCATATTTTTTCCTGCTCCCCCAATCTGTAAAAGAAAACCAACCCCGTCACTGATCATCCCATCAATCAGACCACTTTCTCTGCAAATACTTATCACTATGTGATATTATCTTGTTTATACACCCATGCATACACACATACATACATGCGTATATTGAATATATTTTTACCGCGGTTTTAATTTTACCAGTTTTTTCTTACGAGGATACAAGCATTGTGAGAACAGGTACCTTCCAGGTACTTCTTTGCTGGATCCAAGCAAATAGAGTGGTTGTTCATCTATAGGATATATTGAACTAAAACTTATTGAATAGCTATATTACATAGGAAATAAGAGAATATAGCATAAAACATGCATACATATAAAATACTCATGCATAAACATAGTATAATAACAACAGTAAATGTGATGTTTATTGTGTGCTCAACCTAAATTAACTCATTCAGTCACCACAAGGATCTTATGAACAAGCACATTTTCCTCATTTGAAATTAGAATATTGAAGGGGAGTTAAAGGGATTTGTCTGAGGTTACACAATTATTATATGCAGAGAGAACTTTCTAGTACAGAAAAAATAGTATAATTGTTTTTATATCTGGGTAATGATTTTTTTTTACTCTTTAAAAAGTAGATGTATGTGTTGCTTAGTTTTCTCGAATAAGCATATGCTATTTTTATAATAATTTTATATGGTAATTTGGGAGAAAACGTAAAATTCCGTCTTCACAAAATTCCCCCTGAAAGAGAAGCCTTTGGAATCTGTGAGTTTCCATTTATTTTCAAAATGAGAAGCCTGGGTCAGGAGGATTTGTGAAATGGAAATGTGGCCAACGCATTACCGAGTTGGCAATATCTGCAACCAGGAGATAAAAATTCAGAAGTAGGTATGAGTAGTGTATTGGCCAGATAGGATTTGGGGAAAAGTCATATTATAAAGAAAGAAGGAATTGCAGGTGGAAACAACCTGTCTAATGAAAACGTTTAAAACGGGGCTTGGAAGATTGTGTCCTTCAGGATTGGGGACCACTTGGTCGTCTGTGACTGCCTTCCTTGACGCTGAGCCAAGTCTCGCCTTTCTTTCTCAGCTTCTGCCACTTAAAATGCTACAGTGTTGAGGCGCCTGGGTGGCGCAGTCGGTTAAGCGTCCGACTTCAGCCAGGTCACGATCTCGTGGTCCGTGAGTTCGAGCCCCGCGTCGGGCTCTGGGCTGATGGCTCGGAGCCTGGAGCCTGTTTCCGATTCTGTGTCTCCCTCTCTCTCTGCCCCTCCCCCGTTCATGCTGTCTCTCTCTGTCCCAAAAATAAATAAACGTTGAAAAAAAAAATTAAAAAAAAAAAAAAGAAAATGAAAAAAAATGCTACAGTGTTTCCTGAATGGAGACATTGTAGTCTTATGTAAGCTCACACAGAGTTAACAAGTATTTGAAAATACCCATCAGTAATTGGAGAGAACAGTGGAAGAAGCAAACGAAAGCTGTAGCCTACAACGTATTCTCCTCCAGGCCTATTTCCTCACTTCATTTAGTTGATCCAAATAAAGTTATTTGGGGGCATTTTAAGGCTGATGAAGGAGGCCGGGGAAATTGATCACTAAAGTAAGGCATGAGGTACCAACACTCCTTCAAAACATGATAAACAATGGAAATAATAAATCCCATCTTATCATTCCTAAACATTCCATTTTCTAACTCCAGGCTGACTACGAATTAAATTTCAGGGGCTTGTGTATAAAGTTCGGATTTGATCGTGCCCTCACCCACTCTCTCGGTGACTGGCCATTCATTACTCTGAGGTCAGATTTAAATACAGCAACAGGACCTTGTTGATAATCCAGTGCAATCCCTTCATTAAACAGATTGGGAAATTGGAGACAGAATGTTAAAAAGCTTGCCTAAGAAAAGACAGCCTCTTCTTTGGTTGTCTAGAACTTAGTTCTCTTTCTAGTCTCTAAGGCTTTATTCTCATTCACAAGTTTTTTTCGGCCCTTGCCCAGAAGGTTAGGAAGAATAAAGTCACATATTTCAAATGGAGTCCAAAAGTAAACCAGACTTCGTAGGGTGGAGACATAAGACACGAAATATTCACTGGGCTCTGAGAAATTTCAGATACGAACGTGAGGGGGTTTCTCGGTGATCATCGTGAGCAATACTTAACTTCTCTGTGATTCAACTTCCTCATTGGAAAACTGGCAATCGGACCTATGTCATAGACTTGAGATAATTACGAGTTACTGTTTGCAAAATGCAAAACGTTATTTCTGATTGCCCTATTTGACTTCCTTTCATGTGTTTTTATTGCATGTTACTATCGTAATAATATATTCACTTATTAACTCATTTGTTATTTGCCTCTACCGTGGTAATAAACTTCTAGGAGAGCAGGGAACTTGACTTTCTTTTTCCTCTCACCTCTCAAGTATTCAGAAAGTTTCTTGGAAAACAGAAGGCTCTTGATACATATTTTGTTAAGTAGCTGGTGGTTGTTCACGTTTGGGGGCACTTCAGTCTCAGGCTTATTTCTTTTTTTTTTTTTTTTTCAACGTTTATTTATTTTTTTGGGACAGAGAGAGACAGAGCATGAACGGGGGAGGGGCAGAGAGAGAGGGAGACACAGAATCGGAAACAGGCTCCAGGCTCTGAGCCATCAGCCCAGAGCCCGACGCGGGGCTCGAACTCACAGACCGCGAGATCGTGACCTGGCTGAAGTCGGACGCTTACCGACTGCGCCACCCAGGCGCCCCGAGTCTCAGGCTTATTTCTAACCAGAAGCTCTGTTCTGACTGAAGGTGTTTCAGGCCTCAGTAAAGAGGGCGGTAAAGGGCAGAGTGGACGCATATGGACAAGTGGCCCCAATTCTGTGTCTACATCAGTGCCCCGTGAGCATGGAGAAAAGTCCTTTTTCCAAATGATTTTCCCCAAGTGAACCACAATTGTTTCTGCAATTCTTCTGTTTTCTTCACTTAAGCTCTGCCTTTATCTGAAGGTTACCAAATACCCACTCGGGAATCTGTGTTCACCTACACCTAACTTTGGGGGATATCAACTGGCTTAATAATTTTTTCTCATCATAAATAGACCTCTGACCACAAAAGCAAAGTGTGTGTTTATGATCCTGTGATTCTTTTGGCCGATGCCTATGTAGGTAGGCAGGCGGCAATGATAGAAATGAAACATGGAGGCGACTTAGCTTATCAGTTTGTAGTTATGAAAATTTCGTGTTTTTATGAACTTCTTCACATTTTAGTTTTCTCCTTTCTTGGGTCTGAGAGAAACGGATGTGGAATAGAATTTCAAATAAAAGAACATATAGGAAAATATGCATGAAATACACATTTCACTGGGAAATGAAATGTACTAGCTTTAGGAAAAGAGTCAAGAATTAAAGTCAGTCACTTTCCAAGTTTAAATCATATTTAACCTGAAGTTCAAAAGATTAACAAAATATTAAAAGCAAGTACAGAGAACCAGGCCAACCATACAAAATGACCAGAGTTAAGGAAATGTAGATAGTGGATTTTGGGACATGAAAAAACCTTTGATGATTTAGATACCCACCTGCTCCCTAGCCCAGGGGCTACATTCACCTGGCACCCAAATAAATACTACTTATTGAAAAATGATTATACAGAATAGGAACGATGAAGTTCTAACTTTTTTCCTCTTCCTCCTCCTCCTCCTCCTCCCCTCCTTTTCCTCCTCCTCTTCCTCCTCTCCCCTCCTCCCCCTCTTGCTGCTTCTTCTTCTTCTTCTTCTTCTTCTTCTTCTTCTTCTTCTTCATTATTACTGTTGTTGTTATTGTTATATTCCCCATGGCTATCAAGTATGGTTGTAAGTACAAATGCTTACAATTAATAAGTAAACAATTAAAGAAAATTTTTGTGAGTGAGCTCTACTTGGGCATCTAGTGAAGACATTTTGAGATAAGGAGGGGAAAGAATGTAAAAGTCAGAAGAGTATAACATCACGGTTCACTTATTTTACAGTTTAAATTAGAGCCTGGTATAGTCTAGATATCTCTATTCAATTGTCACTTATATGCTTATGTATAGATGAGGCATTTCAATAAACTGCCTTTTTATTCCTTGATAATAAAATAAGATTTCCAACTACCCTGTCTAAAAACAAAGCACAACCATATCAAAATTACAGCAATGTTCTTGTAAGAAAACAGTATTAAATCCAACCACATAACATAAAATACATCAAATTAGTTTTTTCCAATGACTTTATTTTAAAATTAAGAACTTGTAGCCAGAAAAAGTGTATGATTTGTGAAAAGCCCATCAATGATAAATCTGTGGTAAAATCTAATGTTCTGGTATAGTCATTATGGAAAATATCAAGTTTCCTCATAAATTAAAAATAGATCCACCATATGATTCAACAGTCCCACTTCTGGGTATATATCTAAAGGAAATGAAATCAGATTCTCAGAGATATATTTGCACCTCCATGGTCACTGAAGTATTATTCACAATAGCCAAGAAATATATGGAAACCCCCTACGTGTCCATCAGTGAATGAATGGATAAAGACCATGTTGTATGTATGTATGTATGTATGTATGTATGTGTATAACATATATATTTAATTACACTTATATATGAAATTTTAAAGAGTCAGATTCATAGAAATAGAGGGTATAATAGTGGTTGTTAGGGGCTGAGGGGAGGGAGAAATGGGGAGATTTTGGTCAAAGGGTACAAACTTTCAGCTAGAAGATGAACAAATTCTGGAGATCTAATGCACAGCATGATGGCTATAGGTAACAATGCAGTTTCGTATACTTCAAATTTTCTGAGAGTAGATCCTAGGTATTCTCACCACAGGAAAAAATATGTGAGGTGATGGATGTGTTAATTAACTTTATTGTGGTAATCATTTCACATATCAAATGCACATTAAATCATTACACCGTATACCTTAAAAAAATCACCACCTAAATGTAGACAATTTTTGTTGTTCATACCTCAATAAAGCTGCAAAAATTAGTAAAAAAGAATTCATGAAAATAATCTAGTATTTTGTCTCCCAGTTTGGTGCTCTTTCCCCCAGAGAGACAGTCTGGAGTTAATGTGACCGGACTTGTAATTCTTCACCTAGGAAATAATATTTTGTGTCCGGGTGGGTTCCCAGGTGCATTTACCTGGGAAATCATGTAGTGCGATGTGTATGTAGCTGGTATGAGAGAAAACAAATTTTGTGAAACTTTTGTTCTCTTGAATTTCTGCTTTTTTTCAACTCTTTTTGACCCTGTTAAAAACAATGGAAGACAGGGGTCCCCTGCTGGCTCAGTCAGTTAAGTGCTGCCTTTGGCTTGGGTCATGATCTCATGGTTCCTGAGTTCAAGTCCCATGCTGGGCAGTGTGCTGACAGCTCAGAGCCTGGAGCCTGCTTCAGATTCTGTGTCTCCCTCTCTCTCTGCTTCTCCCCTGCTCGTGCTCTGTCTCTCTCTCTCTCTCAAAAATAAAATAAGGATTAAAAAAAAAATAGAATACAAACAAAAGTCAGAAGAATGTCAAACTGTATCTTGAAAAGATCCAATTTTAATAAACTCTTAAATGCCATGTGTAGATGTTTATGTACAAACACACACATATATATGGATATATATATATATATATATCCTTCTCAAAGTCGCTACACTGCCATAATTTTAAATTCAACTTATTTGAAATAGACTCACAATAATTACAACAAGATAAATGATTTGACATAAATTAGTTTTTAGTAGATGCTCTAAATTTCGTCTAATTAAATAAAATTAGAGTAAGGGAAATAGTTGATTCTGGCTGCACCATTAACAGGTAGTAAAAGTCCATCCAAGGTAATCACCAGTGATTTTTAGCAGCATGTTTATCTGAATGGAGACTCATCTCAATTAAAATATTCCGAACATTGTCCATAATGATTACATTTTCTATTCATGTTAAGATAAAACGCATAAGTGGAGGGATGCTATAGTAAAGCAAAACCAAAACCTGAGGCATTGAATACACACAGCCCATTTTAATTTCATTGCTTTGTGAAATAGTAAATGATCCTTAGCATTTATTTTATTTTTAAACACATACATGTCGAGTCATCTAAACTCATCTTAAAAAATCATTTTAAAGCTGCCTAGACTACCTGCAGGTTGCTTGTTTCCCAACCACTTAAATTAGCTGTGCATTTAAAATTAATTGCATGTTTTTAACAGAAATATTGCCCTGCGAGGAATCCTGTATTTTAAACCTAGTGTAAGCTATGGCTATTCTCTTTATACTCAGGTCCTAAAATGAAATTGGTCACTGTATGCAGCAAACAATTGACACAGCCTAAATGAGTACTTAACTGATTGGGAGATTTTTGTGTATATAAAAGGATATAGGTCTTAACCTCATTGAAGTCTATCTATATAGGCCAACTTAGAGAACAATGCAGGAGACTCTATCTTGCTTGATAAATCATTGTTTTTACTTGTAACAGAAGCGAGACTTAAATTAACTTGAAAAAAAGAAGACAGCTATTGGAAAGATACTATGCTGTATTCTATCACCATCGAGGGTCTGAGCAACCTAGAGACAACCCCAGAGCCAGCTAGACACAGGGCTCAAATGCCTACAAGAATTTCTCTCTCTCTCTCTCTCTCTCCCTCTCTCATCTCTCTCTCTCTTTCTTTCTTCTCCTGCATCTTGGCTCGAGTTTTCCCATTATCGACTAGACTGGTCTCCATAGAAGACCTGGCTGCCAACACCTCCCAAGACTCAGTTCCCAGTCCTTAACACCCATAAGAATTGTCCACTTTTGAAATTCCAAGGACAAAAGGCAGGGGTGGGGGAGAGGAGAGGACTCATCTGTTTCCCTTGAGGGCATGACCAGAAAGATACACAAGTCACTTCTACTCACATCCTACAAGTCGGAATTTATATTCATGGCAGAACTTAGCTGTAAGAAAGACAGGAAAACATGTCTTAACCAAGGCAGCCATGTGTCCCTATAAATCTTAAGGAATCTATTAAAGGAAAAGAATGGTATAAATATTGGAAGACAGCTCATGCTGAACAATCATGGCGGTGGAGATGAAATAAGAATAATCCAAATATTGTTTGCTTGATGTAACTGGGGTAGAAAAAGAGAAGGACTAGAATGGGTGGTTTCCCAAAAAAGACGGGATTTTTGAAGGCATCTTTTAAAAAATTACTTTGTTACTGCAAATAAAGCTTTTACTTTCAAATTATTTTTCATAACACGTTTAGCCAACTAATTCAAGTTAAGACTGAGCCGGTTTAGTTCTGGTTTCCTCTATCGTGTTATGTGGTAGTTTCCTTTAAAAGGTTGATGGGTATGTTCGCGGACTTGATGACCTGCTTGTTTTCAGAGAGAATATTGTTTCCTCGATGATAATAACTGGCTTTTTGAAAGTTTCTTGTGAAGGGATTAAAAATAATGTGCCGGATCCTGCCAGGTGAGTGACTACTCGCTCGGTGAAAAGTAGGACATCGGAAACACGGAGTAATTTTCTGTAACAAATGGCAAACGGCACTCCAGTGGGGTCACCCTCAATGCTTGTTCTAAGTGGCCATTTCAGACCTGGGAGCGGCTGAGTCACTCAGGAGTGTCTGACCCCGTGCACTTTTCCATGGGTTCTCTCATTCCGTGCAAAAAGCCGAGGCGATCAAACGTTTTCCAGGTCCCCAAATCGGAGACACCCCCAACATAGCTGTCGGCAGAGGAGCATCCCCGACGAGGTGCGCAAGGCCTTCTCTGCGGAGATGTTTCTATTACGGCCACCTAAATATCTTTCGCATTTGAAATCTGATGTGTAATCCTCCGTATCACCTCCTGCCAACATAGCTATTGTGTATTTTAACTGGAAGAGGATGGCTGCCACGTAGCTAAATTGGAAGCGCGGGTATTTTTAGTGCTTGGTGAAAGGACTTACATAAAGAGCCCCTCTATTCACCCTATCGGGATCCTCTTATGTAAAAGGCCTGGCATGAGTGTAAGGTATTATTATGACTATAAAAGCTGCTCACGCTGTAATCATAGGAAAGGCAGTATTATGGAGAAATACCGTGCAGTTGCATGGCAACTGAAACCTAGTGGTGTTTGCGACCACGCAGAGGAGTTACCACGAGGGCTGCAAAGCAGCCTGGCCAAGCCAGCACCTAGACCACAAGCCGGTGAGCCCCCACCTGTTGCCTGAGGACATGTTCCTCGTCCTTCCTGATAACTGAATGGAATTCGAGATGCAAATGTGGTTTTTGCCTCCCCGCACGGAGCCTCAAGACCAGGGAAGGATGTTTCCCGTTGACAGATTGCTACCGTCTTTTTTCGTCGGGCAAGAACGAAAAAGCATGCCCGTTGCAAGGTGTCAGCAACAAGGGGAAACCCACAGCAGCAGCTGGTGCCAAATCCAGAGGATTCTAGGAGTGCAAACAGACTTGACTAACCTCTGAAATGGGCGTAAGCGCTCAAAGCCCTCTCTTGCCAGAAAATACAGATGTAGATCCTTTTTATAGGGGAGATGTTTGCTTAGCTTGCCAGAACCCCTTCTGTCTTTTGCAGTCAAGACGAGTTGATCTTCTCTGGAGGAACTGTTTTGTCCTCACTCTAATCCATACGGTTCCCATGGGGCTAAATCCAACCTGATGCTAAGATGCGCGAGTGACTCAGAACTAGCCAATCAGCGTGTTTCATTTACCTGAGCCGGGCCCCGCTTTAGGCATATGAGGAAGCCAGGACAATGAGACTCATTCTGGGGCTTCTTTCGAAATGTCCGGGGAAAGAGGGGCTCTCTTTCTGCTGGGCTGTCCTAGTCTGCCGGAGGTCTACCAGAGGTGGTCCGTGGCCACTTTGCCCCCTGTGGACGTAAGTTCCTCAGAATGAAGCCAGCACAGAGGAGAGCCAGGGCCAAGAGACGCGAGCCAGATGGCGAACTGCATCATTCGAACAACTGGGTCCAGTTGGCACAGATACACTCTCTCTAAACTTTGGACAATTTTTTTGTGTGTATTTTACATTTAAATTAGTTTGGATTCGGTTTCTGCCATTTGGAATGAGAAACTTCCCCACCAACATTCAGCAGGGGCAAGGGTTCTGGAATTTGCATCTGCTCTCTGCCACTAATTGGCTGTGTGGCCTGGGGCAAGTTACATGCCTTCTCTGAGCTTTAGTTTCTTTGCTTTCAAAAGGAGCGTAATAACGGTACCTGAACTCACAGTTTTGTTAGCACCGTGTGAGAAGATGCAAGTCTTTTCCAAGTGCCCGGAATAAAAAAAAAAAAAAAAGAAAGAAATGAGCCTAATACACGGTATTTATTATTTGTTAAAGATTTGTAGAGATCTCTCTCTCAAATGCATGGAGTATTTAAGTATACAGAGGATAGGGCTAGGTCAGTCACTCAAGTTCACATCTCCTGGACCACTAGTCCCCGAGTTTCACTTAACCCGAGAACCACTAGCTGGCTTTCAATAGGTTCAGAAAGATTGCTCTCATACTGGTCTCCCTGGAGCATCCCACAAGGGAGGTGTAGACCATTCTATTCACGGGACCTGAAGATTTCCATCTTTGTTCTATGACTGGGGCAATCCTCTCCACACCTTGTTCCCTCAAAGCACACATCGCTCTCTTCTCTCTGAGAAAACCGACATAATAAGCTTGGGCCTTCAAAGCCATGCAGGGAAGCCCTCTGCATAAAAGCTTTCCGTTCTGTCATGTGGTTTCCCCAGAGTAATAACCCGCCAGGTGTGGGATACATTCACGGGAAGGAAATGACATAAGAGGAAAAAATACATGAGGGACGAAACCCAAATTAGTATCTCAATACACTGTCCCGTCGAAAAAGCTAATACTCACTGAGTTGCCTGTCAGAACATTCACCATGCTAAGTAAAAGTCCCCACACTTTCTCAGTCATGGAGCCCTCAGGAACTTTTTCATGGCACCTACAGGCAAAGAAAAAAATAAATCCTGAAAGTTCCATTTATTAAATGATTAGGTCTGAACATCTGAGTAACCATGTATATTGCAAATAGGTTACATTGTAACAACTTAGCAGTGATTCGAAAAATTGCTACACAGATATCGAGCGGAAAAATAATGTATATTTTTTTCTTTTAATTTTTTAAAGTTTAGTTATGCATTTGAGAAACAGAGGGAGAGCACGCATGCATGCACGAGCAGGGGAGGCGCAGCGAGAAGGAGAGACAGAATCCCATCAGGCCCCGCAGCATCAATGCAGAGCCCAATGCAGGGCTTGAACTTTCAAACTGTGAGATCACAACCGCGAGTCTGATGCTTAACCGACTGCACTACCCAGGGGACCTCCCCCAAGATAATATTTTTATTCCATTCCAAAGTATCCATAGTTATTCACCAATGTGTCACATTGATGCAACTGTTAGGCGTCACATAATTTCTCCAGACTTAAAACCCACCTCAGCACGTCTCCCCTCCTTCTCTGTTCCACGTGGGTTTTTGCATGAGAGTTGCTTTTGGGGGGCGCCTGGCTGGCTCAGTCCCAGGAGCATGCAACTCTTGATCACAGGGTCGTGAGTTCGAGCCCTGCCTTGGGTGCAGAGATTACCTAGATAGGTTTAAAAAATAAATAAATAAAGAGTTGCTTTTTGTCACCACCACCATCAAAAGTATTGTAGTGCAGTCTGATGTGGAAACTATGAGCCAGGAATTTGTGTGATGTCCGTTTTCCTTTGAAAACTCAAAAAGCTCTCTTCGGAGTTCGGGACAGCACACAGGGCACCTCACTGCACAGTTTGGAGAGCCATGACCCCTGAGCTATTTCCAAGTATTTACTCATGTTATCTATGCAATAGTTCAGTGAGGATAGTGGCTTCAATTAATCCAGTTTTGAAGGTGAAGAAAGCAAATTTTTACATTTCATAGCTTGTTTAGAGTTTTGGCTAGAGCAAGGAGAGACAGGGATTTGAATCAGGCATTCCTCAGGCCCTGCTGTCCATCTCTGCTCCCCAAGGAGAAGACTAGGAAAAACAAAACAAAACAAAACAAAACAAAAAAATTTTTGTAGCTTACATTATTTTGTTAATTCCATTTCTTAATTTTTTCAGTGATACATGGGACGTTTAATGGACACTAGCCATGTGCCTACTGCTGAGCCTGTGGCTGGGAACCCAGAGAGAGCCTGACCTCAGGAGGCTGACGGGGGCAATAAAGTTTGGAAAGGAGCTGTCGCAAAGTTACCTTGGGGGATCCCAGGGGCCAGAAGACCATATGAGATGATCAGACAAACTTCATAGAGGATCTAAAGCTTCAGGAGAAAACTTAGCTGATAAGGAGGTATCGTGGTACCATCGTGTTTAGTGAACCTATAATATCATCTCCAGCAAAGTAGGCATTGCACACAAAGAAGTCAAACTGGGAGAGACTCTAGCCTGCCTGGGGAAAGGGCAGCCCAGGCAGTTAGGGAGGCAAGTAGAGGGAGTCATATCTACATATGTGGTTGAAGACAGAGGGAGGGGTGAGAATATCAGCATTTTCTGGGAATGTACGCAGTCACTCAGGGCTTCCCAAAGAGTGCCAATGATCTTGTAAAGCCAGGAGGTGGGTGAGGAATGGGTGAGATAAAGGAGATTGGAAAGAAAAAGATGCTTCTTAATAATGGATCATGGGTACAAACTGGCACAAGCCTTATAAAAGCTTTGAGATTGTGTGCTGAGTAAAAGAACAAGAAAACCAAATAGCTTTCAGTTAGTTGAGTATTTGCATGTTCTCTAAGAGCCGCTGCTGTGGGCAATAGGGAGCCTTAACTTCTCACTTCTAGTGATAACCCTCTTCTGAAACTATTTCAGATAAGTCTCATTTTCTTCAGAAGAAAAGGCACGTGCTAATTTTGCTTCCCATTTCTCTCTTCTGGGAAGTTGGGGAGAGGTGATGGGTACAGAAGAGCTATGTTTTTCTTCCAGGTGGCCCGTGTCCATGCCTTACAAACCAGGGATGTAAGTCGCTTCCAGAAAGTTTAGGTATAACAACGAGTTTGCAGCCTGTGCAGGAGCCCAGTGACTTCTGTTAACACATTTTATCAAAGACACAGGGCCCTGTAGACAGAGTGGAGTTGAAATAAATATGCATGCCAAAATCACCTTCAAGGGGAAAGCAAGGTTGCCTGTACTCGGGGGTAGAATTGGCTCTGTTACAATTCAAACATACCATAAAAATGCTTAATGATGCATTTTCACAAGGCTTGCCCATCAAAATCCCCACGTGCCCAATCTCACAATCGCAATGCTAATGAATCAGAGTTTGGGGAGAGATTTATTACCAAATTAATGGGGGAAATGGCCATCTACCAATAATGGTTATAATAGAGTGAGCATTTATAATGTGCCAAGACCTGTGTGAAATATTTTATGTGCATCTGTTCAAATCTCAGGCAACTCCAAAGAGTAGCTATGAGCCATCCCAATTGTACAGACACGGAGCACCATTGCAAAGTGTCACATCATTATGTGAAGGGCAGAGTCAGCATGGGAATCCAGACTCCAAAAAGCCTAAATCCGTGGTCGTAACCACATTTACTTTTTTTTGTTTGTTTTTAGACAAAAATTTCACAATGAAACCATTTCCAAAAACATCTGTGCTTTGGCTTGTGACGTGATTCCAAGAGATTTCAGCTTTCGGATTCCTAGGCAAATTTGGGAAGCTACGTTTCAAGCATCTTAGGTCCCTACCTCGGCTGCCAGCACACTTAGAGAGAAGGAAGCCAGACTGGTCCTTCCCACATGGTTTTCTGACAATCCCCAGGGTCTGATCCAGCAGGTGGATATATTTGGGAGCCCTGCAAATCCTTGATTCTTTCATTAGTGGGTTTAGACGCCTGCCATTACTGAAATGCTCTGCGAACGCTGTGTGTGAAAGATCCCTGACCTGTCCTGAGTGGTGGACGTATACTTAGCAAGTAGTTTTGACCTGGATTTTGCTCCTCCGTAAAATTCTTAGTATCAGTGCACTAACGTATTTTAAAATAAAAAGGGAAATGTGTGTTCTTCACCGAATAAAGAACACAGAACTTTAAGGCGTTGGTTACCACTTTGGGGAGAGCATTAGAAAAAAAAATGGTAGATTTTTAAGTCACTTCTGACATTATTTGTAAATCAGTACAATTCTGAAGCTGTCACAATGATGGCAAAGATTTGGAGTAGTGATTTACCTTTAAACTAAAAAGAAAAATTTTAAAAAATCGCTTTAGCATACCACTCATGATCGGGGCTACAGTTAACAGTCTAAGAGTGTTTCATTAGCTTTTTTTTTTCCCTAGCACCCATTGACAGCAACATTCCTCCTAATTAAGATAAAACAGCATTCCAATGAATCTGTGATGCACAACAGTATTCTCCCCAAGAAGCTGAAAATAGCCACCAAACTATCAGGTGAAGCGTGACATAGTAAATTTGCATATATGGCAAGATAGATGTAAGGCAGGTGAAACAGGTATAAACACAAATAAACATCATTGCATTTAATGATCATATTTAATAATTAAATGTGGGGGGATGGAGTTCTGAATGGTCTCCACCTGTCATAGACTGGCTTCCTGTTCAGCAAGTTTTCAGTCCCCACACTTCTGTTGAGGTGGAGTACTTCCCTGCTTGGTTTGGCCATGTGACCTTTGGACAGTGAGCAGATGTGATGCCAGCAGAAATTTTAAATATGAACAGGTGGTTTGGCTCGTCTTTGTGCGCTCTTAGAAAGGACATGAAAGAAGCAGACCCCAAGTAGCCACGGCCTCTTCTCATATGTGGTAGAACCCAATCCAAAGAAGCCCCCCTCCTGTCATGCAGAGCCTTTCCAGATGACCCACAGGGCCACAGATGGGTGATGTTGCATGGGGTAGGGTTTGTTAGACAGAATTATGGTAGCCTGATTGGCTACGGTACCTCACTTCCAAGTATATCTAATGACAATTTATTCTGGACCATTCTGGCAAACTCTATACAACTGAAGAGTTTTGGAGATCAAATTATGTTATCGGATCTGTAGGACTTTGCCGCTTCCTCTGCGCTGGTAGATTCTCTCCCCTTGTTCTTCTGGTCCAGCTTGTAAGCAAACATTACTAGACCCTCTTCAAGAAAGACTATCTACCTGTGTGCTTGTTTGTATCTCAGGGTGGAAAGGCTCTGCGTTTGGATCCACATAGCTTGGCTTTGCCTGTGTCCACTATTAAAATTCTCATAATGGTCTCTGACATTGGCTGGTCTAGCTATCCATGTCCTGATAGTGGCTCTCTCGTTATCTCTGATGTTTGATACTTCTGTATCTTGACGGCTGAAGATGGTCTTGTGTACTCAAATGGGCTTCTCCATAACAGAAGGCTGATGCTGGGGGAGGTCTGGCCGCTTCCCCTAAGTCTAACTCACAGCCTCTACGGGGAGGGGGTCCCTCTCATCAGCCTCTTTGGGGAGATGACAAAAGACAAAATACTCCCCTGTGACATCTATATGTATCTGCAAACCCACGGGGAATCTGGGCATACCTCCATCAACTGGAGAGTGGTCTTTACCTTCTCCTGCCTAAACAAGCCACTTACACTCCTCTCTTTGTCCTTCCCTAATACTAGAGCAGAGCCTGTACGAAGTTCTCAACTTCCACCCTCTGCCAAATTTCCCAGACTGACCCAGAGCTGTTTGTTGCTCTCTAACATCACAGGCAGGACATTTAACCAGCCTGGCTAATGCAGGGGAGAGTAATTCCTTCCCTGCTGAGGCAAAACTCAAAACATCAAGTTTCTTCCTTTGCAACTTAGTGTGAATCTGGGAGGTCAGACGAGCGGCATCCATTTTGGGGTGAGAAGAGAAGATGTAAAGAGTTTTAGAGAATTGGGTATTTATGTTTTTAGCCATTTTGTTTGTGTGTTTATTTGTTTTTTGTGTCAGGTAATCAAAGAAGCAGAGGAAATGAAACAAATCAGCATCTTCTGTTTCAAGTTATTGCCATTATATTTCATTCACCAAGTCACCGAGGTCATTTTTCTTTTAAATGGATGCATCACTAAGTGAAATAAGCCATACAGAGAAAGACAGATACCATATGGTTTCACTCTTATGTGGATCCTGAGAAACTTAACAGGAACCCATGGGGGAGGGGAAGGAAAAAAAAAAAAAAGAGGTTAGAGTGGGAGAGAGCCAAAGCATAAGAGACTGTTGAGAACTGAGAGCAAACTGAGGGTTGATGGGGGGTGGGAGGGAGGAGAGGGTGGGTGATGGGTATTGAGGAGGGCACCTTTTAGGATGAGCACTGGGTGTTGTATGGAAACCAATTTGACAATAAATTTCATATATAAATAAAAAAAATGGATGCATCAAAAGTATAAACTTCATTGACAGTCTGGATGAGCATCTTCACAACATCAGTTCCATGAGAACAGGGACTTGCTTGTTTCATTCACTACTGGGAACTAAAGAGAGTCATTTGATTAAAGAAGAAAAAAACTACTGGGGCGCCTGGGTGGCTTAGTAGTTTAAGTGTTGGATTCTGGATTTCAGCTCAGGTCATGATCTTAGGGTCATAAGACTGGCCCCACATGGGGCTCTGCGGTGGCTATGGACCCTTCTTAGGATTCTCTCTCTCCCTCTCTCTCTGCCCCTCCCTTACTCTATTTCTTAAAAAAAGTCTTGGGGCACTTGGGTGGCTCAGTCGGTTGAGCATCCAACTTTTGATTTCGGCTCCGGTCATGATCCCAGAATCGTGGGATGGAGCCCCGTATCCTGCTCCACACTAAGCATGAAGCCTGCTTAAGATTCTCTCTCTCCCTCTGCTTGTTTCCCCCGTGCATGCTCTCTCTCTCTTTTTCAAAATAAATAAACATTTAATGACAGCAAAGAAGGATACTAAAGTTATTTGTAAAAGTTCTTTTAAAAAAAACCTATTAGTTGAGTGAATCAATACAAATCAGCTTAAATTTCCGCCTCCCCCATTCCATTTTTACATACAAATATGTGACAAAGTTGGGATCAACTAGATATGACTAGATGTAACTTTTCTTTTCCCCATTTCAATTTTTTGTCTAGCCGGGTATGAGGTCTTTTCCTTACTAGACAAATGTCAACCATAACACATCTATGTCCAGCTCTTTGTCATTCAAATGTCCACATTCTTTTTGTTAAACGTAGGTGTCAGCATCATTAAAAATTCGCATGTTCCTCATATGTCACAGTTTTTTTATCCGTTAAAAGTAAATAATGCATTTCAGTAATGAAACCATTTTCAGTAATGAAACCCACAGGGTCCTTTTTTCTGAACCAAGAAAAACCAGAACTGTTTTGAATTGTGTAGCTGTAGTTCTCATAAAATGTTTTCCCAGGATAATCATATTTATATCGATTCATTGCCACAATCCCTTGACAACTTATTTAGCAACATAACTTTTACAAGGAATTAGGTTGTTCAAAGCTTCAGTTAATTTACTATGGATATATAAGAGGTCCCACTCTAAGGAAAAAGGGTTTGAAAAGACAGCTTTCTGGATATAAACACTCACTATTGATTTAGACTCTTTGAGAGACAAAAACTCACTTTAGCAATTAAATTAGAAACAGAGTCCACCCTGTCCTCTGATCTCTTCATTTTGATCTCCATCCCTCAAGCTCTGAAGCTCCCATGTAGAAATCAACCCCCTTTCCCTCTTTTTGTATTTTCTCCTCACATATTAGCCTAAGGTCTGATTTGAGAAGGGAAATGCTGGATTTCAACCAGCAGTCAGTGTAAAATCAGGGGGTGAGATGCATTACTGAGACCCGTCGCAAGACAGGAAAACATCTGCCTTCCCTGCTGAAAAGTAAGCTCACATAGATCTCATTTGCACCTGGTACATTCCCCCCAATACTGATCTGTGTACCCTTCCTCCATACAGTAGTAAGGATGATTTGGTAGCTATCCTATAACAGAAAATACCAACCCAAGTTGGCCTAAACCATACTAGGTCGTCTTATTCCTTATTGAAAGACAATTCTTGATGCACCTCTTTTGTTTCTGCACATTTTGTGAGCAGAGGCACTGCCTGTATTTCTCTCAGCCTATCTTTTCAAGGATGTTTGCATGGTGAATAACCTTGGAAGATAGATATCATCTCTCTCCAAAGTCAACAACAGGCCAGGTTAGTGTATGGTATCATAAGAGTAATGTCTCCTTCATGAGCAGAGAGAAGGCATGCTTACCGCCCGTTATGAAGATTCAGATTCCCTGAGCTTAGGGTTTCTCTCCTGTAACACAAACCACTGTGAGCGCAGGTACTTCTCAGGGGTGTCTGTGTGGCTCAGCTGGTTAAGTGTTTGACTCTCGGTTTTGGCCCAGGTCATGATCTCACAGTTGCATGAATTCAAGTCTCACATTGGACTCTAGGCGGACAGTGTGGAGCCTGCTTGAGATTCTCCCTCTCTCTGCCCCTCCTCCGCTCTCTCTCTCTGTCTCTCTCAAAATAAATAAATAAACTTTAAAAAAAGAATAGGTATCTCCCAGCCCTCTTCATGCCATCCTGTGAGACATGGGGGGGGGGGGGGGGGCCGGGGGTCAGAGAACCAGCGCCCATGTTCATACCCTGGCTGCCACAATTGTTTTAAGAACTAAATCATCCTTTGTTACTTAGTACTTAGTCTCATGCCGTCTGCCAGCATCCATGGAACTGGCAGCCTAACTCATTGACTTGCAAAAAAAGAGTAAATTTTCAGATGCTTCTCAGATATTGACAATCTCATAACCAGACTGAAGATAGAGTAGACTTCGGCATGCGTCAGGGTTCTGACACTGCTTCTCTGTGATTCGTGTCGCGTTGCCTTCTTCTGTGCTTTGGCTTCAGTCTCAGTCCGGTAGAGACGCTTCTGCAGAAGTGTTGTTTTGCAAGCTGGCCCCATACACAGAGGGCAAGGACAAACCAAAGAAAGAGACAGGTCATTGCAAATTAGTAGGTGGAAGTTTTAATAAGCAAGGGAACATTCTTAGAAGGCTTGTCTTGGGCATCTGCAAGACTTGTAGAATTCTATACCTGACTGCCAGAATATTAAATGTCCATATTAATGTAGACATTAAAAAACAGTCTATATCAATAAGATTAATAAAGATTAATAAGATTAATATTAATTAATAAATCTATGTTACTAGAGACTTAAATGTCTATATTAATATATATATATAGAGAGAGACAGACAGACAGAGAGACCTTCCTTAACTGGGTTCAGTGGCATACACTGTCCAGATGGTCTCAACAACACCTTATTCCCTCAAGGCTATGTGTTTGAAAATGGTCCCCACTGTTGGAATGGTGGGCATCTATATACATAACAGCTACCTCTTCCCATGTAGAGACTGGGCTGTATGGCATGTTAGAGGTCATGTTTAATTGATGCTGTGCTGAAATGGGAAAGTAGATTAAAAAAAAAAATCTTCCAGAAGATTATGTAATTGTGAGTAATAAAATCCCTGGGAAAATATTTTGTTTCCGAGTGGTACCAATGTATAAGTGCTTAGCTAGTTTGTCCAGGTCAACAGAACAGGGAGTGGATGGGTGAAGGGTTAATAAAGGAAGAGATGGAAAGACCAGAAAACCTGAGTGATTAGAAAGCATAATTTGACCTGTGAGTCATTTCTCTACCCTCCTGTCTATTTATAGGACCAGGAAGTTGCAAATATGTTTTAACTTGTTGTCTAGCCTGTTGCCTGAGTTTCCCAAAGTAATCTGTCTCTTAAGGTTAAATTAGAAATCTTCTGTAGTGGAGGGGCACCTGGGTGGCTCAGTCCATTGAACGTCCCACTCTTGATTTTAGCTGAGGTCACGATCCCAGGGTTGTGGAACTGAGCTCCCCCTCAAGCCTCCATGAAGAACATGGAGCCTGCCTGAGATTCTCTCTCCTTCTTCCCCTCCCCCACCTCTCTCTCTCTCTCTCTCTCTCTCTCTCAAAAAAAAAAAAAAAAAGAAATATTCTATAGTGGATAATTTTATGTGTCAACTTGGCTGGGCTGCAGGTTGTGAACATTATCTTTGTTTGGTCAAACGTTATTCTGTGGACGCGTTTGAGAGGGTGTTCCTGGAGGAGATTTACATTCTAATCAATGAAATGGGTAAAGCAAATTGCCCTTCCTAACGTGAGTGGGCCCCACGTACTCACTTGAAGACCTGAGAAGAACGTAAACACTGAGTAAGTCTTTCTGCCTGACTGTTGCGTGAGAACATAGGTCTTTCCCAGTCTTAAGATTCCCCCGCAACATCAGTCCTTCTTGAATCTCCAGCCAGCTGGCCTTCAGACTAGAATTCACACCATCAGCTTTCCTGGTGCTCAGGTCTTTGGACTCAGTTTAGAACAACACAAACGCAGTTCTGACTCTCTAGTTTGCTGACTGCAGATCTCGGGGCCACTCAGCCTCCATAATTGTGTGAGGCTACTCCTTATGATAGTTCTTTTTCATATACATCTTACTGGTTCCGTTTCTCTGGAGGATCCTCACTAATCCGTACTCCTAAGGCAATTTTATTTGGTGACATCTGCCTAGACACACAGATTCCAGCAATGTCCGTGGGACAGAGGGCTTCTTGAGGCATCTTTTTATTCACCCCCAGTAACATCATCAAATTGTATCATATGGTGGTCACTAACCAGGTGTGGTTTTTAAATTTCTTTAGAACCCATTACAATTAGATTCATGAATGGAAAGTGGAAATTTAGTCCCTCAATCACATTAGCCACATTTTAAGTGCTCAGTAGACATATATGTCTAGGAGCTATCACAATGGACAGCATGAACATAGAACATTGCCTGAATCAAAGAATATTCTATTGGATGGTACTGGGCTATACAATAATGGATTCTTATGTCATTGACCCATAACTGCAGACTCTCTTGAATCCCTTAATTTCAGATGAAAGTTCCCTCTATAATAAAAGCAGAAGGAACAGATGGTATGCAGCCAAAAATTACCCTTGAAAATCTATCAGAGAGTGGACATTTTATGCGTATAACACTATGCAGATATAAAAAGGTATACAGTGCTATTTAAATGCGTATATCTGAAAATACACATATATGCAAATATATAGTGTAGTATTTAAACGTTTCAATTTTTCTGTAATACTCTCTCTGACAAGAAGACAATTTTTGAGTTCCACATCAGCATACGGTGAAACTCTTCTGCCCCTGTCCGGTTTTCAGGTGTACCAAGGCTCCCTTTTGTTGCGTTAGACTGTCTCCAAGCCTGGTTGTGGAAAATCCATTCCTGACTGTGCCCATTTCACTGCCAGTCTCAGGGCATCAGGAACAGAGACAGGCTCATGGGTTGTCATTATCACAGCAGGTACCTCCCCCCCGCTGGTGGTGACAGGGTGCCTTGCTCAACCTGCACGGGCTGGTGGATGAGAAGCTAGGGAGGAGCTCATCTGGGAGAGAGAACAGTAGAGGACTAGAGAATCATCTTTGGCATCAGCAGGTTCAGAGGTGGGCCTGGAATGGAAAGGAGGACTCTGGCCATGTGATGAAAAACAAGTAAGGAATTCACTTGGAAAAAAGAAGTGAGCTAAGGCACAAAGTGGAAATTGGCACAGAGATTTTTGAGAGAGGAAAGATCAGACCTGTCCAACTTCTGAGCCGGGCTTTGCCCATCATACACCCTGTGCTTCCGTTCCTCTGCACTATGCCTAGTCCCCACCACACCACCCTCACGACCTCCTTTCTCTCCTTCCCAATCTTTTGCATCTGCTGTCTGCTGTCTCTAGAACACCCTGAAAACCCTCCTTCACCAGGGAGGATCTTCTCATTTCTCCATCACGCCCGCCTCAACAAAGCCTTGTCTACTCTTCTGGGCACGGACACTCCTTGCACACTCTTAGAGTATCGTGTTTACCCCTCTCCTTTCCTCATCACATGTTTATATTTCTGTTTCCTCACCAAATTTGGAACTGCAGAGAGACAAACTCACGTCTCATTAAACCATGTTTTCAGGGCCCAAAACATAGCATAGGATTACCTGGCTTCTAAAAAAAAGTAAATTGATGGATTATTTTAAAAAAAAAAAGAAAGAAAGAAAGGAATAAGAAATGCATGAGAAAGAGAGTGACAGCACAACTCAATCCAGTGAATCACTGAAGTCCGTGTGGAGATGACGGTAGTGTTACAAAGTATACCAGAAACTTCTCAACCTTTTGTCAATATTTCTGAATTCGTACTATTTTGCTTTCAAGTGAGAAAAACCAACTCGAAGCAGCATAAGCAAAGGGAGAGAGAGTTTTGGCTTCTGTGGTCGGTGAAGCCAGTGGTAGAGGCCTCAGCAGGGCAGGGGCTGGAATGAAACGGCAGGAATCCAAGGCTCCAGCTCTCAGCTGTGCTCTCTTCCCTGTTCTGCTTGTTTGTCCTCTCAAGGTGGGGATCGGGCAGGTGCAGACGCCTGGAGCTGGCTGTCCCTGGTTGCCGTCTCACCGATCCTCATGGAGAAGGAGCCCCTTTTCCTGGTCGTGCCAGCAGATTTCCAGGCGAGCCAACCTTTGTATCAGTATAGACTATACCAGAGCACGGTGTGTGATGGGAAGTGTCCGTGTGGGATGCTTTGATGGTCCCGGTTTAGATCACATGGTGATTTCTGGAACCAAGACTGGGGTTATCCCTGCCTCTTCCATGTGGACTGAGTGCTGAGCAGTGACACCCCCAAAGGAGACTGGGATGTCCTTATGAGAAGGGGGAGAGCAGACCTTGACTGGGAAGAACAAAAAAAAAACAACTATGTCTCCTATGACCACTTCTCACTGTCATAATCTCGCTGCTATAGTAAGAATCAGCCCCTCATATGTCTCTATTTTCTCTGCGGTGATTTTCTCTGATGCCAATGCTTACTTCTCTGCTATCCTCAAACCTACAAGTGCCTATTTCAAATAAGAGAGGGAAAACATATGCCACGTGTGGACATGTTCTTTTAATCCTCCTCAGGGGCATTATCATTTATGATAATCAACCTCTCCCCAGTGCTAATCTGCTACTGCTTATGTATTAACCATGTGATCCAGCTTTGTTCGCTCATTTTTTCTCTCTCTCTCTCTCTCTGGCAGAGGAATGTGCCAATCGATCTCTTTTGCTCTTTTTTTCTGACAACACTTAAAAGATACCACCTAATGGGTGCTTTTCCATGACTGGTAGTGGCAGGTGAGTCCTCGTGGACTTAAACAGCATTCTCTACATGTCCTTCTCTCTTTAAAAAAAAAAAAAAATCATGTTTACTTATTTTTGAGAGAGAGAGCACAGCGGGAGAGGGGCAGAGAGAGAGGGAGACACAGAATCGAAACAGGCTCCAGGCTCCGAGCTGTCAGCACAGAGCCCGACGTGGGCCTCAAACTCACAAACCGTGAGATCATGACCTGAGCGGAAGTCGGACGCCCAACCAACTGAGCCACCCAGGTGCCCCTACATGTCCTTCTCTTCAAGTGGCCAAGAAAATCTTAATTTGGACCCTAGAAGTCTATGTGTTTTAACATTCATTTTTACCGAGAAGAGCTGTCTTTACTCAGAGACTTTGGTGGGCACCGGGACCTAGTTCAAAGACCAGAATACTTGTGTGATTTCTTTGTCTTCATCTGTACCATTAATAACTCTATGTGCCAAGTAATGGTAGTTTCAAATTAAAAAGTGAGAAAAGATGCTTTGATATACATTTATATAAATAAACGGGCCAATTTTTGCTAAAATATTCAGCGCATAGAAGTGCAGACGCTAGGGGCACCTGGGTGGCTCAGTCAGTTGTGCGTCTGACCTCGGCCCAGGCCATGATCTCTCGGTTCGTGAGTTCGAGCCCCACGTCAGGCTCTGTGCTGATAGCTCGGAGCCTGGAGCCTGCTTCAGATTCTGTGTCTCCCTCTCTCTCTTCCCCTGTGCACTCTGTCTCTCTCTCTCTCTCTCTCTCAAAAATAACAAATATTAAAAAAAAAAAAAGAATTGCAGACGCTCTTGCAATGCAAAGGTCAGTAATAGAAGTTAGATGCTTATAGGCTTGAACGTGCTGGCAGGCTAACAAGTGACTGTTTGGTGTTTTAACCAGGGCTGCGTTTGTTTTTGTCAGTGGGGACCCACTACCGGAAGAATTGTTTCGTTTCAGAATCGTGACAGAATACGCTTCAATACACCAGGGCATAAGAAATACTGCACGAACGGACACTGTTGGAATGTAACTCTTAATACAGGAGGCATTTGATTCAATTAGCAGACAGTCGTGATCTTTCAAGAGTTGCTGGTTTTTAGGATCAATTTCTACAAGGCAACGAGAAAGCATCGCACCGAGGATCCTTCATGTCAGTGGGGTATGGAGACCAAACACATTTGACGAGTTCCAAAATAATAACTTGATCGAACTCTGTAGGGCCGCAATATTCCCAGCGAATGGTACATCTGCTCTCGGTAAAGTTCAGTCTCAAGGGTCACTGATTAGCTACAGTTTAGGGATGAGGGGCATCCTCCTCCTCTCCTCCTCCTGAGCAGAAGCAAACTGGTAACAAGGAGTTCCGTCCAATTCAAATGACTTCACAGTAAAAACAGCCTCACTTGGAAACATCGCAAAAGGGAATAACTTAAGAAGCACACATTTTCCTAAACAGAATAAGATGAGGTCAGCAAATGCCAATAGTTACGCATCATGTTCCCTCGTGGGATTTCAGTAGCATTTTTGTTCCACCAAGAACAAGGGACAAGTGCAGAGGAATCCAAGAACGACTCATTTGTGCCACAAACTAAACTTGCTCTTCCCTGAGCGCTAGAACATGGCCATTAGCTTCAAATGGGACACAGAAAATAGACTCCATAATGAAAGTTCCCTGCAAATTGACTCGCTCTCATTAAAGAAGACATTTGCTTTCATGTGGCCCCTAATTTCCCTGGCAGCCTAAAGAAGTAAAAGTTAAAGACTAATAACAAAGATAACTGTAGCAATTGTCAAACTGAAGTAGAAAAACAATAGAAAGGAAATAAGAGGAAATCCCATTTCTCCCAGTTTGGGGCCTTGTTTTTTAGCCAATATACTCTTTGAAACATTGGCGGAAACAGGCAAATGATTTTTACTGCTTCGTTCTGGAGTAAACATCATCTATTTCAGCTTTAGGTACAATATTATGAAGTTTCAAAATTCAGACAATTCTTGTGAAATTAATACATTCTAGCATGCCGAGTGTTTAGACATGAATTGTTCCGTGTAAAATTACTTTAACATGGTGCAACATATTGTCTACATATTGACAAAACAAAATATATAGCTTCCATTAAATATGTAAGGTTATAGTAGTAATTCTATAAATAATAGTAACATTTGAAGAAAAAGACGGTATCAAATTTCCATTGGATTGTACAGATTTACAAAACGAAAATAACATTCATGGTGTAAACTGATTAAAAGCACATCTTGTAAATCTCTGTGAGTTATGGCAGCATCCCAGGAAAAGCCAAATAAATCAGATCCTTCTTAAAATGTACTCAAATATTGTCATTAAAGATGCCCCATGACAATAAATAAACAACGAAGAAACAGGGAGAAATAAAGCAGATGTAAAAAATAATGCATTAAGAAAATAAGTGCTGTTTTTTAGCAAGAGAAAAGGGAGCTATTAAACCCACAAGGCCGGGGCGCCTGGGTGGCGCAGTCGGTTAAGCATCCGACTTCAGCCAGGTCACGATCTCGCGGTCCGTGAGTTCGAGCCCCGCGTGGGGCTCTGGGCTGATGGCTCAGAGCCTGGAGCCTGTTTCCGATTCTGTGTCTCCCTCTCTCTCTGCCCCTCCCCCGTTCATGCTCTGTCTCTCTCTGTCCCAAAAATAAATAAACATTGAAAAAAAAAATTTAAACCCACAATGCCATCAAAAGATGACCTTATGGCATGTCCAATAAAATTGCAAAGATAAGAAATACATACATATGCAATTTGGGTTAAAAGAGGAGGAAACTATTTTTAAGTCATCAGTAAATAACAGTTACTATCCTATGTAAAACAGACGGTCTTCTGGGGGAAAAGTTGAAATTAACAAAATTGACCCCTATACCAAGTAGGGAAAAAATAAAGAGATCTATAAACTTAGACTCATTTTTTCAAGTTGTAAAGGATTGCTTTCAATTCAAAGTCAGAATGCAGATGTACTTGCAGTTGAAATTTCATAAGCTATTAAAAGAAACTGTGGTTTCTATATTATATAACCTGGATCAGAACACAATAAAACATTCAAAATTTCCTACTTCGTATGATGAGGACAGCAGAGACCTAATATGTTCACTTGAGAACTATACTATAAAAATGGCATTAGGATTTTCTTGTCAATGCAGTTTGATGCGTAAATACTAAAATGAAAAACAAGTATCATATATATCATACACATAAGGAAGAGTGTAGGCAAGGGCAGCACTTTGTTAAGGAGCCCTGCAGGTGATTCCAATGCATATTTGAAGTTAGGACTAGATTATACTCCAGTAATATTCCAGAGGAGAGGTAGGTTAGGTCTTCACAGACATGTGGTCTGTATCACAACTATTCAACTCTGCCAATTTAGCACTAAACAGACACATAATTTTTAAACAAATGGGTGTGGCCATATTCCAATAAGACATGTTACAAAAACAGGTTGAACACTGGATTTGGCCCTTGGCAATAGTTTGCCAACTACTTTTTCGAGCGTCCAGAACCTAGACAATAGCAGAAGACAAGAAACCTAAAAATAAATATACCCATCAGAACAGAGAAGTAAAAATATTCTCTCCAGATGACATAATAGAACAATGTTAACACTCGGAGAACAAATGGAACTACAGTTAGGTCAGAGCAAGCAGTAAGATAGTCAGAAACACACTGAAATGAATGAGTAGATTTTTAGATGAACTCTGATAACATAACAAAGATCCTATGTCAATAGCAATGAAAACATCTAAGAACATAAGGCCAAATGTCTGTACGAAGATGAATAGATTCCATAAGAGTCAGAAGGAGATCTGAAAAAGTGTACATTCAGTATTCCAGAGGCTGTACCCCACCACCAACTCTTCCCCATCTCACTCATCACCTCCTGACAACCCAGATATTTAAGCTATTTGCCGGTTTATTTTCAGTATCTCCCAGCAAGAAGGTAAGGTCTGTGATCGATTGCTGGGATTTTTGTCTGTATCGTTCACTGTTGGAGAGAAGGCTCAGAGAGCAGTGCATGACACATAGTAGGAATTCAATCAATATCCAGAGGCTGATTAAAGAAATGTATACTCATTGTTCTCCAGTTAACTGCTAGAGCTAATGCAATTCCCAGTTGGAAATGATTGGAGACTTCGCAAAATAAACCTGAAATTCATCTAAATAGCCAAAGGTATTGGAAAAAAAAATAAAAACAGGGCGACAATCTGGCTTTGCTGATATTAAATTGTACTACCAGTAACTATCAAAATATTGACAGATTACAAATCTAGTCACAATGTGCTCTGAATTTAGTGTACAAAAAGATGTCAGGGCAAATTAAAGAGAAAAGAGGTATTCGATGTACAGTATTCTTAATGAGTGAATAGCAAGATTATCATGCCAGTTAAAAAGTTGAAAGTATTCAAAAGAGGAGTATCCATGTGGTGGCATTATAGCCTGGTTGAGAACATGGACTTTTGATTTTGGATCAAACTCAGATTTCTCCATTTACCAGCAGTATGACCTTGGGCAAGTAACTTATCTTCTGAAATCCCCTTACAACTTCTCTGCACAAAACTTGTATTTACATCATGAATTGTTTCAGTGAGTTAACAAAACTATATACCTCATAGTAAGCGCTTAAAACATGCTGATTTTTATTGTATCAAAATTCACACACAAAAGTAATCTGAATGCCCAAAAAAAGAATTGACTGACTTAATTATGATCCTTTCAAGGAGGTCAATTTGCCAAAATTAAACTCATATATTTGAATGATATTTGAGGACATCAACAAAAACAAAGGCAAATGTTGGAGCAAAACAACATGAAAATTGTAGAAAGAAGGTGGGTACAGATTTTACTAAGAGAGAGGGAGGGAGACACAGAAATGGTTACATGGATAGGTGCAGTGAAATAAATTCTGGATTAAAAGTGCACAAGTAATTAACAGAAGCCGTAACTGGGTGGTAGGCTTATGAAGATTTCCTAATATGACTATGTGTTGCAATTTTAGTAGCAGAATACATAAGATAAGATAAAGGAATTCTTTTTTAATTTTTTATTTATGTTTAAGATTTTTCTTTAAATTCTAGCTAACATACCTTATAATATTTGCTTTGAGTGTTCTTAAAG
The DNA here is from genome assembly GCF_014898765.1 of Herpailurus yagouaroundi. Lineage (NCBI taxonomy): Eukaryota > Metazoa > Chordata > Mammalia > Carnivora > Felidae > Herpailurus > Herpailurus yagouaroundi. The sequence continues at coordinate 13,312,962 of NW_024412433.1, forward strand.
AATTAGAATAATGATTTTCTGATATAGATATATCTAATAATGTATTTCAAAGATCATTAGGTTCTTACAAGATTTGACATTGAAATTTTAAGCAATGGTGCCTGGGTGGCTCAATCGGTTAAGCGTCTGACTTTGGCTCAGCTCACGATCTCACAGTTCAGTTCGTGAGTTCAAGCCCTGCACCGGGCTCTGTGGTGACAGCTCGGAGCCTGGAGCCTGCTTCAGATACTGTGTCTCTCTCCCCCTCTCTCTGTTCCTCCCCTGGTTGCCTTCTCTCTCACACACACAAATAAATAAACATTAAAACTATATTTAATAAAAAATTAAAAAAGGAATTTTTAAGGAAAGAATTTTTTCCTTTGAGATTCGTGTCCATAGTATTTAAAAGTCTCATGTTTTCATATTTATTTTGTCTTCAAAATTTTCCAGATAGCAGACAGAGTTCCAGTCTAATATTTTGGGGGGGAGTGGGTGAGCAGAGGGGAAAAAGAATCTAAAGGTCATAAGGAAAGACAAACCTGGCACTCTTAATATGTCCTTGGAGAATCAACCTCACAGCCTAAATTGGTTTCTTAGGAGACTGGTATTAAATTGTTTAATGAGAAGGTCCACGCTTCCAGAATTCTATTCTCTTCTCGTCTAAAAATACCTTGGAATGTGATAGTCTTGAAACCCCGTTGAGACTTGGCTTTACTGAATGGCATTTCAAAATAAATTCAGTTGCTTTGTTGTGGAAGATTTGGGTAGCCTTTTATTTCACACATTATTTTGGACACTCAACGAATCCAGATATTCAAAACATAAGCAAATAATTCAAAATTATCTGTGAAAAGCTACAAATGAGGCAGTTTTCGTAGAGAAAAGAATATTGGACTGGAATAAAACAAGGCTGCATTTCTGGATTTTTCACCAATGTCTGGCAATTCATTCTGATTCATTTGGGTTCATTTCTCTGATCTGAAAAGTGAAGAAGCTGGATGTGATGTTTTGAAGTTCCTTTTCAAATTTAAAGAGAAGTGTGTGAAAGGTTAGGTATTAAACAGTCTTGATATTCCTAGGATATATGCATTCATGGACCATTGAAGTATATTAAAATCAGTACAACTATCTGTCAGTGAAGAGAGATAAAATCAAAATATTAAGTTCAACCCTGAAATTCTTATTACAGAGAATTTTATTAATGCAGAAATGACCAAAGCAAAATTTTGAATCTCAGAAAAATCAGACAGCAGATTTCCTGAGTTGTCTTAGCAAAGTGCCAATGAACAGAATGGATATCTATATCTATATCTATATCCATGTCTATATAGGTATATGGACATATATCTATATCTATCTATCTATATGGTTAAAAAAGTGGTGAACCATAACTTATTGGTGGCCCACTAAAGGCAAAATAAAAAAATAAAATAAAATAAAAAAACACTAGTATTATAGATCCTCCCATAAGGGCTCACCTATTCCTCAAGGAAGGCCAGTTTTAGTCCTTGGTGTTTTCTGGGTAATAATTTCAATGTCTTTTCCTTTTCACTGTCTCTGTCTTTGTCTCTCTCTCACATACACCTAGTAAAGGAAAACAGTCTTCACCTTTTTTAAAAAATCTTTTTGTTTCTGCCCAAACATCAATAAAATCTTTAACCAGATCTACTTGGAATTTGGAGAAATGGTGGATTCTGGCTTCCTGAAATATCCAAGTTCTAAAATCTCTGACAAAGCTCTGCTGACAATTTCCCAGACAAAATACAACGCCTGGGGAGCCTAAGTGTAAAAGACAATGGGTGTCCGTATATTGTTGTCTTAATGCTTATCATGTTGTCCTTAACACATCGCATGATAACTATGTTTACATGACAGCATCTCCCTCTGGATCGCGAGTTCCATTGGTGCAGGTAGCCTGTCTCAGTAGAAATCCCTGGGGCTCTGGATATGGTGGACGCTCAATGCATGTCTGCACAATTAATGCTGAATGAATGAGGATCCGAGAATACATCCTAGATTTAAAGCCTATTGATTTGAGGCTTGGGGTTTTGTTTCATTTTATTTCAATACAGGATCCTCCCTCAGTGCTTTGATTTGGTAAGTATTTGATAAGTAAAGTCAGGTATTAATATCACACAACTTTTGGATGATGAAATAACATTTTTGAAGCTTTTTTTTATGAAAGATTTATTCAAATAGGTCATTACAATAGTTCCCAATACCAATGGTGTAATATTAAAAGTGAAAGAAGCCCTCAAACTTAACCAAACACTACAGAAAGTCTATGGAAAGATTCAAAGCCTTTTGTTCTCCTCTAAAGACGAGACTGAAACAGGGGTGCCTGGGTGGCTCAGTCGGTTGAGCATCTGCCTGTTGATTTCAGCTCAAGTCTGATCCCAGGGTTATGGAATCGAGCCCCCTGTCAGGCATGGAGCCTGCTTAAGATTCTCTCTCTCTCTCTCTCTCTCTCTCTCTCTCTCTCTCTCCCTCTGCCCTTGTCCCCACCTCATGTGCGCTCTCTCTCAAAAACAAAACAAGAAAAACAAAACAAAACAAAACCCCACTGAAACAGAACTGCTATTGTGACAACAGCAGAGTAACATGAATATACACAATTTACTAACGTCAGGTTTTTTCAGAGCCGGATAGAGGGAAGGATTAACAGAGTAGAATACAGAAGGGGGGACGAGAAGTCCTCCAAGGAAGAGTAATGTTCAGGCTTCCCCAGACTCGCCCTCGGGAGGTCAATGCCCTAAATTCTTTAATCAGGGAAGTTTTTAAAGAAGGTTTTCAATGTTCCAATTTTTAAATAAAGTAGTTTGCAAGTTCCTCCTTACTTTGGAATAAAACTGGCAACAGACCTCCCAGAGGGACTATATTCTGAAGATACAGAATATATCACAATATGTTCTGGCTGACCGCAATCTTGATCCCGGCACTAACTCGCCAAGTGACCTTGGATAAGTCATCTCTCCGAACCTTTTCCTTCAGCTGTAAAGCTTGCTGGGAAATACAGTGTATAGTTGTAATTTAATAGTTAGTTTTCTACCCACCACACCCATCTTACTTGAGTAGGAGAATTGCTGGAGCTTCGTGGTTTTGCTATTAACCACGCATGACAGTATGAGTAAAGCTCTAAGTACACGCGAGGAAATAATGGACGCTCTTATTCTCAGGTGGGCACAGTCGAGTACAGAGCTTCAGAGACACTATCTCCTTAACACGGCTCCTTGTGGAATGTCACTTTGTCAAACATTCAGAGGGATGAGCTCTCTCTTAGGCTGTATTCGGAAGAAAGTAGCTTAGGCACAGAGAAGTTAATATCTTTGCATGACTAAAACGTTCTTTGCTTCTAATCGAATCCTGTTGCTTGCGAATCTCCACCCCACAGGCAGAGGTACATGCGTGTGAGTCCCTACAGAGATCTGAAGAATTAATGTACTCAAGGGTGTTGTTACAACTGTTGGCAAAGCATATAAAAAGGGAGTTTGGTTTGTTGAATTTGCAAAATCTCTTATTTTATTAATAAAGTTTTTATTTCCTTTGAACTCACATTGTAATACTTGTTAATAGTACTCCTGCAAATAGCTACTATATATATGTGTATGTATATATATATATATATATACATATATATATATATATATATGTGTATATATATATATATATATAGAAATATATATATATATATATATCATCCCACTACTAACAGGAAGTAAAGGGAAAGCTTAATTGAAAAAAGCCTCAGAAAAGACATTGGTAATATTAAAAGCATAAAGTACAGGGACTAAGTAGGCTCTTTAGGTAATTCATTACAAAACCATGTATGTCTCTAGTAGGCTAAATGCTCTGCATAATATGCCAGATGGGTGTACGATCAACTACCTTTGTATCAGAAATAGGACAAATTGGAACTCGCTCGTCTTTTACCAGCTGTGCTATGAAGTCATGGGTGTCTAAGAAATCTCAATATTGAGCATCTCATACCGTTTCCCCATGAGTATGTGTTCCAACCATGCTTCTTCTTTCTACGCTTTGCACTTCACTCTACTTTGGACTTTTGCAGAGACAGCCGTTTAGAATGCCCTGCTCAAAGATCTTGACCTGGCCCTCTCTCTTTAGGGAGGCTTCCCACCATTTAGTGGTTCTCTGTTTAACCTGAAATTCTGTTGCATTTTTGCAACATGAGTTTATTGCATCCTCCATGTCTAGAACAGTGCCTGACACTTAGAGAGCAACATACGTTGAATGAATGAATGAACGAATGAATGAATGAAAAAGTGAATGGCTAAGTTCTCTGATTTTAACCTCATAGTTGCATTGTCTCGAAACCAATACATGACATAGATGCTCACGACCCGTGTTTTAAAATAGTTGCTTTGGAATTCTGTGTCTCACCTCATAAAAACAAAACAAGCAAAAAACACTCTTGGGGAAAAGGCAAGAAATAATAGAATCAAGAGTGGAGAGATTTCTCCTGCTCCAAATATGCCAGGGTAGGATGGCCATCATTTATGCCTTGACATCTCCCTCACTGGTGGTGTAAAGGAAGAAAAAGAAGTTGGCCAGGGGACGAAGATGTGGATGGAACGACCCAGCCATCTCAGGGAGGCTCTCTCAAGCTCTGCCTGCTACCCCTCTGTGTAAGGACAGTGGGAGGTTTTACAATATTTTTTTATATAATCGGCAGCCCAAACAAGCACCTGGAATCTCATTATATTCTGCCTCCGATTCTGGCCTTAGCATCATCAATCAAGCTGCCCTAATGTTTTCTTGGAGTCAGAAAATTAAAAATATATATATATGTGGAAATATAAATACTTCCCCCAGCTATTTAACAATTCTTGCATGTAAAAAAGGATACTGTGAGAAGTGAAACGACAGAAAAGAAAATAGCGCTGATCCATTTTGTGAAATGATTATAGGAAAAATGTCCCCCCCCCCACCCCACCTTGGTATCCTACACATAGAGTAGAGGGAAGAATAACACTAGAATTTACATTTCCCCATATGTAAAAATTGAAAAAAAAATACTCACTGCTTCATTCTCTCAATGTATGTGTATATGTGTGTGTGTATACACACTTTGAGAAAATGAAGGAGTGATATATTGAGTATTTAGTATGTCCCAGCTCTGTGCTAGTCACTGGGAATACAGTAGTGAACAAAATGGCTGAGCTCTCTGCTTTGGTAGGAATTACATTCTATAGTAACTGAGGAAGGCAAAAACAGTGAATAAATGAACAATGCCATTACAGGTTGTGATAAGCATTATGAGGAAAATAAAGTATTCTGACAGGTCTAGAGATAACGAGAGGGTGGTGGTGTTCTCTAACTTGTGAGATCAGGAAAGAGCAAGGTAGCAACCCTACTATCTCTAGAAAATTCTGGAAATAGACAATAACTGTCCATGACTAAATTGAATCCCTTTCTTCATGATTGTATCTAACACGTAGGATATTTTCCTTTTGGAAATTATATTAACTCTGGAAAATTTCATGGGGGGGCACTTTGCTCTCTTCTTTCCATTATACTCTTCCTTCTTTAACACAGTGTGAAGGCCTGTGGACTGAGCCTCCCGCGTGGCTCCCTTCATTTGCTTTATTCAGTTCTCAGTCGTTTTTTCTACTTCAAGGATTCTGATTTCAATTCATTACTTGTCCCTTCCACTTGAGGAAGAATCTAGTTCCTTCCTACTTTCCCATTTTAGGTATGCTCACAGCCAACCTCTTTTCTCTTCCTCTTTGGCTTGGTTGGTTCATGGACCATGATCCATGGGGTCACTTGGCTTGACCCAGCCCCTTTGGTAAATTTCCCATATGCTACCCCCAGAGGCCAGTTGTATACAAGGCAGATGTGTACGTGTGAGGTAACTCAGACCCGCATTTCTTTTTTAAGTATTTTTTTAAATATTTCTGAATAGTCCAAGGACCTTAAATGGTATGCAGTGGTAGGGTGCCGTTCCCTCACTGGGAATGACCAGCACTTTTTTATGAATAAGGACACAATCTCATGGTTCGTGGGTTCGAGCCCTGCATCCTCTAACGCCAAAACCTCAAACCCAGCCTTCTCTCTAATTCTTTTGTCCCCACGTCTATATGAAATGAATTGCCAGTTTAGGAATGTCCCACAAGTTGGAAGGAATAGATTAAGCTGTAGTGATGCTAAATTTCAATTAGATCTTAGAAAAAGATATCTCTAGTATCTAAATAGAATGCAAGGTAAATTGAAGAAGTAAACTAGGCAGATACGCAATTGCAATTAGTGGATATATTTAAACTCAATCTTAGTAATTATCTGTTAAGAATAAGCGTCAATAGCTCTTCCAGTGACCTTGAACAAATTGGATAGTTCTTAAAAGTTTTCCCGGTCTATAAACCAGGGTTAATACCATTTTCCATTTACTGACCTCAAACAATGATGTCTCAGTATATATTATGTGTTATGAGATCTGCCTATAAAAAAAGCCTGCATTAATAGAAAAACATTTTATTGAAAATTAATATGTTGGTATTTACACAGAACCTCAAGGAGTTAGAAACTTATACTCCATTTTCCCCCACACAGAGCGATTGAATTTCTGCTTATTTTCCGTCACAGATACTAGTTTTTATGTTTCCATAGTTGTTGTTGATTGTGTTGTTTTCCTGGCCATATTTCTAACCTCCTCAGATCATTTTATTTTATCTTTTCACATTCACTTGTGAATTCAAAACCATCCAATTTAGCATCATTTGCAAATTTAATGAACATATTTCTTTCAGACAGTAATGATACTAAACAAAAACTCTATGTTACTATAATGGCACCAAGGTCAATCTTTTTTTTTTAATTTGCATTTATTTATTCTGAGAAAGGGAGAGTGCATCTCAAGCAGACTCTTAGCTGTCAGCACAGAGTCTGATGGAAGACTCGATCCCACAACCCTGGGATCATAACCTGAACTGAAATCAAGAATCGAATGCTCAACCAACTGAGCCACCCAGGCATCCTAAAGTCAATCCTCGTTTTGAGACACCTGGCCATGCAAGAAAGCAGATGTGGCAATCTCTGCCACAAAAGGTGTAACTGAGAGTAGAATGTAGCAATATTGGGAAAACATGAGATAGGACATTCTTGCTATTATATTGTAGGTGAATACCAAGGCACTTAGCCAGAATATCAGAAGCAATGCAGACAGCTAACTTTTTATTTATTTATTTATTTATTTATTTATTTTAATTTTTTTTTCAACGTTTATTTATTTTTGGGACAGAGAGAGACAGAGCATGAACGGGGGAGGGGCAGAGAGAGAGGGAGACACAGAATCGGAAACAGGCTCCAGGCTCTGAGCCATCAGCCCAGAGCCTGATGCGGGGCTCGAACTCACGGACCGCGAGATCGTGACCTGGTTGAAGTCGGACGCTTAACCGACTGCGCCACCCAGGCGCCCCAGCTAACTTTTATTTTTTAATTCCTTGAGGTCAGTATTAGAAACGTGACTGCATCAGTTGAGGAAATCTCTCTGAGCTCCTTCCTTCCCCCTTGGAATCACTAGGTGATTAAAAGTTAATAGTTGTTGGGGCGCCTGGGTGGCTCAGTCGGTTAAGTGTCCGACTTCGGCTCAGGTCATGATCTTGCGGTTCGTGAGTTCAAGCCCCGCGTCGGGCTCTGTGCTGACAGCTCAGAGCCTGGAGCCTGTTTCACATTCTGTGTCTCCCTTTCTCACTCTGACCCTCCCCCGTTCATGTTCTGTCTCTTTCTGTCTCAAAAATAAATAAACATTAAAAAAAAAAAAGTTAATAGTTGTCATATCTAGTATGGACTGAAGAACTAGTGGGCACCGTGTTTGGCACTGGAGTGTCTAAAAAGCTTCCAAAGGGGCACCTGGGTGGCTCAGTCCGTTGACTGTCTGACTTCGGCTCAGGTCACAATCTCATGGTTCGTGGGTTCGAGCCCTGCATCATGCTCTGTGCTGACAGCTCTCAGAGCCTGGAGCCTGCTTCCGATTCTGTGTCTCCCTCTCTCTCTCTCTCTCTGCCCCTCCCCCGCTCATTCTCTCTCTCTCTCTCTCTCTCTCTCTCTCTCTCTCTCAAAAATAAATACACATTAAAAAAATTTTAAAAAGCTTCTAAGGCATGAACCTTGGTTTTAGGGAATCCACATTCTGATAGAGACCCAGAAGTCTAATGTACTAACAACCAAAGTGAGAAGTGTCAAATGAGCCACACGGCAAAGATGAGAGCATGACCTGGGTGGTATGGAAGGCACTCAAAGAAGGAATGACATTTTGAGTTTTTAATGAGAATTTGAAGCCATGGAGCATGGGAAGAAGTTTGTCAAAGGGACCCACGTATGTGTGCAAAAGTATTTGGAATGAGGCACTTTCTAATGCTGGCAATTGGCTAGTGTGGTTGGAATAAAAGATGTCGGCAGTGAGGACAGGTGGAAATGGTGGAAGATAAAACTGAAAAACAGAAGACTGGATTTCAAATGTCTTGTGAAGGGTTTGAAGTTCACTCTCTAGACAAACATGGAGAGTTGGGAGCCACCTAGAATTTCAGGTTGGGAATTAACATGATCAATTTATGTCAGTATTAATCACTGGATTGATGTCTAAGGAAATTTCAATCCAGTTTCAATATTTATGGCTTTTAAGCCATTCCAATAGGACTTATTTCCTTCAGTTGTAATAGCAGAGTTTCAAGCAGAAATTCCACAAAATACAGATGGATATCCGAGTTTTGTTATTGATTTCTCCTCTATCCCTGAGAAGACATTTATTGTCATTAAGTAAAGTCCACTCTTCTCTAAAATGAGATCATATAAAATGTATTATATGATAAAAACAGCAGTAGCTAAAATGTTGAAGATAACATCTACTTTTCTCCAATTTTCTAGTTACATTATACTTAATTAACAAGACTTTTTTAAAGCCTTGCCACTTAAAACATGTGTAATTATAGATTATTAATTATTGATCAACTATATTTACCCAGTTATCTAGTGATTTTATAAATAACTAACAGTCTTTGTTAGAATTTTAAGATTTGCTATTAAAAAAAACACATTTCTAACTCATTGCAATATACTTTCCTGCCTTCGTAAATTAACATGATAATTAACATGATGACACTATTTTCCAATTAATTAAAGTTAAAACCTGAGAAACAATTCCCTTTTTTATATATTAGCAAACATCTGAATGCAGATGGCATAAAAAAAAGAGATAGTCACCCCAAGAAATTATACAAAACTTTAAAACTTTTTTTAACAATATGTGAGAACAACGTTTGGTTGCTTTACCCCTGAATAGAAAGTTTAAAAGTTAATAAAGCTTTAAACTGTGAGGCTGAGCATGACATTATTGATATATTAAATTCTAGAGGTATGTTTGCTCAATGAATGAATGGATCTAGAGTTGAACCACTTGTAATGTAAATTGATTAACTATATGACCATTATCCATTTTACTGACAGCTGTTCACCATTCCCCTGAGGCTTACAACTTGCTGTTGTCAATTTTTATTGAACATTCACAAAGATTCAGGCACTGAACACACCCAGAGCATTAAGTCTCCCTGCCTCATCATCGTTTACCTTCTGGTAGGACGTCACCTCGTCTCTCTGTACATTAACAGCAAGATAGCAAGTCTGTTCCACTTATGTGTTCATTCAACCCGTATTCTTTGTGTACCCGGCTCTAGGCTAGGTGTATGATATCTACCAAAGGCCCGATCAATAAGACTAACGTGTTCTCTGCCTTTGTGGAGTTTATAGTCTATCATATTCTATCAGGCAAGGGAGGCACTAAATATGTTATTACAAATGTCATAATGGCTAAGAAAATTGGAAAAATGAAAATGCAGTTGAATTCCACAATTTGGGTACCAGGTTAATTTGGGAAGTAAAAAAAATCTCATTACTTGCAGTTTCTTTAGGTTTGCCCTATATTCATATATATATATATATATATATATATATATATATATATATATGTGTGTGTGTGTGTGTGTGTGAATTAGCTCGTCTTGAGCTACATGCATTCGTTTGTTCATTTCGAAAAAGTTAATCAGCTTTACAGTCAAGTCTATCACTGTGAAACCTCAGAACGTTGATACAAGCAATTTGGAAATATTCCATGTATGTGAGGGCCATTGGATGGGACAGATTTCAGTGAGGAGCTTCCATGCGGCTGCCCTGCAGAAAATCTTATAATTATGACTTATAAATTACCAGCTTTGGTGTGCAGGGAAGGTTACAATGATGGGAGATGGGAGGCTGGTTCAAGAATATCAGAGCTAATAAAATTAGGAATAAAATACATGGGGAAATGAAAGGAGATCTTGCAGGGTAGCATCAGATTCTTCAGCCAATATTCTAAATTGTTTTTTTTTAATTGGCATTGCTGCTAACATAATCATAAAATAAGGGGTGATGTGGCATTTTTTATTAAAATCCTATAATCAAGAAATTACAGGAAAGCCTTATTTCTAAAGGAAACGAGATTTTAAAAATCTGAAATCTGAGCCGTCTTTTTTATTACATTTTCCAAGTGTAATTTGTGTTAACGTCTCCACATGGAAATTTTTATGCCATATTTTGGCAATCAAACCATTTTAGAAATGAAATGCATGATGTTCCATTATGTTCATAGAAACCTAAGGAACAGAGTTCATGTGGCTCTTTTATCAATCAGAATTTTGATCACCATTGTAACTCAGAGAGGATATGATATGAGAGGTGAATTTTCTGTCCATGCAAAAATAGTAATAAAAAAAGTGAAGGTGACATTATTACTTCTTATCTGCTAAGCTTCATTATTCATCTGTCTTATGCCATTTCCCAACCACATTATCGGTTCCCCCTTCCTTGGGTATTTCTGATACTTAACAATGGTTTAATTATAGTTACTGAAAATAATATGGAGAACAAAATGATTATACACTATAAAGGATATTTAATTTCCCAGTGTTGGCCACAAAACAAGTTTCCTCTAAATGCCTCTATTAATTATGACCACAAATCTGTCCCAGATCTATCTATACTAATGGATGACAATGTTGTCTGTTAAAGTGGCACTTTCCATTGAGTTAAGCTGTTAGATAAACATGACCAAGAAGATGATGGCCGCAAGTAACATATAGGATCTGTGGACCTTCCCCACTTTCTCACTGCATCCCAATCTGTTGTCTCTCTTTCCTATTGTGATCCATGACTAATTTATAGCAGCTGAAAGCTGACCTCAAAGAAAAAACTTTCCTTCTGCTACCCTTTGATCACCGTGACAGCTACAAACCGAAACACTTTGCAAATCTCTCAGTCTGGGCATCCAGGGAAAGACCGTCAGTCAGGCGGTAACCTTTATCCAGCCCCCGTGTGTGTGCAGGGCGCTGTGCCGGCAGCTTGGGGATATTGCAAACATTCAGAAGTTCCTGCAGAAGCCCTGACCATCGGGGGCTCTTGCAGTAATGGACGGCAATCAATTCCAAGATGAATCTCTGGCCACCTAAAGGAGATCTTTTCTTGCTGGAAATTTTCCAGTGAACTTCACTCTTCAACCTCTGAGCTTGCGCCGAGGTGCTGATGGGATTGCCCACGACATAATTTTATAATCCAGCTGCTGGCTCAGTCCTGCCTGGATAAGTGAATGATTCTCGGGACAGGATAATGAAAACAAGTGCTTTGGGAATGAAAAACTATCACCGTATACACAAGAGAAATAGTCTAATGTTCATTTGATATGGGCAACTGCATTTCTGTTCAAAACATATTTAAGACTTTTTCTTCTGTTAGCAGTTAACTTTATTGTATGATTCTGAGGGCTTTATAGGAGAAACATTCATTATTTGCAGGTATGGCATTCCCACATGGGACCAGACAGTCATGGGTTAAGGGTGGATGATGACGAAGGAGCATGGATAGGATTTCTTTTTGAGTTGATAAAAATGTTCTAAAATTGATTGTAGTGATATGACTCCATGGATATGGTAAAATCATGCCTTTTAAATGGGTGGATTATATTATGTGTGAATTATATCTTGGTAAAACTGATGAAAATAGTCCCTTGTCTATACCCGCGGGCTTCCTGTCAAATAATAGCCATGACCACCATTCTTAACTCTTCTCTTGATTGATCTTTGATCATTTGGCTATTCACAAAACGCAGTGAACTTATTTCCCCTAGCCAACATAAAGGCGGGGAAAAAGGCTTTGAAAGCTGAGCTTTTACGAATATGAATCAAATATTACCTAACACACATGCTTTAATGATATGCAACCTCTTAAATTACGCAGCTGCATTGAATTATTCAAAATGGAGACAAACATAGAGTTGCTCCCATCAGTCTCTCTCTTTGCTCTGCTTCAGCTCTCGTCTGTGTCTGTGGGCTGTTAAAGTTCTTCCTTTCTCCTAGTCTTTCCTCAAAATGGTTGTCAAGTGGGTTATTTGCTACTCACCTGTTAGGCTTGGAGAGAGTGACAGCGTTGTTTTCAAAGAAGCGCTGTTCTACCGTGCCTTTTTCTTTTCGTACATTATAAGTACGTAAAAGATTCTTTAAAATGCATTATATTATTCCTAAGTAAGTCATAGAAAATGTATGTGTTTTATGCTTTGCTTGCTTGCATCCTTTCCCAAATGACCAAAAAAAAAAAAAAAAAGAAAGAAAGAAAGAAAGAAAAGTTAGGTTGTAAAAGAGGTATATGTAACACCATAACAAAGCAAAAACAATCCAAATGACTTCAGGATATATGATAATTCTAGAGAAAGAAATATAGGATCAGATTTGGGAAAAGTAAAATGAGGAACATAAAGTTTCTTGGCTACCACAATTTGAGGTTCTAAAATTAACCCAGAGAATACCTGAAGGGCTCAATAAAGAAAATAAGGTGATCCACGGGATATTCCAATTTAGGCCTTCATGCTTGGAACTAATGCCCCCTTAGGTCACGATAGCCTAGTCTATTTTTTTTTAATTTTTTTAATCTTTATTTACTTTTGAGAGAGGGAGAGAGACAGAGCACGAGTAGGGGAGGGACAGAGAGAGAGGGAGACATAGAATCTCAAGTAGGCTCCAGGCTCTGAGCTGTCAACACAGAGCCTGACGTGGGGCTCGAACTCATGGACCACAAGACCATGACCTGAGTCGAAGTCGGACGCTCAACGGATTGAGCCACCCAGGCGCCCAGTAGCCTAGTCTTTCATGCTTAGGACTAATCTTTGTCTGAAGCCAGCAGGGAATCTGTGTGTGTGTGTGTGTGTGTGTGTGTGTGTGTTTAATTAAGGTGTAATTTACATATAACATCATATCAATTTCAGGTGTACAACGTGATGATTCAATATTTGCAAATATTGCAAAGTGCATACCACATTCTCTAGTTAGCATCCAGCACCACAAATAGTTACAAATATTTCTCTTGTGATGAGAACTTTTAAGATGTACTCTCTTAGCAACTTGTAAGTATGAAATAAAGTTTAATTAACTGTAGTCAGCAGGGATGGCTAAGAATTTTTTTTAATTTATTATTTTTGAGAGAGTGAGTGGGGAAGGGGCAGAGAGAGTCTGCTGTGCTGACAGCAGAGAGCCCGACACGGGGCTTGAACTCGGGAACTGTGAGATCATGATCTGGGCCGAAGCCAAATGCTTAACTGACTGAGTCACCCAGGCACCCCAGGGAAGGCTAAGAATTTTAACAACTTCACTCATCATTTATCTCCTGGCAATCGATCATATATTGGTTTATTATGGTAACTGCCAGAATCATCCAATCTCCTGATTCCTTTTCTAGCCCATCTTTCTCCTTATCCCTTCCTCATGTGTTGGTCCAGCACCTTTACGAAGACTACCAAATCCTCATCTCCAGTGCGGTTCTTCTACTAAGGTGTCAAGAATTCAAAATGCTGAGCACCTGGGTGGCTCAGTAGATTAAGCATCTGGCTCTTGATTTCGACTTGGGTCATGATCTCACAGTTCATGGGATCGAGACCCGCATCAGGCTCTGTGCTGACAGTGCGGAGCCTGCCTGGGATTCTCTCTCTCCCTCTCCCTACCCATCCCTGACTCACCCTTTCTCTCTCTCTCAAAATAATTAAATAAACATGAAAAACAAATAAAAGAAAAGAACTCAAAATGCCAATCAGGACACTTCATGTCCACAGCTGAACTCTCTACACGTGTCAATCCCCAAAAGAACCCCTCACCTTAACTGCTGTGTTTTGTCAGAAGTTATTACCATGTTCTCAATTTCCTGAGCTACAAATGCCAGTGTCATTTTGAATCGTCATTTTCCTTCATTTCCTGGATCCATCCAGTCACTAAGGCTTATTGATTTTTCCTTTAAATTATTGCGTATTCACCTTAGCCTTTATATTTACACTGCCATTTTCTTTTTCTTTTTTTTTTTTTTAATTTTTTTTTTCAACGTTTTTATTTATTTTTGGGACAGAGAGAGACAGAGCATGAACGGGGGAGGGGCAGAGAGAGAGGGAGACACAGAATCGGAAACAGGCTCCAGGCTCTGAGCCATCAGCCCAGAGCCTGACGCGGGGCTCGAACTCCCAGACCGCGAGATCGTGACCTGGCTGAAGTTGGACGCTTAACCGACTGCGCCACCCAGGCGCCCCTACACTGCCATTTTCAAAGTACAGCACCTTAATGCACTTTTCCCTGGATTACTCTAGGTCTCCTAGCTGTCCTCCCCTTCTCCCCAGTTTTTAGAGTTGGCCTCTTTGAATTAACAACAGGCGTTAACCCTCAGGTAATCTCCCTTCATCATTGCATATCCATATTAGTCCTGGTTCAAAAGCCTTGCTGGCTCTGTTCGTGATCATTTGTCTGACACCCCTCTATATTTGTAGATCAAACGTTGTATTTGGAGGTCAATTTAAAAACCTCAGTTTCTCCACATTATCTTCTCTGGCTGATTAAAATTTCTACCAGCTTCCATCCCTCTGAATTCTCACAGAACATTGAGTTTACATAACCCAAATTGTCAATTAATTGTATAAGGCTTTGTTTTGTGGGTATTTTTTCTTAAGTGCTAGCTGAGGTTCTTGGGCATGGGGATTAAATCCTTTGCAGCTTAATGGTGGTTTAGACACTGATTTCACAAGTCACTCGCCACAATAGGGTACTGCTATGGTAGAAGGTCAGTTGGATCACTCCCGAAAGGAAAGAGAGAGTGAGTCAAGGCTAGCCAATTTTTTGGGCCATTTTTTCAGGGGGGAAAAATGGGTTCCCAGGAGAAGACAAGACCCAAATTGTAAAGATAAGTTATACAGCAAATGCAAGGTTAGGAGAGGGGGTGAAGAGCAGAAAAGGGTCTTCTTGGGAAGTGAGTTCTATGCAAATTAAAAGTCAAGGAATTTCCTTCCAGTCAATTTGACACATTCTAGAAGTGGAATGGAGGTTGGAGAAATGGGAATAGTAATTACACAAGGAAGATAAAGATTTGCAAACCATGAGACTGCAGTTTGGGATTTTGGCTAGTCGACAAAGGAGTGGGATTAGGGGGCAGAAGTCAGGAAAAACTATGCTGGCCCTGGTCCTGATGCCTAGGTGTCACAGTCCAGCAGGAGGGACTAAACCATTCCCATTAAAAGGGCAGTTTTCATGGGAATACTTTCTCCTTCTTGGTCCTTCTTGGTCAAAGCATGAAGCGAGAAAGTCTGATGATGGGCGTCAGCCTCTTGGTCCATGTTTTTCCACTGAGAAAGCTAATGTAAAAAAGAAAAAATCCATAAATATCTGTAATTTGGCATTCTTTTTTCTTTCTTTTCCTTCTGGGGCCAGTACCAGATAGTTACCCGGCAAGCAATCAACACTAACGGCACCAATAATGAGAAAAACAGCCATCAAGGGCCTCCTAATATGATGCACTGAGAATCATCCCTGTGGAATTGCTGGGGGACAAAATCCATAGTCTGAAACTAATCATGAAGGAACATCAAAGCAACTGAAATTGAGGTACACTCTACCAATTCTCTTCAAAATAGCTGGCCAATTCTCTTCAAAAATATCAAGGCAAGAAAAATATATCAAGGAAATAAAAGAGAAAGTCTGAGAATCATTCCAGATTTAAAGAAACTGAGGAAATTTGACAACTAAATGCAACATATGCTACTGGACAGGATTTCGAACCCAGGAGAAAACATGAGAAAGAATAGTACATAAGAGTATGGATCTGAAAAATTCACATCATCAAAAATAATCCCCAACAACAACAACAACAAAACACAACCACTTACCTATGTATGGTGACAGATGTTCACTGGAATTATCATGGCGACCATTTTGCAATATATACACATGTGGAATCATTAGGTTGTACACTTGAAACTAAGATAATGTCCTATGTCACTTAAACTTCAATTAAAGAAAGGAAAACTAAGGAGGCAACTGGCGAAATTTGAACATAGACTGCAGTTTCGACGACAGTATGAACCAGTGTTTAATTTTCTGGTTTTGATAAGTATGCTATGGTTTTGCAGGACCAGGCCCTTGTTCATAAGACACAGCCATCAACATATTAGGAGAGAAGGGATATGGGGCCTGCAGTCTACTCCCCGATGATTTTGAAATGTATAGACTAGATCAGAAAGATGTGAGAGATAGGGATAAGTAGACACCAAAGTAATTGATGTCAAGTGTCAAAATCCTTGTAAACTTAGGTAAAGAGCATGCCTTTATGAGCTCTTAAATCATTCCTGCCACTTTTCCCTGTTTGAAATCACATAAAAAGTTATGAACATACCAAATTTCACAGCGAAGAGATGACTTTTAATGAAGGGATGAGAAGAAGTTTGTTCTATTGTGTGGTTTGTTTTCTAAGAGCCAAAGAGTTTAGGAGCAAAGAAATAGAAATACTTCTTTTCACGTCTACCAAAGGAACAATTAAGAACCATATGCCAGTTACTTTTCAATAGGAAATACTAGACCCAACAATTTTTTGTGTGAACAACTCCTTATCCATTTTAATAGACCAACGTCAAAAATTCTTTTTGTTTTGATCAAAACTGTATCTGAAATTCTTTCAGGACTCCACTATGAAAAAAATTTAGTAAACAAATGTCACAGGGAAGACTTCCCAGAATAACATCTCTACTCTCAAGATATAGGTTATTGGAGATTAAATTATTCATTTCCTCATTTTAGCTGTAAAGGAAAATTGAAAAACATATATAGCACCGACTCATTACTTCATTTAGCTCCCAGTTCTCATTGCTCAATTGACCCTGTCACCTTTTTTGGACCATTGATGCCATAAGTGCTAAAGGTAGGAAAATAGAAATAGAGGTAGGTAATATTTTTTAAATTTCTATACCATTTCATTTCTTTCCTCAAGAAATTTTAAAACCGGTTTCCTCCCATTGCCCCGGTTCTATGTTAAAAATGGTGGTACATTGCTGTTTAATGCAAAATTGGTATCATTTAGAAAAGTATCATCTCCGGGGCACCTGGGTGGCTCAGTTGGTTAAGCTTGATTTCAGCTGAGGTCATGATCTCAAGGTTTATGAGGTCGAGCCCCATGCCAGGCTCTGAACTAACTGTGTGGAGCCTTCTCTCTGCCCCTCCCCCATTCTCTCTCTCTCTCTCTCTCTCTCTCTCTCAAAATAAATAAACATTTAGAGAAAAAGACAAACATAATCTCCAAAACTTCTCGTGAAGTAAAGTCATGAAAGTTTGCATTTTATTATTTCACTTCTTTTTAAAGAAAGTTTAACTTTTACTTGAGTCAGACTACTGCATTCAAGTAACTAAAAGCCAGAACAAAAATTACCCACTGTTCCCTCATTAATGAAATCAATTTCTTTCTTCGTGGTGCCCAGTGAAATTCTCCACATGCAATTTCTATTTTCATAGGTATCTAGCAGTACCCCAGAGACAATGCAATTCTGGGTATAACTCCATGTGTGCTTTGTTATTTTGCACAGAACTGCTTGGTTTGTTTCCTTTCCGTTCTTTTCTTTTTCACTCTCTAGCCTCCTCTTGCTCCTGGTGCCCAATATTAATAGATTGAAATATATCCATCACATCTTCCTGCTTGGTCAATACACACAAATATACATGATCAACGACATCTTATCTCATTAATCAGAATTGGTAGATGGTCGGCAAATGGAGAGCATACAGCTGACGTATACATAACTTGAATATTTTATTAATTTAATCGTATACTTTTAAACACATTATATATGCTTCTGAAGCATATGGAGCCAGCTGGTTTTAAATTGTCTTGCGTAAAAAACACCCACATTTCTAGTCTGGTTTTCTTTAAAGTGGATCAAGCTTTTGAAGACATTCGCTAAGCATCTTACTATATAGTTTTTTCTCTATTTTTTTTTAATTTTCTTCTCTGCTCTTTTCACAGTGGTCTTGCCCATGCCTGAATTCTCAATATGTGGTTTCAATGGCTTTCATTTATGTGGTCTTTACAAAGTTTTTAACTTTGTCTACATGAAGAAACAACTCTTTTTTACGACATACTCACAAGCACTTTGTGTAACGTTTTATTAAATGGCAAAATTTCAGTAGCAATGCCATGAGGCACAAAGGAGTTTAGTAACAAACAGAGGCGACCCTTAGTAAGTGAAAGTTTAAAAGTAGGAACAGAACAGTATGGACAATCACATAGGAATCAATTTTCAGAAAGGGACCCACGTGCCTTTTGCCTAGTTTCTGGAGGGAATGGATAACAGATGAATTCGGTTCATCAGTTAAGAGGAAGATAGTTGAAGGAATTGCTTCATGTATGTTTTTGTCACTCATTTTAGATAAGGGAAATTATCCAGTATGTATTAATCAGCAACTTGCTTTTCTTAATGATACGCAATTATTATTTTTTCCACAATAATAACGTAGGTCTAACTCATCGAACTCATTCTTTTCAACAGCTGAATGATATTTTATCACATGGATGTGTTAAAGATCCTGTCAACTTTTCCTTATTGATAAGCATTTAGATTATTTCGAGGTTTGGCCACTCCAAACAATGGTTTCATGGAAATCTTTATACATATATTCTTAGATGCTGCTGCATCGATTCCTGTGGGATAAGTTCTTTAGTTTATTCCTCTTGTCTCTCAATTGCTACTTTTAATATCTTTCAGTTTCAAGTATAATTACACAATATCTTAAAGCAAGACTGGGGCTCAAGATGGATGACTGTAATTCATGATTTTACTGGGCAAGATTCTGACTAGTTTGGGAATTTCAACCAAACTGTAGTCCATTGATAATGCTGAATCCACTAGGTTTCAGAAGTCTATCATGCATATGTTGGTTTGAGTAATTTTGTAAGTAAATTTCTCTAGTCTCGTGCTTCTTTCATATGGAGAGTGCTACATCTAGGACAGCTCTGGTTTATTCCTGCGCTTTCTTTTCCTGCAAATTTTGTCATGGAGTCCAAAGGAAAACTTTGTCTGTATTGAGATGGTGAAGAGAAATATGGAGAATTTAGACACATAAAATGTTAATAGACCATATAAATCTAAGCACATGATTTCCATTTCTTGCAAATCAGAACAAAGGTATAATAACATAAAAGTTAAGTCTGTTTTTAGTTTCCCATGATAATGTGGATTGTTTTGGATTTTATAGCTATTACGGGCCAGTGGGCTATAAACTACCAGCATGTGATGTATTTTCCTTAAGCTGTGACCAGCATCAACAAGCTGCTTTAAGCAGATTCAAGGCTCACAAATATCCCAGGAAAGTATTAGGGCCCCCAGGTCACTTGACTCTTCCCTTTAATGTCCGCAATCATATACTGTACCTTCTAAATCAGCTGCTGTGCATGAACATGTAATAACATCCAATTGCTCATTCTGCAAGATGCACTTTTTTGTGCCACAGCATAGAGGTGACCTAATATATTAATATAATAGTTGTCCTCTTGATTATCAGTAACTTTATCTGTGGAAGTTTTGTAATAACCGGAAGTATGGAAGTTGGGCTTTATTGTGAGTTTTCTTTCATCATTTTAGATATCCCTAGTATATAGAAACCAGAGATGCCAGAGACAATAGGAGCCTAGGGTTATAAAAACGTATTTTGCTATTGCAGGCTATGAGTCTGGAGTTCTCTCTCGTCCAGCAAGAGAGTGGACACAGAAGTGAAAACGAGAGAGGCTAATCTCCAGGAGGAGGAAAGAGCCCCAGACAGGGATTTTGCCTCCATATTTATTGAGCTCTCAAGACCTTCCACACTTGGTGAACATGAAGAAAAGTATCGAGTAATAATCATTAACTTGTGTGTGTAAGATGCAGAGGGCCTGGGGGGGCAAGCGGTGTTTGGAGTTGTGATCATAGCACAATAGTATATTGGCTCCAGATGGAAAGTAGTTCCCTATAACAAATTATTTTCTCCCTGTGGCGGCAGCTTTCCACCTTAAGCTTTTTTTAACCCATAAGAGTAAGGATTTCTTGAACCTATTTCCCCACATTTTACATTATTTCATTTATTGCAAAAATAAATATATCTTCCCTGTCAAACTCTTCTAGAGTAAGACAGAGATTTCTAAGGCTATTGTAGGATTCTGTTTAATGAAGTAGATCTATGCATTAACCATCCAGACTAAGTATGCATATCACAGTGTTAGTTTTGCCTCCTGCCCTGACCTAAAACCCGTTTTAGACAAGAACAATGATGAAGTCTGTCTTAAGGTTTTCACTAATATCTGGCAGGTACCAATTAGCTACTGTGGGTTTATGTTAATCTTGTAACGTATACACACAAAGTGGCTCCAGAGGTAAATATGGAAAACTAAATATGTAAGTGATAGAATATCCTTATCTACCACATTATGCTACAATTTTGACTATAAAGTAAACGTGAACCTTCACCTCCTTAATTCCTGGATTAACAGAAACAAACTTTTGTATCTGTCTCCATTTGCCACACCACTCGCTAAAAGAGACCTAGTCATAGTTTTACAATTCAATATTTCCTGACTGTTGTCCTTATGTTATTTTCCACTTAGGATTTCTGCCAAAACCATTGGAGGCCTAATCCTTGGGAGACAGAGTAAACAGGCAGAGTAGAAAAGTAGATCTGTTGCTTCTAAAAAAGGTTTCTCCATGTCTCCAAAGTCGTTGATATGCTCCTAATGCTTAGCAACCAGATATCAAGACGGGCGGTGCTTGGATTTGTAGCATTTGCAGATTTCCGTGATGTGATTACTCTCATTATGTATGATTTCCAGCCACCAACGTGATGTCACTAAATGCAGATTTGGGAAGAGATGTTAACCATCAGTTCTTCCAAAAAGAAGATCCCTTGCAACACACCTGTTTAAAAATGTGTTAATCCCCATCATCTTGGCATGTCCAACCAAGCCAAACTGAGTAGGGGATGACAGGTAGAATTACAGAGGTTAAGAGAAAAGTTGTATTTCTGATTCACAGTTGTAACTGAGAAAAATTTACAACGGGGAATCAGAAAGAAAGCTAAATTTCAGAATGTTTGATGAAATATGTTAATCTAGTGTTCCTGGGAAGTCTAGGATTGACTGGTAGAACTAACTATGCCTCATAATTGGTTACATATATATGTATATTTCATGACCAGGATTTGAAATAAGTTATCCCAAGTTACCATATGCATAACAATGCTAGTTATTTTAGATAAATCTGAAACTATTCAACATGATGTATTGTTCCCATATAACTAAGATAAGACATTTATGTTTGAGGCAATATAGTTTGTATAATCATATATCTGTCCATTTATTCTATTCCTTGATCTTTCACGAGACTTTGTGAGAACTCACACAATCATTCAGCAGCTCAGAGTTTACTTCTTAAACAAGGATATTAGCTTACACTCTTCTTTTTAGAAGATTATGACTAAGTAATATAAATATTAAAAATGCTTTGAGTTCTAAGTGGGTACCAGTACCACCCAAAACCATAGAACATCCCTATCAACTAGAATTTTCCACATTGAGAGAAATGTTCTATATCTACACTGCCCAATTAGACGTTCAGTTTCTCAATTGAACTCGCCACTTTTGAAGTGCTCAATTGCCACCTAATTAAATTAAATCCGAATTTCAATAGCCACATGGAGCCTGTGGCTCCCAGGTGGGAAGTGCCACTCTAAAAGACAAACCACTTGGGGTTCCCCGGGTGGCTCAATGGGTTATGTGTCCGACTTTGGCTCAGGTCATGATCTCACAGTCTGTGAGTTCCAGCCCCGCGTCGGGCTCTGTGCTGACAGCTCGGAGCCTGGAGCCTGCTTCACATTCTGTGTCTCCCTCTCTCTCTGACCCTCCCCCTCTCTCTCTGCATCCCCCTCAAAAATAAATAAACATTAAAAAAATGTTAAAAATTAAAAAAAGACAAACCACCAATGCTTACTTAGTTCTCCATGAGCAAAACCAACAGTTGGTCAACAATTCTGTCCCACATAGTGACAAACATGGTATTTTGAAAAAAAAAAAAAAAAAAAACTGCTCATGAATTTTAAAGACTGTGTTTTTTCACTAATAGTGGCAAAAATGGAAAGAAATTATATGTGCTTACTAGAAACTGAATTGGTTCACAATTCCCAAGCTTTTCAAAGAATCTAATTTTCTTTCACAACAGGAATTTAAAACATAGATTAAGACTTATCTGGAGTAAGAGAGAATAAATATGAAAAATGAGAACAATTATAGTGGTAATAAATGAATATTTGAATGAATACCTCTTCAAGATTTATAAAAATACCCAACATCATTGCTGATTTTTCTATCACTTATTTAAAAATATATGTTGCTGACTTTATGAATACATGAAGGATTCCTTAACACTTAGAAATGTATTTAAAAATCATTTTATAAAGATGATGTGGATATTTAGTTGAGTACCAATTTACCATAATATTCTAAAATTTAATTTCATTCAAAAAAATGTCTGTAAAGCCTGCAGTTATCCAAAATTTGGCAAACACACACACACACACACACACACACACACACCACAAAAAAAACTTATCCAACTGTTTCCCGAAATACTTTTGGACCTGATTTAAGACAAAACAAAAATAAAACAAAACAGCAACAAAAATATCTGTAATTCAAAATAGGTAACTGAAGTTTTTACAGCTATTTTATTTATTAGCTGATCTTCCCATTTTGCAGCATTGATCTCTTGGCAACACTGTGTGAACTATCCAAATCTTGGACCTAGGAAAAAATACGCATTTTGTTTACCTGTTCTAGAAGTGCTTTGAAAAAAAGCTCTCCTAGTTCCCCCAATTAAAATGTGAAAGGCACGCACAAAGCAGTTTGGCTGGTTCGCTTGGTGATAAGGAAACACAGGCTTTAGTTTAATTCATTCTTCTAAAGTGCCAACTGACAAGCTTACATTGAATTCAGGCCAGGCTCAAAAGTATAATTGATGTCAGCTCAAATTCTCAGCCAAAGACAAACACTGGATCTGTTGCTACTGGCTTTATTTGGGTTTCAGGTGCAGGGTCCCTGCCATATGGTATCCTTGGGGCAGGGCTTTTGTTATGGCGTGTGTGTGTGTGTGTGTGTGTGTGTGTGTGTGTGGCTGGCTGTGTGTGTGCTTGTTAATATTGCAAACATCCTTCAGTTGCAAAGCAAACAAAGGAAAGGCAATCCACTCATTGCCTAGAACCACTACAGACCACCAACTGCTGAGTATTATTAAAGTTACATAGAGCATTAGACAAATAGAAGTTCCTATCCAAGACACTACTTTACCAATGAATTCTTTATTTGCCCTTGACATCCTGTTTTCTTCTCACCAACAAATGGCTGTGCATTTATAATTAATGAATTGACACTGTATTAGTAATATAAAATTCAAGATCTTTTACAACAGGCCACTATTCTTTTTATAAGCTTTGTATCCGGAGTGTTCATTAAATCATCATTGACTGTGACTGCAGAGCCCTTTTTTTTATATATGTAAGAAGATACCTTATTTGAAAATGTCAGGTCATTTGGACTGAATGGGCGCTTACATAAGAAGCTATTAAACAATTAAAAATATACATAACCGTAGCATAATCTAAACATTCAGTACTGTAGTCAATAGATTTGAAAAATTTTAGATTTTCTTCCTGGCTTATATGACTGTAGCCTTAATTACTCAATCAAGTATTTATTAAGGCCCTGTCAAATTTAGGTACCACATGAGGCATTATGGGATACAAAGACATAAAATCCCTACTCGGGAAGCAAAGGGTTTTCATTCAAAGGGGAATACATATGAAACAACAGTGGATATTATAAGCAAAATATAATCATTAGATGGAAGTAGCATCGGATTAAAAGACCAAAGATATAAATAAATCCTGGCAGGTTCCATAAAGAAAATAGGACTTGGAAGAATTAATCGATTTTACATACAAGGACTTGGTTATGGAATATTATTATAGGTAAGAATAATAGCAAGGGAGAAAAAGGGGGTGAGAAGAAACATAACTGTGATTATGGATACCAGTACGACTAGTCTGACGGAGAATAGGGAATATTGTTAGGTGTCTAAAGTAGCAGGATTTGTGAGAAATTTATTGCAAAGCATCTAGTCTTAATCCAATAGAAAAGTGTTTTCAATGAGGTGTAGGATCCTAACTCTATGCATATAAGCGTCCTGCAAATGTCTTGTTAGGCCAGAAAAGTGGGGTTGCTAGGAAAGCCCCATGTTAGTCTTTTCTATATATGGGAAGATTTTGGAAGACTGTGTTGAGTAAATTATGTTGTTTCATTTAATTTTTTAAAAGTTTCCATAGACAATAGCAAATTTCTAGCTCCTTAAACCAATCACAGAATAAAGTTAGCCCCCTAGCAACATATGCAATGCGTTTATAGTGCAAAGATTTTATTTCTCTGAGATGGTCATCACTGTGAGACTTCATAAGTTATTAACAGAGGACAAAAATTTAGAAATCCTGACTTTAATTCATACCGACACTTTTGCTATAACTGATACTATAATTGCAATACAAATAAACAGCATATAAATCAGTGACCCTATAGAGGAAATACTGTACAGAAAATTAGGTGTTAATTTCCTTCTGCCCAGCATCTTAAAAAGACAAAATTATCAAGATAATTACAGGTGAGAGAGTTTTCTCCTGTCACCACTGCAGTCTCCAAGAGTTCAAAGACTAATTAAAATGCTTTTTTCACACGTGTTAGCTTCATTCAACATGCAGCTCATGAGAGAGTCTTGGTTAGACTCCCCGAAGTCATTTTGTCTTGAAAATCATATTAAAAGCCAAGCTCCTTCTAAATAATATGACTTCATAATAGGTCCACCTCTGAGCACTTCTCCAGCAGGTACCAAGATCTGTTTCAAGTATTCTAACTTACAAATTGGAAAAGTTCATTGCTTAGCACTCTGACTCAAAAGCACTGTTCAAGTGGGAGTTATAGACGAAGAATTTCAACCACCTTTTAAAATGTTGTTCTATTAATATGCAGCAAACCTCTGCAGTCTGTTTGGTTAAATGCTCTTCTGAAAGGCCAGGGCTGGCCAATTTGTCCTGTTGGGTATTAAACTTGACCTGTGGAATGTTGCTCTCCCTCTCACTAATCCTGCCTCTTGGATATACGGTGACCATTTATTTAAAAGGAACATGGTGGACATTCTGTTAATCATTAGAAAAGGGTTTGTTGCAGATTTATGAATGTTTTGAATGCCTGAAGAAGTGTTTTTGGTATATGAATAATCATCATGAACTCATCTGCAGCTTTTTGTTATGCCATATCCATCTTTTGAGTTATTCTGAACCCATTGGAATCACCTGGGGAACTTTGCTACAGCTCAATCCCCAGGCCCTCCCTCAGACCAGTTAAACCAGGATCTCTGACCTTCACTGCCTGGAAGTTCAACTGGGGCAGTGTCACATGCTTCCACTTTGTAGGGTGTTTTATAGTGTTGTGGTCCATCCAGTATTTCCTCAAATCATCTTAACTCTATTTTGAACCCTAGAAAGTAAGATACAGGAAGCTTGTGAATGGGATGTTAATGTACTTTCTGTTAGAAGCATATAGTAAATGTCAATAAATATGATACATCCATCCCCCCTTCACCTCCTCCTCTCCTCTTCTTTCTCATCATAATCATCATTGTTAATGCATAGCAGGTAAGCTTATTTAATCAATGAAACATGTACTTATTTGCCTTTAGATTGGTTGATTTGGTATATATATATATATATATATATATATATATATATATATATATACTATATTATATATATATATATATATATATATATATATTTCCATGCTATTTCTATTTTAGAAGTAATAAGAATTATTAGGTAAACAAAATTACAGGAAAAAAAAGGGAGGATATTGTCAGTCATCATTCTATCATTCCAATGGAAATACTAGTAAATACTATCAATATTCTGGTGTTTTCTTTCATGTACTTTTTATATTTCTTTTTTGTTGTTGTTTTAAATAAAATGCTCTTGGTTTTTTTCAAGTTTCCTTCCATTTATTTTCTACAGTTGTACATATATATAGCAGAGTATTTCTCATAATTTTTGAAAAGTCTAAAAAGTTATCCAAATTCCTATTCTTAGGTTAATTCTTTAGTTAGCTAACTAGCTGGATGGTTAGACATTTGTCAGAGTTTCCTTTTTGAGTTTTTATATTTGAGAATCCAGAAACATTTTTAAAAATTGCTGCACGCTAAAAGTAGCATTGAATATCTCAGTCTGGAAAAAATATATATAATCACATGCAGATTTCACTATATACACCAATTAATGAAGATTCCGAGTGGAGTAAATCAGTTAGGTGTCCTCAGAATGAAACGGGTTCAAAAATGTATTTATAAAGTATCCCGAACTCTAAGTTAATGTTAAGATCCAATTTTTAAACTAACACATATGCAATTCATACACTTACAAACCACTTGGCAACCATCTTTTTCAAAATGTCAAGACAGAGAATTTAAGTAAGTGAAAGAACCATATGCATGGCTCTCCCCTTTGGAGGGCACCAGCTCTTTGCTATCTCTGACACCTTCCTAAAGAACTAATAAATTGTTTCATCTCTGCCGCAAGCAGACAATTTCTAGTCAACAGCCACCACAGCTAGTGCCCCTGCACCATTGAAGCTCAGCCTCTCTCACCAGAGCTGGCCAGGAAACCAATAAGCAGACAGGGCAGGGGACTGGAAATATGAAGTGAGATATGTGCAGACCCTCTCAGTCATGCACTCTTTTTCCTCTTTCCTCCTCATTCCATCCCTATCAGAACTGCAGGTCAGGGAAAAAAGCCAAGAAGAGCCCTGAGCGTTCTTCTGAATGTCTTGAAAACTAGTCCAGGATGAAATAGCCTCAACAGGATACTGATTTCAACAGCCACAGCAGGGAGATTCTGACATTACCCTCAACCCAGCCCCCTACTCTTTCCCAAATGTTTGTCTTACTTCCCTGAAATCCTCACCTTCAACTGATCACAGTCCTATTGGTTTACCTACTAGGCAAGATTTCCGAACCTCCTCTCATGTCTTTCCTCCTCCCTTCCATTGACTTATTAACTGATTCTTATCCTCTCGTTACTAAATTGTCATGGGAACCTTCAGGTGGTCTTCCTGGTTTCATCCTCTCATTTCTATTTATTAACCACAAGGCTGCCAGGATGATTTTCTAAGTTTTTAAAACTGCCTAATTGTTTTGCTTTAAAATTTTTTTTTTAAATCTCCATTGTTTCTTTGTGCCAATGGGATAGATACGAACTCCTTATCATGGCATAAAGGTCTTTGCAGACTTGTTTCCAGTCTAATGTAAGGACACCATTCCAACCCACCTCCCTGTGCCTCATCTTCTCCCCCACCACACCTACCTTGTTTTTCAGCAACCCAGACCTTCCCCCCATTCCCTCAACACACCATTTCTCTTCTTGACCATATATGTCTATGACATTCTTCCGGCACAGGAAAGAATCTCAGGATTAACATTTGGAGAGCACATTCAATTTTCCAAGCATGTAATCTGCACAGCATTGCAAAGATGTAAGAATTATTATTTCTGTTTTGTAGGCAAAGAAACAAGGAGAAGGAAATTGTCCAGGCATACGCCATGCTTGATGATGTCACCTGGCTTAAAATCTTTGTCATTCCTCTTGGGTAGAATGCTCTACACTTAAATCTTTGGCTGAAAAATTCTTACTTGGCCTTTAAATCTCATTTAAAAAAATATTTTTACCATTTATTTATTTTTTAGAGACAGAGACAGAGTGCAAGCGGGGGAGGGGCAGAGAGCGAGGGAGACACAGAATCTGAAGCAGGTTCCAGGTTCCATACTCTGAGCTGTCAGCACAGAGCCCAATGTGGGGCTTGAACCCACAAATCGCGAGATCATGACCTGAGCCAAAGTGGGACGCTCAACCTACTGAACCATCCAGGCACCCCCTTTAAATCTCACTTTAAATTTAGCTCTTCTCCAGAGGAAATGGACTAACCTTCTTTAACATCACAGTATGTGCCAGGGCGATCCCAGAATTTCTGTATGGGACGCTCTGGTAAGCAATCCATTTGAAAGGAAAAGAGAGTGGGGAAAAGCAAGGAAATTTGCCTTGAAGTTTTATTTACATAATGTACTCACTGTTTCCTCCCTATGTTTTGTGCTAATGAAGATGATGGGGATATTAATGCCCCCAGCCCACCTAACTGTTGGCATTGCAATACTACCTTCTCTTAGGATAGATACAATTGTATTCTAAGTTCTCCACTAATATATTTACTTGCCAGACCAAAAAAGTGAGTTCCTGAAGGTTTTGCACGACGTCTTATTGATCTTTCTATTCTTTGTCCTTTTCAGGGAGGTGGATTTACCTGGGTGCTTAATAAGTGTGGGGGAAACGGGGGGCAAGAGTGGATGAAATGGTCGTTTCTCGCCATAATAATCCTTTGGAACATTGTCATTAAACTTCATCAGAAACCAGTTTGGAAGTTTGGTGTTTTCAATTATCAAGACTTAAGGCTCTAACTATCTGTTAATGCCATGCAGGGATATTTTAGTAATTAGGTTTTTATACATTTAAACAAATAGGTCACTTTCATACCCAAAGTCAGTGATCCGTTCATCCAAGTAAGTGCCATAATTTGCTTCTGAAAAGAAAATTTCACAGTTAATTCACTTCCGTCTTGGTAATGACTATATTTCTATTATTACAATTCAATTGAAATTAAAGAAATCTTTTCAAAAATTTAAGCTTGGAACTTGGATACTTTGGTTGAAAATGGTGATTGCAAATTGAGAAAGTTTTAAGAAAACATGTTTTTTGTTGTTTTTTTTTTTCATCACCTCAAAGTGGGAACTCCTCAAGAATAGGACTGCCATTCCAGAGAGAAGCAAACGAGCCAAGACCCTGATATGTTGCATCAGATTTTGAGGGAATACATTAACAGAGACCCCATAGAGCTCATTGTTTCTGCATCTACACAGTGAACTAAGACAGGAGGGAATCGTCGTATTTTAATTCTCTCACTAATGTTAGGATGGCCACCATGACCGTTTGAGTCTCTGAGGCAAACACTAGATTCTTGGCATAGTTCACTATCCCATCTAATCCTCACAGGTATACTGTAAGGTATATAATATCCACCTGTCTCTGCCAATAGGGACACCGAGGCGCAAGGTTTACACAATTGACCAAGGTAAGCACGGGGAAAAGATTTTGAGGCCACGATCTGACATGCGTCTTCTGTAACTTATCTGATATCATCTTGTTCTTATAAGCACAAATTCTGCTTAGTTATTTCAGACGTCTGTAATCCTTCAGGTTGACGGTGTCACTTGAAATCACAGGCATTTATAGAACTTGATTTCATCTTGCAGCGCCTCAGTTTACTTCATACAATTGTCCTGAGGATTAAATGACAGAACAAATGTAAAACAACTCAACCTGGTTCAGGGCTTATAATAAGCACTCAGAAAACTTCCAGTGATGGTTGTGGTGGTACTGGTGGTGGCGGAGGTGATGATGATTAGGTCTAACCTGCTCATTTTCAGTGATTCAGCGATCAAATATCCAGAAATCAAATATCAAGGACTCCTGGAGAAATGGTGTCAAAGCCTAATTCTCATTTCTCAAAAAGGCACTGTTTACCTAGAGGTTGCTTGATGCTATATTAAAGAGCGTATCAGTCTATATCCTGGCGTGGAGGTAAAAAAGAAGCAAACAAAATAGAGGTAATCTCTAGGTTCAATGTGATATACTGCCTCGCAACTCAAGGTATGTTCAAGCAGCGTCAGCATCACCTGGGAGCTGGCTAGAAATGCACACTTTCAGCCCCACCCCCAGACTTACTGAACCAGAATCTGCATTTTAACAAAATTCCCGGTGATTCATAATCCCATTAAAGTTAGAGAAGCACCACTATAACATATTTCAACATGGAAGCCAAATAAAGATTAGCACATGGACTGTGGAGTTTGAAGGACCTGGATTCCAGCCCTGTCTCCATTATTTGCTACCTGTGAAACCTTGACAAGTTCTCAGAGGGATGAAATAATATAGTGCATTTAAAGCACCTAACACAGTATGGTAATAACTATCTTAATAATTAAGATAGACCAAACTAAACCCAGATAGTAATAGTAAGAGGCATACTTTAAATGACAAATGAGAAGATTTGGGCATGGGTTCAAAACTTTTACCTTGCAAATGAGAATAAAACAGATTTACAGAGAGAATATTTTAAAGGTAATTATGACATATCTGAGTTTATATTTTAAACTATATATATATATGTATATATATATATATATATATGCAATTTACCAAGTATATACAAAATGTTTATTACCATTTCCAAATACAGCTTTATATTAATGTAGGAAAAACAAACCTGATTCAAGAGGATATTTCAAATTCTGTCCACCAGCCATGGCTAGATTCTTAGTTGACCATCATCTTATCCCATAAAGCAGATTGTGTAGAAATGTACATTTTTCATTTGTTGAGTAGAGAAGTAATTCAGTGTTAAAGTGCTTCTTATTTTATTAGTTTTCAGTGTGTTAAAACTAGGGTATTTGTGAGATGACTGCCTTCCTACATGATTTAAAAATTGCTTGGCCAAGTGAAAATGAGGCAAAGCTGGGTGGCCTAGATGTGGCCTGTATCACAGCAAAAGGTAACATTAACCAGAAAATAGAATGGGATGCCCACAAGTTCTAGGAGAAGTTAACTTTTCTTCAGCAAAAATGAAGTTATTTTACTAGAAGAACTTTGCAAATGCCTTTAAACTCCTGGAGTATCATCTTCTGTTTGTGACACAATGATATTAGGATGGCCAGCGATGAAACGGTATTTTGAAGCAGCTTTTGGATTCTAGAACATATTCTGTTGCTCTAATGTCACATGATCAGCCTGAGTGTGGGCCAAATGTGCACCCTTATGTAGCGAGCTATGAAGTAGCCACTTTATAAATGAAGACAGTGGGTCTTTCTCTACCAGCCATACCTAGTGACAATAGTAAAACGATTTTCTATCATAGGACCAAAACACAGGCTCTTTAAATTTGTTTCATCTAGTGTTATATATGAAATATGAGTGGTCTTAAACCTAGGTGATCATCACATAGGCTTAGCATAAATTGAATAATGAGATAACAGTATTACAATTTTTCCATGGCATATTCTTCTCCCTACATGGGTAATTATATCTTCTTTATCCAATTGCTTTTCTGAAAGTAATTAGCAAATTATAAGATGGTGTCTCTAATTGTCAGATTCTGGTCTGTATTTTTCGCCATCTAACATTGGTCCTCAAGCATTCTATGTACAATTGGGCCACTAAAGTTAATGCCTGGTTTGGAACGCCTAATCCTAGCTTCTATGATGAAAGATCTAAAGCCATATTAGACAGATTGATTTCCAGTGCCTTAAAATTAATTTGACCTTTTCTTTTAAGTTACAAAGGAGCCAGGGTTGTGACAGAGATCTACTGACCTATTTCTCAACAAATTGTTCACCAATAAAGCTTAGGACTTAATTTTTAGTCATTACAGTAACCTCTCCTTCCATTTATTATCAGTTCGCACCAGGGACCTTTAGGGAATTGCTTGTCAGCACTGATTTTTTGTCACTCTAGGGATCCTTGAAATATTATATTTGATAACCATCCTAAGACCTGATTAAATTGCATGAGATAAGAGCCTTTTTTCTCACAACTCAGCCAGAGAGATAAGTCCACTACAGCTGCTAAGAGCCGGGCAGAATGACTTCCATCATCCTTCCATGAACAAGGCCTACGTAAATCTCCTTTTTCTGATTTTTCGGGGTTAATATGCATTACATTTCTCCCCCTCGTTATAATGATGTCACATAAGTATCTGGAAACAATCCTCCTGCCCCTTGATAAGACTGCATTCTTTTTTTTCCATAAAGGCTTTTAATTTAAGCTATTCTTAAAAATATTTGAAAAGGTCACTGGCCTCAAAACTGCTATTATAATATGGAATCAAATTGCATGGAATCCAAACAGTTGAATTAATGTGCTCGGCTTTTAGAAATTTAAATATGTATCATGAAAACAGATATTTTCCAGCTCCACATCTATAACAAGCTTCAGAAGGTGCTTTAAACCACCCTCTGTATGAGCTAAGGGGATGTGTTATGCTTTTCCCCAAACCCCAGCTAGAATGGGTTTCTTTCTCTTTACCATTTTTTCTAAGTCTTACCCTTTCTTCAAGGCCCCTCCCTAACACAAATCCCAGCTCCTTCATGCTGTTCCTTTCTGGTTGCCCA
Source organism: Herpailurus yagouaroundi (assembly GCF_014898765.1). Taxonomy (NCBI): domain Eukaryota; kingdom Metazoa; phylum Chordata; class Mammalia; order Carnivora; family Felidae; genus Herpailurus; species Herpailurus yagouaroundi. Next base: position 13,345,648 of record NW_024412433.1, read on the forward strand.
TCCTTCCATTGCAAATCTCTCTCATTTGTCAATTACCCAGCAAGTACTTCATAGCGTATTCAGTCCTCATTCTGTACAAATAGCGTTCATTCATATATATATATTTTTTAAGTTCATTTATTTATTTTTGAGAGCGCACACGAGTGGGGAAGGGGCAGAGTGAGGGAGGATCCCAGGCAGGCTCCGTGTTGTCAGCCAACATCGGGCTCGATCTCACAAAGCCTGAGATCATGACCTGAGCTGAAATCATGGGTCTGATGCTTAACCGACTGAGCCACCAAGGTGCCCCTGCCAATAGTGTAGCTTTTAATCTGAACCGTTTGTCACTCCAGAATAGTGGTTCTGCCCTAAAACTTATTATATTCCCAGAAAGTAGCATGATGTGAACATAGATCTGAAGTCACAGCCTGAGTGCCATCTAAGCCACAGGCAGACGGGGTCTCCAAAGAAAAGAAATGTTGCGTTATTGAAAAATAGAGGGAAGTGAAAAGGGTAGAATTGAACCAAATAGAACAGATGGTCTCTATACCTAATAACTCACCTGTTCCTTAACAACCCTTTGTGACAAGAACTACCATAGAGTCCTACTTACCAATCTAACAAAGTAAATCACTATATTGTGTGAAAAAGAAAACTGAAGAATAAAGCATGAAGTCTGTGCTTCCAGCGAGTCATTAACAATTAAAGTTAAACCAGAATTTGAATCTGGGAAATTAGGTTAATAAAAGCAAGAGCGCTTATTTGCCCCGTAAATATTTACTTTGGGTATTTTGTTTAAATTTTTTTAAATGTTTATTTATTTTTGAGAGAGGGAGAGACAGAGTGCAAGCTGGGGAGGGGCAGAGAGAGAGAGGGGGAGACACAGAATCAGAAGCAGGCTCCAGGCTCCGAGCTGTCTGCACAGAGCCCCACGTGGGGCTCGAACCCACAAACTGCAAGATAATGACCTGAGCCAAAGTCAGACGCTTAACCAACTAAGCCCCCGAGGCCCCGGTCCCCTTTACTGACTTTTTAAATGATTAAGAAATCATGGGACACCTGGGTGCAGGGCTTGCTTGAGATTATCTCTCTCCTGCTCTCTCTCTGCCCCTCACTTGTGTGCTTTTTCTCTCAAAAATAATAAACATAAATAAAATAAGTAAATAAATAAATAATCATGATGACAACAAGGAAAAGCAGATAAAAGGGGAAATTACTCCTGATTCTCGTACAAAATGTTTCTTTGACACTTTATAGAACATTCTAGTTTTCTATTTACCCCTTTTCTGAATATCTTCCTCTTTTTACTCCTCCATCCCCGAGGCATGGGCAAACAACCAATAAGGGGCTGGCATCCTGGAAGCTCCCGGTGCTGGTTCCAGTGGCCCACACCACAGTAAGAGCTTCCAGGGAGAAGAAAAGAATGGACCTGGCATCATGGAACCTGGGAGCTCCAGCCCCAGGGAAGAGACGAGGTGCTTGGGACTCGGAGAGCTCCATCAACTAGGCTCAGAGCTAGTGAAGATGGCGGGCTCTTTTGTAGCAAAGGTGAACATGTCCACAGCAGTGATGATCAGGCCTTCTGGCTTCCCCTGCTCTGCTTTTCCCTGTGGGGTAAAAATCCCTCCAACCAGAATCCCACGTGGCACAAAGGTGCTCTAGTCTAGGGGATAGGGTGATGCAAGCAACACCCTCCCTACACTTTTCTGTGGGACCATCCCTGATGTTTTGAGCTTCTCGGGGTTTCTTCTTCATCTTCATTATAGTCCCGAACTTTTCCAAATCTATTCATGTTGGCTCAAAGTTATTTCTTGTTTGTGTTGTTTCTATTGGGGAGATGAGCATTGGGACTGCCTCGCCTGCCGTCCTGCTGATGTCACCCTTCACTAATGGTATAATGTTTTACCCAGGCAATAAACAGCTCTGTTTAAACAAATTCTAGATAAAATAGGAGTGGCAGAGAACTCTCAGCTAAGAGCCAGGGTTCTGGGGTCAGCCAGTATGGTTCAAACCTAGCCCTCATCAGTTATTAGCCGTGTGACCCTGGATAAGTTACTTAACCTGTGTGTTATACTACGTCCTCATCTGCAAAATAAGGATCTATTTAAGTGTTCACCTCTAGGATTGCTTTAAGGGTTAAATTACATAATGAATATTAAGTACCAACATAGTAGTCATAAATGCTTAAGTTTAGTTACTGTCATTGCAAATATGCTCTCAACTAAAATAATGTGCTCTGCATTAAAGAGCGCCTGGGTGGCTCAGATGGTTAAGTGTCCCACTCTGAATTTTGGCTCAGGTCATGATCTCCTGGTTTATGAGATCCAGCCCCACCACGTTCTCTGTGCTGACAGTGCAGAGCCTGCTTGGGATTCTCTCTCCCTCTCTCTGCCCCTCTCTTGTGGTCTCTTTCTCTCTCTCAAAATAAATAAATAAATAAATAACCATTAAAAAAATTGTGTGTGTGTATGTGTATATATATATATATATATATATATATGTATGTATATATACATATGTATACATATATACATATATATGCATATATACATATGTATACATATATACATATATATGCATATATACATATGTATACATATATACATATATATATATATGCATATATATATATATATAATCTTCTTTCTTTATCCATTCATCAGTCAATGGGCATTTGGGCTCTTTCCCTACTTTGGCTATTGTCAATAGCGCTGTTTAAAACAAAGAGGGAGACAAATCACAAGAGACTCTTTCATGCAGAGGAAAAAATGAGGATTGCTGGTGAGGTCTTTCGGGGGATGGGCTAAATGGGCAATGGGCACCAAGGAGGGCACTTGTTGGCATGAGAACTGAGTGTTATATGTAAGTGATGAATCACTATTCCTGAAATCATTATTAAACTATATGTTAACTAACTTGTTTCAAATAAAAATAAATAAATAAATAAATAAATAAATCCCAAATTTTGTTTATTATCTAAAGCCATTTTTATTACTATTATTGTTATAAACAACAAAGCAATTTAATATATTAGTGTAAAATAGGAATCTGAAATGTCAAACATAACTCTGATATTGAGCCATTAACTCATCTTTACACACTAAATTCTTTCACTCTCCACAAACTCCCATGGGATTGATTTATTTTTCGTAGACAATTATTATCCTGTGAAACACAGGGGGGCTTGCTGGAGGAAAATCTGGTGGCAACAGAGAATTCTGGCTCCTGGACTTAGCTTGGTGAAGATAAAATTATTTTAAGTGTGTCTTCTAATTAAAGTGGTCTGGAAATAGGAAGAAGCAAGATACTGAGAGCACTCTATATGCTAGGGTGGTAGAAAATTGTCCCAAATGCTTTCCTGAAATGTTTCAGTAAGGCAGAACAGTTAAGTAAATAACATGTTTAGAATTAGGCAGGAAAATTGAGAAAAATCATATTTTGAATTCATTTCATCTCTGTCGTAAGTGTCTTTACTAGGTCAGACATAAATATATGCTCCCTCCTTCCCTCAAAAAAACCCTATTCTTCTGCGGTTCTACTAATTGGGTGTATCTTGTTGACATTTTTGTTTCTTTTTGATTGTTATCATTTATTGAACATATCTTAAATTAAATACAATGCTCAGGTGTGGATAGACCACAATCAAGGGGACGAGCAAGGATAATGGACTCTGGGGAATACGGCATAATTTTCCCCACAATGTTAGTTCAAAATAGGATATCCAATTCCCCTTGCTTTATAAGCCCTAAGCTAGGAAGCATTAACATAGATTTAACCTTCTATTGGTCTGTTACTCTCAGGTATCTTCTTACCATAACAGACCATATTTGATGACTTTTTTTTTTTTTTTACTTTTCCCTGGAAGGATCTACATTCAGTATGAATAACTTGGAAGGCAGGAGATGCTGTTAGTGATGCAAAGGCCAGATGGGGAGAGCAGATTAGTTATCAGTCTGTGATATGTTTTAAGGGGACGCCAGGCCAACACGATTGGAAGCTGCATACTCAGTGATGCCTTCCATATACTAAGTTCATTAGTGAAAGATCATTCCTTCATGTTGAACTCAAAATATAAATCTTATTTAGGAAGGACTGGCGGTTAACATGATGTCCTTGTTGAAATAAAATAAGAATAACAACAAAACGGGAGAATTTGAGAAACCAACACATCTCTAGAGTTATCTGATTATTTATAGAAACCAATATGGATAGTTATTACCCTTGAAATGCCTGACACCTGCTAGCTGGGGCCCTTCCCTACGGAGATGCAGCCCCTTTCTTGTGCATTCTTGATTTTTCAGTGCAGTCTGGAGCTTATGTGTTAATGGAGGATGGCAGAAGGATGCAAACAAAGAGATATTCCACATGAAATACTGTACAGATAAAATTGTGCTTTATGGGATTTCACCAGCTCTGGCCTGCCAATCAGACACATCCTATGCAACGCATAAGATCTTAGCTGCAGCTGTCACCACGGCTCTAGACCATTTGCTTCTCCTTGGTCTCTACAGAAAGCAGGTTAGCATGGGTACCACCACCAGAGAACATCTCTCCTCCTGCCTATGCCCCGGACATGTCTGAGTCCATTGCTGAGTCTTCCCGTGTCGAGATGAAGCAGGAGACCTGGGACACCTGCTTGGTGGGATTTAACAGGCTGTAGAATGGACCACTGGTCAATGAGATAAAGGATCCAACAGGTCCATTCTTATTTCCCCTCCATGAACATACCGCCCTGAGATGCAGGGATGCATATCGCTTTTCTAAAGATGGTCTTATGAGAGATCAAGCCCTTTACTTTTGATTCTCTGGAACTTTTCTTCTCAATTTAGTATCAGCACATAAGCCTTGGCCTTGTGCTTTGTCTTCTAGGTGACTCGGTCTAAGATAAGTGGCTAGGGGCAAACAAGTACATGGGTGGGTTCTTCTCTGAATCCCACCCCTGACAGAAGTTGTGAATGAATCCAAAGATCCTCTTCTCATTTTATATGAAATTCTAGGTGGCCTCTTGTTTGTGCATTTTATCACTTTGGACAACTTATCCTAAAATTTTCCAGGTGTTTTTTTTTTTTTTTTGGAAGTGGATACAATGTTATTTAAAATAACGTGCTGATATATTCAGCTGTTGATTGTACCCCAATGATTATTTAATAGACTGAGAAAATCACGATATGGGCTCTGTCATATTGATAGGGCTAATAGACATGATTCACAAGGTAAAAACTGAGTAACTGGACCCTCAGTTGAGTAGAGGAAACACCTACCACTCAGTATTACCTAACAAAGGAGATAAAATTGTCCCATCAATGGGCTCCACCTCTGACTCAAGAGCCCTAAGATAAGCTGTGTAATTTGGACTCCATCAAAAAGTTGAGCATTTCGGTTGAAACTCTCCAGAAATAAGAGAGAAACTCTCCAGAAATAAGACACGTGTGAGCCTTGAGCCTTGCAAATGTCCACACCCCTGACCCCTGGCCAGTACCTCCATCAGCTGGATGATGGATTCCAAGGTTTGGTTGTATAATTCCATGTAATTTACAGCTGAATATCAATAACTCTATTTAGACAACTAAGTCAGGCATGAAGTCTTTTAGTGTATGTTGGTCTTAAGAATATTGGCACTCATAAAAAATAGTGAAAACTCCAAAGAGCTTTTGCTTATTTGGATTATCACTATTAATATTTGCTTTACTAGAAGCTGAAATTGAGAAGGTATAAAATGTTTATTTATTAATTCATCTAAAATAAACACATTGCATGCTAACAAAGGTAATATACTTTTAGGAACAAATATATTTCTAAAACAAAAAAAAAATACCGAGAAAAGTGCCATTGGTGCACATTTCTGCAATCTTTTTAATATCTTGCTTAATAGAAGAGAGTTACATTCTCATATCTGCTCTGTATTAAATGTGTAGTTGAGGGGCACCTGGGTGACTCCGTTGGTTAAGCGTCCAACTCCGGCTCAGATCATGATCTCAGGGTTCATGAGTTTGAGCCCCACATTGGGCTCTTTGCTGTTGGCCCGGAGCTTGCTTCAGATCCTCTTTCCCCCCCAGCTCTGCTCCTCCCCTGCTTTCTCTCTCTCTCTCTCTTTCTCTCTCTCTTGCAAACATAAATAAACATTAAAAAATGTGTAGTTGAGAAAAGGATAAATATTTCAATAGCTTTTTAGATAACTAGGGATATTCATCTCTGATACTACATTCAAATTTGGCAAGAAGTATTGCTTAACTTTTTTTTTTTACCATGTGGAATCTAAAATCATTTCCGTGATCTATGACATTGAAGCATTGAAATCCATTTGATCTATTTTGCACTTTGAATGAGTCTTACCCATACATTATTTTGCAACAACATGTGTAGGTCAACTGGAACATATTGGTTCACTGAGTTATGAAGATCTTCCAAATGTTGACATATTTAAATATACAATATCAAAAACATCATAATTGTCCATATTAACCACCAATCTGATTTCAAAACTCTTTAAATATTGGGAAATAGTCGAGTTCACTATGTCAGACACATCTTTTCCAAAATCTAATTGTTGCTAGAAAGCTCAAGTTTTATCACTGGTAATGAATACTGTTAATTATTTGCTGTGAATTGACAAGCTCACTTCATTCAATTTTGAGAAAGTGTCTGCTATAAACCCAAATCTGCTAACCACAATTTGCCTGTCAGCTTTTTCAGATAAAATTAAAAAAAAAAAAGTGGGTCGTGGCTAGTTCAGCTTAGAACAAAACAATCACACTTGTCCCTTTCTTCAAGACAACATCAAATTTCAGTATGTAGCAAAAGTGCTGTGCTTTCTCTTTCATCACAAAGATTAGCAAATTAAAATGGTGTGTATTAAATGTCAAGATTTAATTAAAGAAATGCTTTACACTGCTTTATCAAGGATATTCTTAAATAAAATAATGAAATTGGCCTTTTTTTCCCTAGTAGGCTAATATGTGATGGCGAAGGATTCAATTATTCCTACAGTTTGGTACCATTATCTTCATTTGAACAAAGACATCATGACTTTTGCACCATCAGCACAAGTATTAACGTAGTAGAAAAGATGAGTAACATCTTATTGTGTTTTTTTTAATGTTTATTTATTTTGAGAGAGCAAGAGAGAGAGAGTACACAAGTGGGAGAGGGGCAGAGGGAGAGACAGAGAGAATCCCAAGCAGACTCTGCACTGTCAGCAGGGAGTCCAATGTGGGGCTTGATCTCACAACTGTGAGATCATGATCTGAACTGAAATCAAGAGTCAGACATGTAATCCACTGAGCTACCCAGGGGTCCCGAGTAACATCTTATTGTTAAGGAAGAGTTCTGATCTTTTGGAAGCCCCAAATGTTTCATCAACTACCAGGGGTCCACAGACTACACTTTGAGAACTTCTGCTCCAGGCTATTTGGGGAATGAGTGAGGATCCAAGAAAGTGCCTCCATGAGTTGGAAGTTTGGGCAGAAAGAGAAAGGGAAAATCTCTACACCAGCCTTGGAAGGAGAATCAAAATACACAATGTGAATGTGAATCAAAGACAGTGACTCAAATAAGACATCACAAACCCTAGTACCAAGTGTAGGTATCACATAAGGAGGAAATAAGGAGGTAGATGAGGAGGAAAGTATTGATTGGGTGTCAGTAAGAGAGAGCCTTGGGTAAATTTTGGGAAAAGACAATGCCCTAAAGCTATTTGTCTTGAGGCGTCCATGATGAAAATAGAAGAATTGGCTATGTTTAAAAAGCCAGTGGCCATGTGGCCTTAAGTGCTGTTCCAGCTTGATTGCTGGATACTTTGATGAATTATAAGCATATTCCAACATACACTGTGTTAGGGACATAACAATATGCACAAAATACCAAAAGGTAAACCAGGGAGCATCTGCATATATCACATAATTGATATCCAACATGTCAAAGGATTCCATACATTATTCCCTTCAGTACTGACCCAGGTACTTCATCGATGCTTATAAAATAGGAGGTAGGTCACAAAACTTCAGGCTGATGCAGAAAAGCCCTTACCTGAGTCGGTTTCCTCCGGGGAAGTAGAGAAGTGACAACATTTCTGATCAACACAGCTTCTTAAATGGAATACAGTGGTGACATTAATTAGCCTCTCTAGAAAGAGACAATATTCAAGAAAACAAAATATTAATGTGCTGCAATCAAATTCAGTAGTTTCTTAAATGTAGAAAAATTGAAACAACAAATCCCAAAGAAAAAAGCTATAAATAACACATCTTCAAAACCTTAACAGTAAATAAATCTTGAACAGTAAGATTTATAGTGTTACTCTTCCTTGCCATCCTCCAAAGACTCCAAGCCATCTTTTATGAAATTTTTTGAAACTCAGGTTTGCTCTGATAAAAATCTACAAAAAGTAAAAATTTACCCTTTTGAGTTGACATATACTTTGACAAATGTATACAACCATGTAATCACCACCGCCACAATCAAAACAGAATATTCCCACTATCTGCAAGAATTTCCTCGTGCCACTTGATATTGTATCCCCATTCCCCAGTGCCAGTGGAGGCAACCTGTCATTTTATTTCTGTCCCCATGGTTTTCATTGTTCTAGAACATCATATAAATGGAGTCCTATAGTAGCAGCCTTTTGTGCCCAATTTCTTTCACCTTGCATTATGCTTTTTGAGATTTCTTTATATCCCTTCATCCAGCAGCAGTTTATTTCTTCTATTGAGAGAGAAGTCTTCTATTGTTTACCCATTCACCTGTCGGTGGACATTTAGATTGCTTCTCATTTGGGGCTCTGATAAATAAAGTTGAAGAAATCACTTTCAGGTATTAGTATAGACAAGAGTTTTATTTTTCTTAGGGAAAAATCTAGGGAGTAGCATTGCCAGGTTCCATGTTAAGTGTATTTCCAACTTTATAAGAAACTGTCAAACCGTTTTCCAAAGTGGCCTCACTATTTTCCATTCCTCACAACAATGGAGAGTTTCCTTGCTCTGCAATCTCACCAGTGTTGTTTTGTTTTTTGTGTTTTTTTAAATTTTCTTTATTTATTTTGAGAGAGGGAGGGCACAAGCGGGGGGGGCAGAGAGAGGGAGGGAGAGGGAGAGAGAATTTCAAGCAGGCTCCACACTGTCAACGTGGAGCCCAATGTGGGGCTTGATCTCACACACCATGAGATCGTGATCTGAGTTGAAATCAAGAGTCAGATGCTTAACCGACTGAGCCACCCAGGCACCCCTTGTTGTGCCTTCAATTTTCGTCCTTACGCTAAATGGGAGGATGTACCAAATGTGGTTTTGATATGCCTAATGTTGAGTACTTCTCCATGCTTACTTGCCATCCATATCTCCTCTTTGGTTGTATCTATTGAAATCATTTGTCCTTTATTTGTGGAAATAAAGGGTGGGTCACCCGGAGATGGTCCAGAAAGCCTGAAACAAATCGCTCTTATGCCCAGAAATGGACATACCTCTGCTTCTGTGAGGGCAGCTAGTAGAGGAGTGGAGTTTATCTACTGAGGAATTGAGCTTTTGTTGTTTTTGTTGATTTCAGTCCTCGGAGCACCAGAAACTTCAAATTACAAGGCTGTTGTTGCCTTGCATTTTCTGTGGAGCCTGGGCAACAGTTTTCTCCGTGTTTTTCTTCCATCTCAGGTTTAAGCATTCCCGTGCACTTGTGTCAAAGATGGGAGGTGTTTTCTCCGTCTTGCTCCTCACAGCGCAGCAGTCTTTTGGTTAAAAGGAAATCACTAAGACCAACCCAGAGGCAAGGTGCGGAGACATAAACCCCACTTCTCAACAGGAGGAATGTCAAGAATCTGTGCACATTTAAAAACTGCAGCAGTCAGGGCACCTGGGTGGCTCAGGTGATTGAACATCCACAGTTCAGGAGTTCGAGCCCCCATCGGGCTCTGTGCTGCCAGCTCGGAGCCTGGAGCCTGCTTTGATTCTGTGTCTCCCTCTCTCTCTGCCCCTCCCACTCCCCTGCTCATGCACATTCTCTCTCTCTCTCAAAAATGATTAAACATTTTTTAAAAAACCTGCCACACTCAATGTGACATTGCACTCAGTAGCAGAGTCAGAATTTGAACACTGATCTCTCTTCCAACTAAACTTTCTTCATACTATGTCCACTTCCTTTATGAATATGTAATGTGTGTATTTAATTATGTCCTTCCATATTGGAAGCTCAAAATTTGAAAGGGTTTTGGGAATGTCACTTCACTCTCACATGAACATCCCTTTTCTAATCACTTGATTTAATAACACTATGTACGCATTCAATTTTTTTTAATGTTTATTTATTTTTGAGACAGAGAGAAACAGAGCATGAACAGGGCAGGGTCAGAGAGAGGGAGACACAGAATCTGAAACAGGCTCCAGGCTCCGAGCTGGCAGCACAGAGCCCGACGCGGGGCTCGGACCCACAGACTGTCAGATCATGACCTGAGCCAAAGTCAGAGGCTTAACCGACTGAGCCACCCAGGTGCCCCTGTCTGCATGCATTCAAATGCAAGCTATGCAAAATCATCAACCAATATCATTCCATTGAAAATATTGTATAATCTTTACTCTCCTGTATTGTTATCTGACAGAGATTTTATAAAATCCTCCAGAGATTTTAGAAAAGCTTTCCTAATAGTCTCAAGTAATCCAAAGGTCTCTTTGGAATCATGTATTCTCTGTCTCATTTCTTGTATTGAATTTCTTGTATTGAATTTGAAAAGTGATTTTGCATCCCCCTTAAAAATTAGTCTGGTCACTAACAAACATCTTCTGGCTCGTTTTAGTAAGGACACAAGGACCCACCCCAACATGAAGGCTGTATACACACTCACCTGATAATTAAAGACTGATTTCAGAGAACACTGATTTGAGTTCAATGGCGAATGTTTAAATGAAACATAAACCTCTGCTTTCCTTGAGAAAGATATCCTCTGATGAGATGGTCTGTCACGGCCGACGAAAAATCCTTGCACCACACTTTTGTAAAAAGTTGTACAAAACCAAAGGCAAAGCCGCTTACGTGTCACTGAGACTGATCATATGGTCTTTGTACAGCAGTGACGATGACGGGCTTGTCATAATTTGCTGTAGAAATCCAAGCGATTACGATATTCGTTACCTCTCTTATATTACTACTTTTCCACCCAAAGAATGCAAAACCCCTCTTGCCGTTATACTCGACGATCTGAAGAATATAACAATTTCATTAGCTGCATGGGATATTGTTGCCAATGACTCCACCATTACTAACCTATTATACAAAGGAATACGGTGTACTTGAGGGGAGGTTTTTGTTGGTTTCCTGAGAATTCTGAAAAATATGCTCATTGCCCGAGCCTCTGGGCATTTCTGGTTTCAGTACAGGGAGCCACCAACTTCTCATGCTTCCTGTCTCACAGCTGATACCATATCAAGGAGAATTCACAGCCAATTGAGATTAAGAAGTAAATTCAACAAAATATAAAACTGACCAGCAGAAAATTAGGACTGGAGGTCTAGACAAAAACTGAACCCAAACAGATATTGGCAGAAACGAAAATAGATTGTTTTGTTCCAAGAGTAATTATATGGCCTTCCTGTGAGAAGAACTTGCATTTTCTTTGGACAGAAGGGTGTCAATATGCTGATCTTTCCAATGTACAGAAAAAAAAATATCGAGACAGGAGAGAAATATTGGCTTATTTATTGATGCTTTTTTAAGTGTATGTACAGATTTTTTTATTTCACTTCTAAATTCTTTTCAAAGTGATTGCTTATATAATTTCACAAAAAAAAAAAAGGAGGGAAAGAAGGAGAAAAGGAAGTAAGGGAGGGAAGAGAAGAGAAAGGAAGAGAAGAAGGGAAGGAGAGAGAAATCAAATCCTGGCATTATTCCTTGTGGGACATGTATGTTACACTATGAATACATCGTTTACAAAATAATGTCGATTGGTGAATACTCGTGATTATTTTTATTGTTTTGTTTTTTCTCTTTTTCCATTTGATCGTATTTTGTGGGCCGGTTTCCTGTGTCGCCCGTCTCGATTTTGTGCTGGAGTTTACTACTGAATCTGTAATATCAGTAAATCCTTTTCTGCAGCTGTTCAAATCTCTGAGCAGTGTATCAGCGTGAATCTGAGGACAAGCGGACAGGAAGGGCCCTAAGGGGGTTGTCGGTATCGCCTACTTTAGCGTGTCCCAGGTCCAACAGGATCTGCTTTCACATGACAAGAAACTTCTGCATAAAGAACTTTTATGCCTCGGGATATGGAACAAATCTCCAAATTATGGAAAATCTAACTAAAATCTTATCAGCAGTAAGATTTTTCCCAAATGTCTTCAGCAGAGAGGACTTAACCGTAGAAAACTAAGATGTGCTGCTCGCCCACAAGGAAAAGGGGACTTCGCGACAACTAGATTACTCCAAAGGTTAGGAAAACAAGAGAGCCCAGGGCCAAGTTATTTTTAGTCTTCTCTAGGCAAGTTTTGAACTAGTTTAGGGTGCCATACTTTTAACTTGGCCTCATTTATTGACATATGTGTAGGGTGAACAAATAGGTTTTCAGGGGAGATGTAGCCTTTAAAAAATCTTCTACAGATGTATAATCACAAACATACTGTTTTGTTTTGTTTTGTTTTGAAATTCCTACTCCATATCGCTTCTTTTTTTGTCCTTAGCAAAACGCCATCAGGTGGTTTTGTGAGACAATGTTGTAAGCAACGTATGCATTGTAACTGAATCTCATTTACGTAAAATAACACTCTGTTCTCTTTTCCTGAATCTCTCACAGTCCCTGATTTATGACCCACTAAGTCCTTTACTAGACATGGTGAATTATACTCAGACAGTGGGCTTCTGATTTAATTCTCTAGGATCTGCTTTTCAAATTTTGGCATGCATTAGAGTCACCCGGAGAATCGTCTAGAACACAGCTCTCTGGGCTTCATGCAGAACGGGACTCCGTGTGTCAAGCTGGCACTGTGCACGTGCATTTTAGCAGGTAGTCTTAGAGGCCAACTGAGGCCAGACCTTCATGCCCAACTACTGCTCTGAGTATCCAAGCTCTACGTCAGCTAAAGAAAGTCTTCAGTTTTCAGTAAAGACACTGAACCTTATTCTATCCCAGGTATACCTTGATAATAGTAAGAGTTATTATCCATTTCATCGAGGAAAAATGCTTGCCTGCAGTTTTTTTAATTTTTTTACATAAAAATTAAATAGAAAAAAAAACCTGATGGCGAAACTACTTATCCCTTACCTATTCCAGTATAAATTTCCATAGAAGTTTTCTGAAATACCGACCTGACTTACATTTCGCATATACATTAAGAAGCAGGTATTCACACATAACTGTGTCAAATAAATGTTAGCCCTAGGAGAACCAAATAAACTTGCTCTACTGGTAACACAATGTTAAAAAAAAAAAAATCCTACCCTTCTGATGTCTACGTTGATGTCAACTAATACAGCACAGAAAACCACCCGAATTATTAATTTTACAACTCATGGCTTCAGACATTTGCTATAGGCTTTGTCATGTCTCACAGACAATGTTGTGCTTCTTAATCTTTTTTTCTTTTTCATCCAGAAGTCTTTATGAAACACTTAGTACCTACTGGACCCTCCTTAGACATTTTGGAGATTAGAAACTCTTGACAGACTCTCAGGGTGATGCCGGCCCAGTGAGGACAATATAGCACCTCTGTCCAGAAATGCATCCCAAGCCTGAGAAAGTGCAAAGAGTACGACACGGGAATTTAAAGAATACTAATATTTCAACCTGGATAAACAATGAAAGCACCATGTTGCAACACTTGGAACAGAATCTGGGACATAGGAGATGGTCATTAATTAAGCCACCATTGAATGAAATGCCATATGGCTTGGGTTTTTAAGGCCACATACAGGATCTGGACACGAAGACGTGGAGAGGTTAGCTTTCCAGGAGTAGGTAAGATAGTGATGGCTACAGCACAGAGTTGTATGGAGGAATTCGCTTGATGGCAATATAGCGCACTTGAACTAAAGATAGAGCTGGAGACTCATTGATATTAGATTGAGGGGGCATTCAGTTCTGCTCTAAGGATACTGGTCTTCATTCGAGAGAAAATTGGAAAGTTTGACTGCTTTGAATGGGGGCAATTCTCATAAAGATTAGTCTAGCAACATGCATTAAATGCTTAAGCGGGGATCCAGGAGAGATGGAGAGGGAAGATGGCGGTGTAGGAGGACGCTGGGCTCACCGCGCGTCCTGCTGATCACTTAGATTCCACCTACACCTGCCTAAATAACCCAGAAAACCGCCAGAGGATTAGCAGAACAGAGTCGCTGGAGCCAAGCGCAGACGAGAGGCCCACGGAAGAGGGTAGGAAGGGCGGCGAGGCGGTGCGTGCTCCACGGACTGGCGGGAGGGAGCCGGGGCGGAGGGGCGGCTCGCCGGCCAAGCAGAGCCACCGAGTCTGGCTTGCAAAAAGCGGAGGGGCCTGACGGACTGTGTTCCGACAGCAAGCGCGACTTAGCGGCTGGGAGGTCATAAGTTAACAGCTCTGCTCAGAAAGCGGGAAGGCTGGAGGACAAAGGGAGGGAGAGCTGCTGAGCCCCCTGACGACAGAGCTCAGTTTGGTGGGGAACAAAGGCGCTCGCCAGCGCCATCTCCCCCGCCCATCCCCCAGCCAAAATCCCAAAGGGAACCAGTTCCTGCCAGGGAACTTGCTCGCTCCGCACAAACACCCAACTCTGCGCTTCTGCGGAGCCAAACCTCCGGCAGCGGATCTGACTCCCTCCTGCTGCCACAGGGCCCCTCCTGAAGTGGATCACCTAAGGAGAAGCAAGCTAAGCCTGCCCCTCCTGCCCCTGTGCACCTTGCCTACCCACCCCAGCTAAGATGCCAGATCCCCAGCATCACAAGCCTGGTAGTGTGCAAGTAGCCCAGACAGGCCACCCCACCTCACAGTGAATCCTGCCCCTAGGAGAGGGGAAGAGAAGGCACACACCAGTCTGACTGTGGACACAGCGGTGGGCTGGGGGCAGACATCAGGTCTGACTGCGGCTCCGCCCACCAACTCCAGTTATACACCACAGCACAGGGGAAGTGCCCTGCAGGTCCTCACCACGCCAGGGACTATCCAAAATGACCAAGCGGAAGAATTCCCCTCAGAAGAATCTCCAGGAAATAACAACAGCTAATGAGCTGATCAAAAAGGATTTAAATAATATAACAGAAAGTGAATTTAGAATAATAGTCATAAAATTAATCGCTGGGCTTGAAAACAGTATAGCTGACAGCAGAGAATCTCTTGCTACAGAGATCAAGGGACTAAGGAACAGTCACGAGGAGCTGAAAACGCTTTAAACGAAATGCATAACAAAATGGAACCCACCACGGCTCGGATTGAAGAGGCAGAGGAGAGAATAGGTGAACTAGAAGATAAAGTTATGGAAAAGAGGAAGCTGAGAAAAAGAGAGATAAAAAAATCCAGGAGTATGAGGGGAAAATTAGAGAACTAAGTGATACACTAAAAAGAAATAATATACGCATAATTGGTATCCCAGAGGAGGAAGAGAGAAGGAAAGGTGCTGAAGGGGTACTTGAAGAAATAATAGCTGAGAACTTCCCTGAAGTGGGGAAGGAAAAAGGCATTGAAATCCAAGAGGCACAGAGAACTCCCTTCAGACGTAACTTGAATCGATCTTCTGCACGACATATCATAGTGAAACTGGCAAAATACAAGGATAAAGAGAAAATTCTGAAAGCAGCAAGGGGTAAACGTGCCCTCACATATAAAGGGAGACCTATAAGACTCGTGACTGATCTCTCTTTTGAAACTTGGCAGGCCAGAAAGAATTGGCACGAGATTTTCAGTGTGCTAGACAGAAAACATATGCAGCCGAGAATCCTTTATCCAGCAAGTCTGTCATTTAGAATAGAAGGAGAGATAAAGGTCTTCCCAAACAAACAAAAACTGAAGGAATTTGTCACCACTAAACCAGCCCTACAAGAGATCCTAAGGGGGACCCTGTGAGACAAAGTACCAGAGACATCACTACAAGCATAAAACATACAGACATCACAATGACTCTAAACCCATATCTTTCTATAATAACACTGAATGTAAATGGATTAAATGCGCCAACCAAAAGACATAGGGTATCAGAATGGATAAAAAAACAAGACCCATCTATTTGCTGTCTACAAGAGACTCATTTCAGACCTGAGGACACCTTTAGATTGAGAGTGAGAGGATGGAGAACTATTTATCATGCTACTGGAAGCCAAAAGAAAGCTGGAGTAGCCATACTTATATCAGACAAACTAGACTTTAAATTAAAGTCTGTAACAAGAGATGAAGAAGGACATTATATAATAGTGACAGGGTCTATCCATCAGGAAGAGCTAACAATTATAAATGTCTATGCGCCGAATACCGGAGCGCCCAAATATATAAAACAATTACTCATAAACATAAGCAACCTTATTGATAAGAATGTGGTAATTGCAGGGGACTTTAACACCCCACTTACAGAAATGGATAGATCATCTAGACACACGGTCAATAAAGAAACAAGGGCCCTGAATGAGACATTGGATCAGATGGACTTGACAGATATATTTAGAACTCTGCATCCCAAAGCAACAGAATATACTTTCTTCTCGAGTGCACATGGAACATTCTCCAAGGCAGATCATATACTGGGTCAGAAAACAGCCCTTCATAAGTTTACAAGAATTGAAATCATACCATGCATACTTTCAGACCACAATGCTATGAAGCTTGAAATCAACCACAGAAAAAAGTCTGGAAAACCTCCAAAAGCATGGAGGTTAAAGAACACCCTACTAACGAATGAGTGGGTCAACCAGGCAATTAGAGAAGAAATTAAAAAAAATATATGGAAACAAACGAAAATGAAAATACAACAATCCAAACGCTTTGGGATGCAGCGAAGGCAGTCCTGAGAGGAAAATACATTGCAATCCAGGCCTATCTCAAGAAACAAGAAAAATCCCAAATACAAAATCTAACAGCACACCTAAAGGAAATAGAAGCAGAACAGCAAAGGCAGCCTAAACCCAGCAGAAGAAGAGAAATAATAAAGATCAGAGCAGAAATAAACAATATAGAATCTAAAAAAACTGTAGAGCAGATCAACGAAACCAAGAGTTGGTTTTTTGAAAAAAATAAACAAAATGGACAAACCTCTAGCCAGGCTTCTCAAAAAGAAAAGGGAGATGACCCAAATAGATAAAATCATGAATGAAAATGGAATTATTACAACTAATCCCTCAGAGATACAAACAATTATCAGGGAATACTATGAAAAATTATATGCCAACAAATTGGACAACCTGGAAGGAATGGACAAATTCCTGAACACCCACACTCTTCCAAAACTCAATCAGGAGGAAATAGAAAGCTTGAACAGACCCATAACCAGCGAAGAAATTGAATCGGTTATCAAAAATCTCCCAACAAATTAAGAGTCCAGGACCAGATGGCTTCCCAGGGGAGTTCTACCAGACGTTTAAAGCAGAGATAATACCTATCCTTCTCAAGCTATTCCAAGAAATAGAAAGGGAAGGAAAACTTCCAGACTCATTCTATGAAGCCAGTATTACTTTGATTCCTAAACCAGACAGAGACCCAGTAAAAAAAGAGAACTACAGGCCAATATCCCTGATGAATATGGATGCAAAAATTCTCAATAAGATACTAGCAAATCGAATTCAACGGCATATAAAAAGAATTATTCACCATGATCAAGTGGGATTCATTCCTGGGATGCAGGGCTGGTTCAACATTCACAAATCAATCAACGTGATACATCACATTAACAAAAAAAAAAAAGAGAAAAACCATATGATCTTGTCAATCGATGCAGAAAAGGCCTTTGACAAAATCCAGCACCCTTTCTTAATAAAAACCCTTGAGAAAGTCGGGATAGAAGGAACATACTTAAAGATCATAAAAGCCATTTATGAAAAGCCCACAGCTAACATCATCCTCAACGGGGAAAAACTGAGAGCTTTTTCCCTGAGATCAGGAACACGACAGGGATGCCCACTCTCACCGCTGTTGTTTAACATAGTGCTGGAAGTTCTAGCATCAGCAATCAGACAACAAAAGGAAATCAAAGGCATCCAAATTGGCAAAGATGAAGTCAAGCTTTCGCTTTTTGCAGATGACATGATATTATACATGGAAAATCCGATAGACTCCACCAAAAGTCTGCTAGAACTGATACATGAATTCAGCAAAGTTGCAGGATACAAAATCAATGTACAGAAATCAGTTGCATTCTTATAACTAACAATGAAGCAACAGAAAGACAAATAAAGAAACTGATCCCATTCACAATT
Organism: Herpailurus yagouaroundi; assembly: GCF_014898765.1. NCBI lineage: Eukaryota > Metazoa > Chordata > Mammalia > Carnivora > Felidae > Herpailurus > Herpailurus yagouaroundi. The sequence goes on from NW_024412433.1 coordinate 13,363,952, forward strand.
GCACCAAGAAGCATAAAATACCTAGGAATAAATCTAACCAAAGATGTAAAGGATCTGTATGCTGAAAACTATAGAAAGCTTATGAAGGTAATTGAAGAAGATTTAAAGAAATGGAAAGACATTCCCTGCTCATGGATTGGAAGAATAAATATTGTCAAAATGTCAATACTACCCAAAGCTATCTACACATTCAATGCAATCCCAATCAAAATCGCACCAGCATTCTTCTCGAAACTAGAACAAGGAATCCTAAAATTCATATGGAACCACAAAAGGCCCCAAATAGCCAAAGTAATGTTGAAGAAGACCAAAGCAGGAGGCATCACAATCCCAGACTTTAGCCTCTACTACAAAGCTGTCATCATCAAGACAGCATGGTATTGGCACAAAAACAGACACATAGACCAATGGAATAGAATAGAAACCCCAGAACTAGACCCACAAACGTATGGCCAACTCATCTTTGACAAAGCAGGAAAGAACATCCAATGGAAAAAAGACAGTCTCTTTAACAAATGGTGCTGGGAGAACTGGACAGCAACATGCAGAAGGTTGAAACTAGACCACTTTCTCACACCATTCACAAAAATAAACTCAAAATGGATAAAGGACCTGAATGTGAGACAGGAAACCATCAAAACCTTAGAGGAGAAAGCAGGAAAAGACCTCTCTGACCTCAGCCGTAGCAATCTCTTACTCGACACATCCCCAAAGGCAAGGGAATTAAAAGCAAAAGTGAAATACTGGGACCTTATGAAGATAAAAAGCTTCTGCACAGCAAAGGAAACAACCAACAAAACTAAAAGGCAACCAACGGAATGGGAAAAGATATTTGCAAATGACATATCGGACAAAGGGCTAGTATCCAAAATCTATAAAGAGCTCACCAAACTCCACACCCGAAAAGCAAATAACCCAGTGAAGAAATGGGCAGAAAACATGAATAGACACTTCTCTAAAGAAGACATCCGGATGGCCAACAGGCACATGAAAAGACGTTCAGCGTCGCTCTTATCAGGGAAATACAAATCAAAACCACACTCAGGTATCACCTCACGCCAGTCAGAGTGGCCAAAATGAACAAATCAGGAGACTATAGATGCTGGAGAGGATGTGGAGAAACGGGAACCCTCTTGCACTGTTGGTGGGAATGCAAATTGATGCAGCCGCTCGGGAAAGCAGTGTGGAGGTTCCTCAGAAAATTAAAAATAGACCTACCCTATGACCCAGCAATAGCACTGCTAGGAATTTATCCAAGGGACACAGGAGTAATGATGCATAGGGGCACTTGTACCCCAATGTTCATAGCAGCACTCTCAACAATAGCCAAATTATGGAAAGAGCCTAAATGTCCATCAACTGATGAATGGATAAAGAAATTGTGGTTTATATACACAATGGAATACTACGTGGCAATGAGAAAAAATGAAATATGGCCTTTTGTAGCAACGTGGATGGAACTGGAGAGTGTGATGCTAAGTGAAATAAGCCATACAGAGAAAGACAGATACCATATGGTTTCACTCTTATGTGGATCCTGAGAAACTTAACAGGAACCCATGGGGGAGGGGAAGGAAAAAAAAAAAAAAAAAAGAGGTTAGAGTGGGAGAGAGCCAAAGCATAAGAGACTGTTGAGAACTGAGAACAAACTAAGGGTTGATGGGGGGTGGGAGGGAGGAGAGGGTGGGTGATGGGTATTGAGGAGGGCACCTTTTGGGATGAGCACTGGGTGTTGTATGGAAACCAATTTGACAATAAATTTCATATATAAATAAAAAAAATAAATGCTTAAGCGGGAAGAGAGATTGGAACCAGAAACAGTTAAGGAACTGTGATAATAGTAGACTTCATGATAAGGCAGAGATGTGGGAAGGGTGGAATGGAATTGACCAGTGCTGTATGTGTAGGATCCACAGTATACAACGCTGACATTTACACGTGGCCAATGGATGACCTAATGGTAAGCGCCAGGCTTCAAGCCTCTGTCACCAAGAGATTTGAGACTGGTGTGATGGGGGGGCGGGGGAGAGTGCGTTAATTTGGGGACATAAATAGTTTGAAGAATGGCTTAGTAGCCGTATTTATTTTCTGCTTTTCTCATGAATGAACAAGTCTCCTATAATGTTTTTTTTTCCCTGTCTCTGCCTGAAACCCGGTGTCAAACGTACATATCCATCACCTGCGACCTCATCTTGGACCGGGAAAGAATGAAAAGCAATTATATTCGTTAATGTTCAAATTTGCTGGCGATAAAATCGCTAGAATGGAATTCCTGGCAAGCGGGTGCATTTGCAGGAATAACAAGCACCCTGTACTTCATACTCATTGCCGACACTGCGGTGAGCTTCAATGGCACGCTAGTCGAATTGCTGCTCTAACAATCTGTTCATTTGGTGCTCTCCAGAATCAGCAGAGTGGAATCATTCATATGGTGCTTGTCACTGAACATGAGAATGACAGAAGTCAGCACATTGGCAAAGCCATCATCCATTCATTTTCCTTTTAGAGAAGTACCCTATTTGGCTTCTGTACCTTTTTTTCCTCTTGATTCATTTGTTTCTAGTTTATTATCCAAATCAGGGAAGTAGCTCACGTACATCCAAAAACAATAGACACGTTTACTTGATCAATGAGTAATTTTGATTTTGAGGGATGAAACGGTATGGAGCAGGGTTTCTTAAGGATCAGTAATGTGGTTGGGATTGGGGTGTGGGATTTCTGTCTTCTGTGGGAATGACTAATTTGAAAAATTAATTTGTGGACCCTGAACGGTAATTTTTAAGGCGTCAGTATTTCTCTTCTTAAAGCCAGACAATAAAATTTCATTAAAATTTATGCTTTCTTTGCTTTGGAGAAAAATCATTTTACATAAGAATTGCAAACGTCTCGAAAATGCTAAGCTTCTTGAAAAGGCTCCAGGGAAGGCGCGATCTCACATCTTCACCCCTAAGATAGAACCGACACCATAGAAAGAAGAAGACAAGGTGAGTTTGGAAACACTCTGAGTATAATGAAGTTGTCACTGATTATACCTTTTGTCGATGGATCGTAAAGCGCTGTCCATGACAGTATTCGTTCTCAGTCCTCATGAGGTAGGAATGCATTACCTGTATTTTACAGTTGGCTAAACAGGAACTCAATCAAGTTTAAAATCACATGGTGGGCGAGCTGGGAAAAGAGCCCAGAAGATCAGATTCCCAGTTAGTGTCCAGAATCATTAGTGTTGCTCTAAATATGCTCTTCTCCTTGGCTCGTCAGTGAACTGTGACCCCAGAAAATGGAAAGCGAAAAGAAAAAAGGGATGAAAAGAGAGAAAAGAAGGGAAGCCGAAGTGAAGAATGGTTATGGACCCACTTTATTTTGGTAGAAGTACTTACTGTGGAAAAGACAGTCCTGTGACCCTGTCTGGCAATGCCCGTAGACAGTATGGATCATTAGCATCACACACGCATTCATTCACGTGTACAGACATACAGACATGCATACACACACTTTCTAGTAACAACATTTAAAAAAGTGACAGCGGGGCGCCTGGGTGGCGCAGTCGGTTAAGCATCCGACTTCAGCCAGGTCACGATCTCGCGGTCCGGGAGTTCGAGCCCCGCGTCAGGCTCTGGGCTGATGGCTCAGAGCCTGGAGCCTGTTTCCGATTCTGTGTCTCCCTCTCTCTCTGCCCCTCCCCAACTCATGCTCTGTCTCTCTCTGTCCCAAAAATAAATAAACGTTGAAAAAAAAATTAAAAAAAAAAAGTGACAGCACAGTGGAGTCATGTCTGCTTCCGTTTGTTGTCTTATTCTGATACTTTAGGCCACATGATCTTGGAAAAATTATTCAGAATTTTGTACCTCAGTTAACTAATCTGTAAAACCTCAGATGGAAATTCCTACATGATATAATTGTCACGCAGGCTAAAGAAGTTTTTTTCATATGTAAAGAATATGAGTTTTACCACTGTCCAGTTTTTTTTTTAATGTTTACTTATTTTTGAGAAAGAAAGAGACAGAGTGTGAGTGGAGGAGGGGCAGAGAGAGAGAGAGAGAGAGAGATTGACAGAGGGAGACACAGAATCTGAAGCAGGTTCCAGGCTCTGAGCTGTCAGCACAGAGCCTGATGCGGGACTCAAACCCATGAACCGGGAGATCATGACCGCTGAACCGACTGAGCCACCCAGGCGCCCCACCACTGTCCAGTTGTACCCAAGCACATAGGCCCAGGGTTTTCCTAGCCTTACCACCACTGCCTTTCTAGATTTCAGACACTCCACCCTCCATTTTGGACCTGTAGCCAAGACTTTAAAAGGCATGCTTGCTGAAAAGTTTGGATGGGAAGTTTGGAAAAGCTCAGGTCATCGCTGGGTATCACTTCTGCTGAAGGACCCACAGGAGAAAGAAAGCTGTTCATGGGAGATCGATCTTGATGGAATGACAAAAAGAAAAGCAAATGTGTGTAGGCAAAGGGAAGGGTTCTCCTGACCCCCCACCTGGGATATTCCAACTGCCGAGACTCACCAAAGGGGTCCTGCTACAGGAGAGGTGGGGCTTGACAGGGTGTCAATGCTGACCTGAACCTCCCTCTCTGGGTCGCCTCAGATTCTAACTCATTAGCCTCAACCAAAAGCATGGCCCTGCCAGGTCTCCCCATCATCTCTTGCCCCAGCCAATTCCCATTTTGTCTTTCGGACCGTGAGCTAGGCTGGGCCTTCTTATATTCTCTTCCTAATCTATTGTGACGTGAACTCGCTGCCTTGCTTCCTTTGGGACCGCTCTCCAAAAAGCTTTCTTTCTTTCTTTCTTAAAAAAAAATCATTTTATTTCAAATGGGGAACTTTGGCTTTCAGGATGTCATTGCCCTTATGGCACCCAAGAGCCTGGTTTAGACATTTTAACAATCAAATATAGTTTCTTCCCTCCTTTTTCCCTTTCGTAATGATTCTAAGTCTCCTCAAGGAAAAATGGATGCCATTGACCCAACGAGGGGAAGAGTTAAGCACAAGAAATGCTGAAAAGCAAAGTACAAAGATTGATATTTCAGAGCATTATTTTGCCTCATACATGAAGAACCCAATGCAATGTCAGCCATGTATTAAAAATTTAATAAGCACTTGGCCCTATTGTTCTCAGGTCTGTTGCCGCCTGATGTGAGTGAGTCTGGTAGAGCTTTTTGCATGTCTTTATGGTTCCTTCCATCATCTACGGACATTGTATTGTCTACTAAGGATTTCGTTATGTGCCAGGTGCTGTGTTTGTTGCTGGGGATTATTAAGATAGATGCTATGGCCCCATCTTGCGAAATTTAGTGGCAAAGGCAATCATGGTGACACGACAGGTTGCTTAAAAGGACATATTAAAGAGAGGTAATACGAGATTTTAGGCAGTCCAGGAAAGGAAGTGATGATGAAAAACGAAAGACGTCAGGCTTGTCAGAGGAGGTGATGTTCGAGCTTGGCTTTCAGAGAAATATGTTTTCCTAATGGAGACAGATAAGAAGGTAACATTAAAGCACAGGGATCGGCATGGGCAAATCTATGGAGATTCGTAAGACATAAAATTACGAAAAAATTAGTGAGCCCAATTAGGACTATAACAGAAAGAGACGCAGGGGGCGATGGGAGCCCAGAAGGTGAGAGAGCTTGGGTCCAGACTGTTGAAAGCCTTGATGTGTAGAAAGGGGTGGTTCATTAGTTCATCCCCAGGGCACTTGGGAACCAATGCAAATGAGGCATTAACCACCGATGCATCCCTGCCCCCTGATGAATATTTCACCACAAACCGTCAAATGCTGATAATTCTCTCCCAATATTTAAGAACAATGTTAAAACGGATCACCAGAGTAATATTAAAATTGATTCTTTGTATTAAGTGTTATAAAAGTCTTTGCTGATAAAGGAGGTGGAAAAATATATATTTTATAAAGTGTCATTAGAGGATAATTCTGCCTATGTGACCACAGGCATGGTAAGTCAACAGTTTTGAGCTTTTCATTGGTAGAAAAATTGAAAAGTGACTGACGGTTCTCCCAGTGGTGACTTGTGGTTACTACAAGTCAGACTTCATAATTCTCAGCACTAGGTGAGGAGACGGGCCTCAGATCTTGGGTATTGTCAGTAGTTCAGTGTCCTCACTTTTTTGTGATGCCTGGCCCGGAAGCTGTGTCCCAGATGGCAGCACAATTAGTAACTGGACCACAATTGGTCCATGGGGTTGACTCTGTTGGTTTTATGTTACTTCCGCTTCAAAATAGCTGTCAGAAATGGGGTTCTTAGATTCTGAAGACACTCAAAAAGGCAGAAAGTAGGAATACGCAAGAGGATTGAATGATATTGTTAGCCCTGGACTGATGAGTGAGGATTACATGCAGACTTTGATAGTCTGCCATACCTTTTTGCTGGGGAAACCCTTCAAAAAACCGTAACTCCTATTTATGTGCATGACTCTATTAATTTTTGAAAGCGAGCAGAACTCCATGTGGCTAATCCTTTTGGAAATGTACACATGTATCTTTTATTACAGTGGGTGTGAACACATTGTTAAAAGAATTCTAGATTAGCCATTAGTAGATACGATGTGATATGTTTCCTTTTTCTCATTGCTGCCTTTGGCCATTTATGAGCACAATTAAATGAACTAGTATACTGTTCAAGTAACTGAAAAAAAATCAATACCATCTCTGAGACTGACAAGCATAACTTCTTTACTTGATTGCTGAGTATGGTCACTGTAGTAGAGGCTGTCCATGTCCTATAAAACTCACATCTCCTTGAAAGCCTGAAGACTGCTTACTGCAGATGCCCTTGACTCTGTCTGACAATATATATTATTTTTCTGGCCAAGGAAATACAATCACCTAGTACACAGGATAATTTTGTAAACAAATTATGCATCCAGATTCCAGATACGGATGTGAAATAAAGATACAGACAAATGCATAGATATGTATAGATATAGGTATAAGATGGTAGGAGATGCATAGCAGATAAAAGATGTGAGACATAAGGTGATATTAGGGAAAAGATGATATTACATATAGGTATAGGTTTGTTGTTGGTGTTATACTTTATCTAAAATGTTTATGGGGTAGAGCAGTTACCAGCTGAGTAAGCCAAGTTATGAAACATACCTGCCCATTTTGTGCCATCTTCATTTTCCTCTTTTATCCCAAGTCTAATAAGAGAACCTAATGTTATATTTTAATTGTTCATTTTTAAGTTATTAATTCACATTTTCCAAGTAGGCATTGCTTTTATAGATTTTAGTTTTTTATTTGCCATCAGATCTCAAAATCGAGCATTCAACTTCTCTATTCCTTCCTGAAAAAAAATTAGAAATATACTTGGTAATTTCTAAAAAGCACGATATTGGGGCGCCTGGGTGGCGCAGTCGGTTAAGCGTCCGACTTCAGCCAGGTCACGATCTCGCGGTCCGTGAGTTCGAGCCCTGCGTCAGGCTCTGGGCTGATGGCTCAGAGCCTGGAGCCTGTTTCCGATTCTGTGTCTCCCTCTCTCTCTGCCCCTCCCCCGTTCATGCTCTGTCTCTCTCTGTCCCAAAAATAAATAAACGTTGAAAAATAAAATAAAATAAAATAAAATAAAATAAAAAGCACGATATCATATGATGTATCTACATCCTCCAGCCATGGTAAGCAATGAATGGGTTGGCACATCGTATGGAACTTAGACCATGTCTGGCACATGGGGAAACCTACATGGGCACATGTTGTGTTGACACTGTGGTGGTTATTACCATAGGAATGGAAGGTGGGGTAGAGGAAAAATTCCTGCAGGTGTCTAATAACATAGCTAATTACTGTAGTTAATTTTTATCTTTCATACTCAGCCTTCTAATTCTGCCTGGAGTGCTATATGAAGAATCCAAGTAAGCACCATTCTTGGACACTGAAACACACTGGTGAAGACGACAAAGGAACTTTGCCTTCACACGATGACCTAGTAGGAACAGGGATCTGAATTCAGTTCCTTATACTCCATAGCCCCAGACTTCAGTGGCCACGTGGTTCCTCTTGATTGCAGAGAGAAATGAGCCCTGGGAGATCGGATTTCACTGGGATCAGCTTCTGCATTTCGTAGATGCGAAGACAGTCTCTTTGGGTAACCACCTACTGTCAAATCAGTACTTCATTGTGGAAGGGAACTGTAGGCAACTGTAGGCTGGTTGACTCCTGCATCATTAAGTCTTACTTCCCTGAAATCTACATCTTTTTATTTTTATTGCATTGTTTAGAAAATTTGAAACACACTAATTTAGCTTGTAACAAGGCAGAGGAGTTATATATTACATAGAATTTAAAGTTGTATTATTTGCCATCTTTCTTGTTGTCTCTTCTAGTAATAAAAGCAGAAGGAAATCCAGACTATGTATCTCAGGGAATGGTTTTCATTTACCTTACCAAAACATGTTGTGGTATTGAATGTTCCCTAATTAAAAGTAATCAAATGTAAATTTCAGTTTTAAGAATGACTGGAGACACAATTGACTTTAGAAAAAGATATATTTATACTCAATTGAGAATTTTACCAATTCCTATTTGTTTTTTCCTAGTCTTGTTTCTTTTTATGTTAGATTTATAATTTGTACCTATGTGACCTCATTAGTAGACATTCTGATTCCTCAAAGCTTTAAATCAATGTTCTACCTAGCTCCTAATGGTATACATTCAGTCAAATATAAATTTAGTGCTGAGTATATGGAATATGTATAGGAATAAAAATTAAAAACAAATACCTCACAAAGATAACAAGATTAGGAGTCATTATCATAAATAAACACATGCGGGGAAAAAAAAAAACAGAAAAAGGTGTGAAATGCTCTTAGATAATTCAGAGTATACATGAGTCCAGGAATCAAATTGTGCTAAAAATACTAACACATAAAATATTTGAGATTAGCTACAAATCGAAGGAGAGTATTCATAATAACTTGGAGCGTAGTAAGGTCAACATTTATATTATTTGAAGTAAAAATTATTCCTCTTAATGGAAATTAAAACAAAAGCTCAACATCAGGTTTCTGAAACAGTTTGGAAATTTCCCTTCTGGCTACGCTCAAGTCTCAGCCATGACCTAGGTTAGAATTCAGGATAGACTCATCTATTCATTTTATGCTCCCACTCAAAATCTGGGTGGAAATTATAGGGTTGGTGCCATGAGATTAGAACCATATCTCCACCACTAGTGTGAATACTCAATAAGGTCCAGAAACTAGAAATCGCAAATGTAATTTACACCCAGCTCTTTCCCAGCTGTGCTATACCTGACCATTGGATTGATTCATTTTATCATCTGGGTGCCCGTCTATATATAGACTTTCTCTACTACCTTGTTCTTTGAAGGCAAAGAGGGCAGCTTTTATTTTTTTCATTATTACATCTTGCATGGTTCCTCACAATAATATTAGCTGCCATTTATAAATTCCTGCCGTGTGGTGTCTGATCTCTTTTCCTGTGTTATTTCAAGCCCTCTCATCTTTGCAAGTTTTTCATCACCATGTTCGTTGGGGATATTAAGGAAAACACCCCGATAAAACAAACTTTCCTTATGACCGTACCCAGGATGAGACCTTTTCCCATTTTCTCCCTAAAAATTCCAAGCAGTCTTTCTTGGATGGAGTTCATCCTGTTCCCCTCAGAGACCTATTTTAAAATGTGTGTGCTCGATTCCCATGATAACCCCAGGATGATCTTGGTATGTAATGGGTCTCTCTGTAAAGAATAGTTTTACCCCAAATGCCAACTAGACCTCATTGAAAAACACTGGCGGAAGATCTTTTATTCATTTCTCTTGAATGATCCTCTCTCTTTTTTTGTAGTGAAATATCTTAAAAGAACTGCATCTAGCTTCATTTAGGCTGCACAGCATAATGCCACTCCAACAAAGCAAAGCAAAACAAAACAAAAAAAAAAAAGCCTCTAGGAGAAATAAAAGAAAAGAAGAGAGATTAGTTTCATCTGGACTTTCGCTTCCTGTCTTCAGCATCATATCTTCCCAGAGAAATTATTTTCCATCACTTAGTTTAAGTGGTCCCCCCCCATTGACCCTATTAGTTAACTGATAATGCAAAAGATGTTAAATGTAATATGACTTCTCCTTGACACTTCTCACACCGTGAACAAATTAAGAGAGTTCTCTTTACAGCATTGTTTACTATGGGAATAATAAGGTGAGGGGCTCAAAATGCATTTTTATGTACGTTACGGCATAAATCATTCACAAGTGATATCATGTCCGGATCTGTCTCCTCTGACAACTGAGTTGTTTGCAGTGCTGCAGACTGGAAATGACACTGAAAACATGCAGTGATTTAAGAGGCTGGCTGACTCATGCACTAGCAATGGCAGAATCGACGGGGCGGGGGTGGGGGGTGGGGGGGAGAGGAAAGAGATCTTGGACTGTCTGCGTATTTCCATCGCCCTATGAAGATTAAGTAGAAAGGGTTTAAAAGAAACTTTTGTGCGTCCAGTCATTCTTGACTTTATAATAAATAAGCTTAACACACAGTTAACCCATGGGCCTTATCGTTGAAAACCCATCCTTATTTTTCCTGTTTTGACAGCAGCAAACTTGCCATGAGCTGCGTGGACACTTGGTGGTAAGAGTGAAAACAGTGCAACAGATAGCAGAAATCCCCCCAGAGACAGCAAAGTTTGGAGAGACAGAAGGTCATTGGGAAAGGAAGCAATGTTTCCTAAATTCCTGTCAAGTTGCCAACGAACGCCTATGCTCTATCACACCCTCTGCTGGCTGATCGAAGAAACAGCCCCGGATCTTGGTCCAGGATTCACTTCCATCAGTATCATCAAGCCACTGCTTAGAGTAATTGGTACCCACTCAGTCAGGTCTGAGACCAGCCTTGGGCAAGGTGATGTTAGCACGAGCTCTAGGTGTCCTTATTGCATCTTCTGTGTCACATTCACCTTGTTCTTGACGCTTGCTACACCAGACTTCCTAGTGTAAAAAATCTAGTGTAAAAAATCAATTAGAAAGCTCATTGCTGCTCTTTGCCTCCTTCCTTCCTTCCATATTTCCTTCTTTTATTTCTTTTCGATGCATTAAAAGTCACAAGAATAATGATTTTGCTCATCATACTTATAAACTGTGCCACATCCGTCAAGCATTCTGTGCTGGTGCTGGAGAGAAAAATTAGTAAATTTTATCACATTTCAGTAGTCTGATGTCAGGTACAACCAATATTTACTGAAAGCAGACGTGTGCCAAGTTCCGTGTTAGACACGCTTCATCATCAATATGACATCCTCTTAGTGTGGGAGGGCTCCATTCTATAAGGCAGATAGGTAAATAAAGAATTTTGAAAGAGTGGAATAAATGGTATAATAAGGACATGATCACTGTCCAGAGGAAGCCCAGTGAGCCCACGGGGAATGGAGGTAATCCAGGCAAGCTTCCTGGAAAAGGTTCCTGTTTGAATTGGTGTGAAGGAGTTGACCAGATAAATAAAGGGTAAGGGACTCCAGGTAGAGGTAATAATTTATATAAATGCAGAGGTAGAATAAGTACGGTGTGAATGGGGCCTAGGTGAAGTTCAGGGTTGCTAGCTGAGCTGTTTGTTGTTTTTTTTTTTTTTTTTTTTTTTTTTAGCTATCTCACTATTTTTTTGAGAATAAGGTGTGGCAAGACAGAGGTCACAATGAGTCTATTGATTTGACAAAGCTCTTGCTTCACCAAGTAGGCCATGCAGAATCACTAAGAATTTTTGACCTGGATGTGATTTCACAAGATTTGTATTTTAGCTAGAATTCCTTAAGAACAGTGCGGAGGCAAGCTCTGGAGAGAAGCAGAGAGACTACTAAGGAAGCTCCGCAGTAATTACAGTGCAAATGATTAAAGCCTGGATAAGGGAGGAAATGCACAGATTCTCGAAATATTTCGGGTTTCACAATTGACTGGGCATGGAAATACTGGAGAGAGATAGGTCTCAAGAACAACTTCCAAGCTTCTTACCTGAATAAGATATTGGTTTTCACCTGAATAAGGTATTGGTTCTCACCCGAGTAAGATATTGGTGACAGGTATCATAAGAAAACAAATAGATCTAGGGAGAAAGATGACGAATTCAGTTTTGATCCTTCAGAGTGGAGAGTCTCATGCAGTATTCATGTAAAAAGTGAAAAAGATGGAAGAAGAGATATGTATTGGGACATCATTCTCATTTAAAGATAGATCATTAGAACCACCATAAGTGGATAGCATTGCCCCAAAGAGTGTTATAATAAAGAGATAGAAATTTGCTGATATGATCACATTTGAAAAATGGATAAATGGATAGAAGAAAAGGACCACAGAAGAAGGAAAGAAATAAGTAACACTTCATAGAAACCATAAAACTGGAACACTTTGAGAAAGAAATGAAAGATTCTTTTATACCTGTGTATCTACAGATACGGATAAGTACTATAAACGTTGAATTTCAGACACTACTCGTGTTTTGAGTCAGAAAGATTGATGCGACTGAGTATGGGGGTTGGAGGGGTAAAACCACCTGAGAAGTGAATGGGAAACGAAGAATTGGGAAAAAGCCAAAAGCCAAAAAGGAAAAGACTCTGCCACGTGTGAATGATTCTCTAGAACACTGCCGGAGAGAAAGATATGACAACAGCACAAGAAGATGTCAATTTGAAAGGTATTTGTTCCGTTTCGGTTCATTTCATTTTATTTTATGTATTTTATTTTAGAATTTGAAGTGACCAGAAAATGTTTAGCACTGATGCAGTATGAAGGCACAGCCATGGCTGCAGAAAGTTCCACTGATGAAGGAAGTTCCCAGAGATATGGGAGTGCTGGGTGCATGAGTAGAAGTGAGGGAGTTGGCTTCAAACAGGGTGAGCAATCCCTCTTGCAATTGAGAAACTCAGAACATGAGATTGATGAACTTCCCCTAAGGCCTCCGTTTTCTTTCCAATACCAGTGCCCAAGGTTTTCAATGCTTATGATGGTGATGGGATAGGAGAGCGGGCTTAAGGAGATCAACTGAGGTTTTCAGTGGTCATTATATGAAGAGTCAGCAGAGCGGAAGCCAGACTGCTCATCAGCAGCACTGAGGACCCAACGGCAAGGAGAATCTATCCATTTCTAGAGACACCATTTTAACCAGCTGAGCCCTTGTTCACAGAGCTCTCAGAAATTCAGATTTAAGTCAAGGAGTAGATGGCCATATTGATTCCAGGCTTGAAGTATTGTTGGCTGAAAATAAGTGTAAGGTTGCTGATACACCTTCCAGGACGGTGAACTTTACGTCGTCACACAGGAAGTGCAAACAGGAAGACAGAAGAAAGAGGCTTTTTCAGGGAGAGAAAATGAAGGGATGAGCACAGGGGCAGGCTAGAACCCAGGACCTAGCAAGAATTCATTGGGCACTTCTCTTTTCTGCTCTGTTTCAGTGACCTTATGTTGATGGTTTGACAAAAATCTTTGCTGGGAGTATTTACGCCATGGAAATTGGCTGGCACTTCACATTGGGCCCCAGGTTGCCAGCATGTCTCTGGATGAAAGGGAAGAAATGTGGGCATTTAGTGATTTAGAAGCATGGGAGGCTACTGTCAGGATGTAAAATGTTGACACTTAATATCTGTGACATAGGAGGTAATGAAAAGCCAGGCTGTTTTTCTTTTGTTAGTTTATTTTAATAGGTAGAAGCAGAGGTGAAAAAGAAAAAACCACACACATCAGTGGAGTTCAAGGCTCTTGTAGTCGACGGTTCATAAACAGATTTGTTAAAATTTCCTGGGTAGGGGGCAGAAGTTTGTTCAGGCACCCAAATCCTCCATTGATTGGATGGGACAATCCGGGATTATAGAAACACCCTCTATGAGGAAAAGGACAGAAAGTGATATTATGAACCATGGGGACTCTTTTTTAGGCAAGAGGTTTCCTTTTGCTGTTATAACAAACTACCAAACTTTCTGGCTTAGAACAACACACATTCGTTATCTTACAGTTCTGGAGGTCAGAAAACCAAAATGGATCTCATTGGGCTAAAACCAAGATGTCAGCAGGTCTGTGTTGCCTTCTAGTGGTTTTATGGGGGAATCTGTGTTCTTGCCTTTCCACTTTTCTAGAAGCTGCCTCTATTCCTTGGCTCATGGCATCCTTTCATGTTGAGAGCCAGCAATGTCGAGTTGAGTCTTTCTCATGGTGTCAGCTCTCTGGTTCTGACTCTACTGTCCCCCCGGTAACACACTTAGTGGCCCTTGTGATTACATTGGGCCACCCTGAATAATCCAGGATACTCTCTCCATCTCCAGGTCAGCTGACAAGCAACCTTAATTCTTCCTGCAACCATATTCCCCTCTTGCCTTGCAATATAACATACAGTTTCCAGGAATTATGACACGGACATCTTTGGGGGGGAGGGGACTATTATTCCGTCTACCACACAAGAGAAGAAGAGGACTGCTTCTTCTAGATTTTCCTAGATTTAATCTATTTAATAGGATTCAATTTAGCGGGTATTTACTGTCCACAATATTCTGTTAGATATGATGATGAGAAGGAGCACTTGATAATAATGTAAGCCTTTATCGGGAATGTTACTTTATTTCTCTTATAAAACATTTAAAATGAAAGGTTTAGTGGCAAAAGGAAGACACTGTTTCTTAAAATTTGGTTCTTTGGATCCCACTGGTGAAAGCTTGCTCATTTGAAGGTTGCTAGGGAGTTGCTAAGGGATATCGTATAGAGAAATTTAAATTTTGCATTACCTGTGATGATCAATGATGAAAGGAAAGGAGACTTATTTCTTTCTTCAAAGAGGGTTAAAAACTCACAGACTGAGTGCTTGGTGTCCAATAAACATTTATTGAATCAAACTGAATGTCATTGAATATCCTTCTCACTGAGCGATTTTTTTAAATTAGCCTTTAGTAATTTTTCTTAATTAGATTTAATTTTTACTTTGTTGTGATGCAGTTACCTTGGCTGTGACCATTCTCTCTTTTCTTTTATGTGGATAGAAGGGCAGGAAAACTGAACAAAGAGGAAGAAGGGAGATAGCGTCCCTTGGCGCAGGAAGAAAACTGTAAATGCCACCTCAAATGACAACATGCTGACCCTTATTTTATTGTATCTAGTTAGAGAGTTTCCCTCAGACCAGAGGTTCTTAATCTGTTTTGCAATGTGCATTAATTTAATGACACAAAGAATATTGTTTACCCAACTCCCAGTAAAAAATAATTATACGTGTTAGAGTATAGAAAAAACTCCTTCCCTTGTATCGGTTAGCCTTCATCCATTCTGCCCTTGCTACTTCAGGACTTATCTTAACTCCTGAGCCCAGGTCCATTCCTCTCCTCTTGAAGCCACTTGAAGGCACTGCTCCACATTGCTACTGCCTTTGGTGTCTTCTGTATTAACACACTGATTTCCACATGACAAACTCTAAGCAGCAGACCCTCTAGGTCCTAACGCACAGGAGTTTCCTCTGCCAAGATGTCAGCCAAGCGTAGGATGTCACAGACCTCCCTCTACTCTCCCTCATTAACATGCTGTCACTAAGAGCCACAATGTATCTGGCTGAAGGCCCTTGCCTCACAGTTACCCAGTGAAACAGTTACTTCAATGTCTGCTTCACTTGTCTTCGGAGAATCAAGGACCAATATCTAAGACAAACATCATTCTATCCTCCAACCCCATCTTTTCCCACAGCACTCCAAAGACATTCCTTTTTTTTTTTTTTTAATATTTTATTTATTTTTGAGACAGAGAGAGACAGAGCATGAGCAGGAGAGGGGCAGAGAGAGAGGGAGACACAGAATCCAAAGCAGGCTCCAGGCTCCAAGCTGTCAGCACAGAGCCTGACGCGGGGCTCGAACCCACAAACCGTGAGATCGTGACCTGATCTGAAGTCGGATGCTTAACCGACTGAGCCACCCAGGTGCCCTGAGACATTTCTACCTCTTACCTAAAGACCCCAAAGATTCCATCATTATGAAATTGAATATGAATATGAAATTTTCATATGTAAAGTATGAGAATGTGACATGGAAAAGTCCAAAGATAAACATATAAACATACAGGAGAAAGGTTTACTGAACTCTTAAAAAAAAAAAAAAAAGTATGCTTCTATGGAGATGAAAAGCCTAATCTGAAAAGCTTGAAGTATGTCCTAAATTAGTGTGTAAGACTAATATTGAAGTGAGCCATGTCGAGCAAAGTCTCAAGAATATTTAACAAAATCACTCTAAATTTTACCTAGAACTTTAGGCACTAATAGATATCACCAACTGGGGAAAAAATACCATGATGAGAGAAGACTTGTTCTACCATACACATAAACCTTTGAAAATGCAAAAACTAAACACTCTCAAATTTTTGCCTGAGTCTTTTGAAAATGAGCGAGAGGTAAGCTTACCTCCATCATGTGAATTTCAGGTGAATTATTGATGAGAAAAATAATCAATTATCTTATAATAGATCCTGTTGGTGCCTTATCCTATACTCTCCGCCAACACGGTTTGCATAAATCTGAACAATTTCTGAAGGTCAGCACCTTCACCAAAGACTTTCTCTCTTCTACCTGGTGATGGATGGAAATTCCAGGGGATAAAATCCAGTTCCCTCAGTAGCCACCAGGTAACGTATAAATGGGAGTTTGTAATTACCCCAGCTCTCTAGTTTTGTGGGTGGGCTAACTGTGAATGTTGCAGTTCCACAACAGACTAAGCTCCACATACCTTGTGTTAATAACCTGCCTCCAAAAGCACATGTTAGAGGCTTTCTTTCTTCTCTCCCCGTCTCACTCTCGTACCAGTGTTTTCCAGGACCATCACCTAAATGAATTACTCATTCTCATATTCTGTCTCATGGCAGCTCCTGGGGAACCCAGGCACACATTCCCTCACCCCCAAAAGGGTATGAAAACACACGTCATAAAGAAAGAAAATCTATCAACATGAAAATATCTGCCTCCCCAGCTACCAAAGAAATAACCAGCAAAGGAAGAACTAATTTTTTCCTAACGTATCAGATTATCCAAGAGTAAGAAATCATCTTCCGCATTATAAGAGGTATATGCAGAGAACCCTCCCAGACATGCCAAGGAGAACACAAATTGATAAAAATCGGGGGATATTTGGCAAAATACATAGTTTTAAAATGTTTACGTCCTTTTGCTCATTGGGTCTGCTATGATTGCTTCTTTATTAATTTAGTCACTGGTTGAACTTCAATTAATTACAATGTAACCGGACTGAGAGCGTAATTTATCCTAAGTTAAAACAAGAGAGGCGGGGCACCCAAGGACAGGCTCTCAGAGTGTTCCTTATGTTACAGGAAACTGTTAAGAGTGGAGGAGGTGGTCTGAAAGAAAGAATTCTCATACCTTTCTCCTTCAGCCAGTCCTCTTGGCTCTGATGCTGCGCTGGCCTCCAAGCCCTGGCTCTGATGCTCACCGTTGCTTAGGTCTTGGCATCTCTTTCTCTTGGCCTGTTTCTGAATCTTAACTCTTCCTGAGCTATGATATCGGATCTGGCATTAACTTACTTACTCGTTCCTTAATATTTGACTTGGACTTCATCCAGTTCTGTCACTACTCCCACACTTCAATGGTCACCCATTCTATTTTGTGACTCATTATCACCCAGACTGTGGCTCCATTTTTAAGAACACACTCCCATGTTCCATGTCTAAATATCATGTGCCAGATGCACTATTTTGCAATTCATGTCCTCAGTGGTAATGGAAGAAAGATAAGACTAAAGGACCTCACGCATGTATATTTCAGAGTCTAAGAATTAGTTTTTCTAAAAATTTTTTAATGTTCATTTATTTTTGAGACAGAGACAGAGCGTGAGCGAGGGCGGGGCAGAGAGAGAGGGAGACACAGAATCCGAAGCAGGCTCCAGGCTCTGAGCTGTCAGCACAGAGCCCGATGTGGGGCTCGCACCCATGAGCCTCAAGATCATGACCTGAGCCCAAGTGGGACGCTCAACCGACTGAGCCACCCAGGCGCCCCTGAGAATTAGTTTGTTGTTTTTTTGTTTTTAATTTTTTTTTGTTCAACGTTGATTTATTTTTGGGACAGAGACAGACAGAGCATGAACGGGGGAGGGGCAGAGAGAGAGGGAGACACACAATCGGAAACAGGCTCCAGGCTCTGAGCCATCAGCCCAGAGCCCGACGCGGGGCTCGAACTCACGGACCGCGAGATCGTGACCTGGCTGAAGTCGGACGCTTAACCGACTGCGCCACCCAGGCGCCCCAAGAGAATTAGTTTTTCTAAAACACTAGGTGTCAGCTTAACTTTTCTGCAAAAATTTATTCTGAACCATGAAAATCACCAATAAATGGTAGGAGCTCAAGATTTCTTTATTTGTCTTTTAATCAGGCACTTTTTTGCTTCTCAGAGTGGCACCTTTCTGTTTGAATTTTCTACACACAACAAATGATATCAATGAACAAAAATAAAATGTTTTCTGCCATTCTCCAACATTAATTATGAGAATTCTTAAAGATACTTTAAAACTTTTCCAGGTTCTCATGTAGGAAAATGAAACTTCGCTGAGTCCCAGGTTTTTGAAATGATGAACTCACTTGTGACAGCCACATAGCCCAGCGATTCACTAGTGCATGATCAACTGACCACCTGCCAAGATGCTCTGGTGTCTACAGAGGGGTTCAGAAAGGTCACCAGACAGATTTACAGATGTAATCTCAGCTGATGATTAGAGCTGCTGCTGAAGTTCCAGTCAGCGAGATGCCAGGGATCTGAGTGCCAAGCTCGGACTCACATCTTAGTGAACAGAAATGTCTCGATCAGTCAGAGAGGGTATTAATTCCGCAAATGTAAAAGAAGAAATTAGTACTTCATGGAAAATCAGGTGTTTTTTTTTTCTAATTTATTGCTAGCTATTTAAAAAAGAAATTTACTTTCCATTAGATGTAAAAATATGTGTCGCATTTAGCAGTATATAAATTGTGCAGTAAAGTATACCTATATTCCTGGTACAAATATATTTAAATGATCTCTTTGAATTAGTGATGATGCATTTGTGGGACCAAATTTCTACTCCAAAAGCGTGTCGTTCTTGGGGAACCTGGGTAGCTCAGGCGGTTGAGCGTCTGACTTCGGCTCAGGTCATAATCTCCCAGCTCGTGAGTTCGAGCCCCGTGTTGGGCTCTGTGCTGACAGCTCAGAGCCTGGAGCCTGCTTCCGATTTTCTGTCTCCATCTCTTTCTGCCACTCCCTCACTCACACTCTCTGTCTCTGTGTCTCTCAAAAATAAATAAACATTAAAAAATAAAAATATATATATATTTTTAAAATGCCATTCTGACTTAAATTAACAATATAAAAAATCCCAAAGTGTCTAAAGACTGCACTTGACTTCATGCTTTTTTTTTTTTAATTTATCTAGGTCCTGTATTTTCTTTAAAAACTTATTTATTTATTTTGAGAAGAGGAGTGAGAGGGGCAGGGGCAAAGAAAGAAAGAACGAAAATCCTAACCAAGCTCATCACTGTCAGCATGGAGCCCCACGAGGGTCTTGATCCCACAAACTGTGAGGTCATGACCTGAGCCAAAATCAAGAGTCAGAAGCTCAACCGACTGAACCACCCAGGCACCCCTGACCTCATGTTTCAATATATGATGCTCCGTGTATGGGAATTTAGATCTTTTCCATTATACCTATGATTAGGACTATATGGTTGGAGTGGCTTGTAAAGATTAAAACTGAGAGACACTTAATATTATTCATCAAAGAAAGTATTTTTAGAAACTCCTAGAAATAAAATGGTCTGAGTGTTCTATGTTTACATAGATTTCATGCTTTCTAGGTATTTTCACTGAGCTATTTGCACTTTATGTCCTACAATATATTTGTAAAGCAAAAGGAGTCAAGATATCCAAAATGCCACTTTCTGAATGGGCCAGAGCAGAGTCAGGAATTTGTTAGAGGTAAAACAACAACAACAACAATAACAACAACAAATTTTGTGGTTCAATTTGGACCTGAATGAGTGTATCTCGGCTGCCTCTTCTTTGTGCGTTTCAACGCAGGTGACCTTGAAAGAGGTGATCGTCTACTGACAGAATTTTGGATTTAATATAAATAATGAATATGTATTGGTTTTCCAGATAGTATTTTAGCAAATCAGCTCTGAGTGAGACAGTTGTTTACTTTACGGTGGAGATAACCTCCGCATGTGATTTATCATGCCTTATAATTATAGTCTGCATATAATGAGTTCATTTCCACGATGTACCATGGAGCTGCTTATTCATAATACTGTTTTAGTGCAGCAATTCAATTAACTATACATATCACTGCTGATTTCTAATGATTCTCCACTTTTAAAAATGAAAAACAGTAGTTCTTTGTATATTTTAATATATCAGCCGAAACGAAAAGGTTTACTCAATGATATTAGTCAATTTTCATGCAAGGCAGCAAGAAAGGAATCAAATGCATTTATGATCACTTGAATCAAACTAAATGGAAGCTCTACCCTATGCCCAACATTATGAAAAGTTGTTCAGCCTCTCTCTAGAAAATAGAATGGCCACACTGAACTCAGCAATATAGAAAATATCACAAGAAATCATCTACGGATATACTGATCCAAAATTTGCAGAACACTTTTGCATGGTTAATTTCATCAAAACTTCACAATAGCGGAACAAGTAGCCAGTGAAGGATGAGGGGCAGTCTGTCCTGGTACAGGCAATAAGGATCCCCACCATGTATTGGTGATTTTCTTGGTTTAGAATGAATTTCTGCAGAAATGTGAAGCCAATATCCAGTGCTTTAAAAAAAAATCGACTTCTTACATTCTGGAAAATATATGCATAAAGTCCTTTGAAGTTACAGTCATCAACCCTTAAACCACCCCAAAATCATCTACAGCACTAATCGTAAAATATTGAAATGATACATGATAATCAGACATGGAACATGGGAGTGCATTCTTAAAAATGGAGCCATAGTCTGGGTGCTTTGAGTCACAAGATAGAATGGGTGACCACTGAAGTGTGCAAGGAGTGACACTGAAAACTGGACGAGAGCCAAGTGAGACATTTGGGAAAGAATAGTAGGTTCGTGCCAGAAATCCAATATCAGAGCTCAGGAAGAGTCAGGATTCAGAAACAGGCCAAGAGTTTCTGATGCCAAGATGCCAAGACTTAAACAACGGTGAGCACCAGAGCCAGGGCCTGGGGGCCAGCACAACATCAGAGCCAAGAGGACTGGCTGAAGGAGAAAGGTAAGAGAATCCGGGGAGCCTCTGTCGATTCTTTCTTTCAGACCACCTCCTCCACTCTTACAGTTTCCTGTAACATAAGGAACACTCTGAGAGCGTGTCCTTGGGTGCCCCTCCTCTCTCCTTTCATACTTAGTACAAAGGATGCAATTAATCAAGGTATTTTCCAATTTACAAGGTGCCATTTTTGAATAGATTGATAAAGAGTGGATAGAAAATGTTCAATTTTGAATTAGATGGCAGAAATGGTTTTGAAAGTATATGTATACATATATTTTCCAAATCTCTTTCTTTGATAATGTATTGTATTTCCATCAGCATAGTGTTGGTGAAGTCTTTAAATATACCCTTTTTAAATTAAAAAAAATTAACATTTATTTATTTTTGAGAGACAGAGAGAGACAGAGCATGAGTCACAGAGGGGCTGAGAGATGGGGAGACACAGAATCTAAAGCTCTGAGCTATCAGCACAGAGCACAACGTGGGACTTGACCCACAAACTGTGAGATCCTGACCTGAGCTGAAGACAGGCACTTAACTGACTGAGCCACCCAGGCACTCCATGAATATGTCCTTTTTTAAAATGTGTTTAATTTAAAAAAAAAAATTATTTTCATTCTAGTTAGTTAACACATAGTACAATATTAACTTCAGGTGGACTATATAGTGACTCAACATTTTCATACTGGGTGATATATGGACGTGTTTGAATATATCCTTTGTAACATGGAGTTTTGCTTCTTAATCTAAGAATCTACATGGAAACTAGAATTTTCCTTAAATGTTCATTTCTGGAATAACTGAGAAGACAAGGTTTTATTTTCCTCCTCCTCCTCCTCCTCCTCCTCCTCCTCCTCCTCCTCCTCTTCCTCCTTCTCCTTCTTCTTGTTTTTTACTGGTCTGGTGTAAGGAGTGACATATCCAGACAGTCACCTGTATGCAGAGCACAGGCAGCTTCCTAAGGCTTTAATCAAGGTAGCAATGTGGTCAATATTTGGTATTTTAATATTCATATTAATATATAACATGCGACAGCTGGACAGAAGATGAATTACAAATCAGGGGGGATAGTGAGACCAGGTGACAACAAATTAAATAGGCTGCTCTTAAATTTAGTGAGAAGGGGGTTCAAAACAATGTGACATACGGTAGGTCAAAACCAAGCTTTGAAGCACAGGGAGGGGAGAGTTGGGTTTTGTGACTTGTTCATTTACCTTTTAAAATTATTAGTAAGGTGAATCTTCTCTTCGGTTCTCCCGGGAACTCTTCCAGAAAGTGGTATTTGCGGGGAAGCAATGGGTTTGGTTGGTAGTCTAGGGAAACCCTGGTATGAGGGAGGGAAAGTGAGACAGAGAAGTGAAGCTAGCTGATAAGGAGCATGTTCCCACTACAAATTATCCCCCCCTATGGACTAGGGAGCTGGGATATTTCCACCACAACTCCTACCATTCTGTGATTAGGGGTTGTAGGGGGTTGGGGATTAACTCCCAGGCGCTTCGGGCCTGTCTTGGGTGCAGTGCCCAGGTGAGGAGAAGCCGGCTTCACTCCAATGGTGCCAGCCAAGCAGAGGGGGGCAAGGCCGCAGGAGTATCTGCTACCAGGTAGTTTGTTGTTTTTGAGATTGTGTGAAAACCTTTTAATTTTGAAGACTATTGATCCCTCATCATTTTCACGGCAACTGTTTTTCCTAATTTACGTTTCTTTCTTGTTTATTTTTGTGGAACTTTTCATTGCCCAATTTTAACACAATGTGATCCCTCTCCCTCTTTAGTTTTCTCCATTGCTTTCATACTGAACGGTCTTTTCCCATTAAAAGATCTGACCAATATTCACCAATATTTAAAATTCTTTTTTTTTTTTTTTATTTAGTGTCCAAAACACCACAGGAAACCACAAAATAACTGGAGAGTATAGTATTCTGGCTGTAAACATTGAACACATACTTATATGTTAGGCATTTGTTGGTTGGGTAAACCAACCTTTTCCCTTTCTAATACAATGTTCCTTGTTAGCTTTTTTGATACAGCAATGCCCTCTCCACAGGGATGGGTCTGAGGCAGCCATTAACTATTCTGATTCTTTGTACTCATCTTGTATTTATGGTGAAGCACAACGCACACAAAAAAAGACAACCACGCCAAAAGAATTGCAGATGAATGGACCCAGAGACTCAACTGGGTTGTGGCTTTCACATTTTTTTTCAATAGCGTCATCCAATAATTCCCCTTCATTACTTGGAGCATTTTTTAAATTGCATCAGAGTTGACATATAACATATTAGTTTCAGGTTTACAGCACGATGATTCTGTTTGGAGCAAATTTTGTTTAGTTCTCTTCTATTAACAACACAGAGTCCCGATTACACTGAATAGATGTACTTTCTGTTAATATTATATTAGATTCATTTTTTTTTAAATGCTTATAGCACGAGCGCAGGAGGGGTGGAGAGAGAGGGAGAGAGAGAGAATCCCAAGCAGGTTCCGCATGGCCAGCTCAGAGCCCGACCTGGGGCTAGATCTCGGGAACCGTGAGATCATGACCTGAGTGGAAATCAAGAGTCAGATGCTTAACCGACTGAGCTACCCAGGTGCCCCTAGATCCACTCTCAGTTGGAAAGGAAAATCCTTAAAGTTAGCTCTTTTTACTTGCATGCTACTTGACTCGCAGATATCCAGGAGGGATTATGTAAAGAGAAGTTTGAAAACAGACAGAGATGGAAACACAGTGTTTCGGGAGGTCTGTGAACAGCACTTTGGTCTGGCAAAGAGTTTTACTTCATTGTGCCATCATGTGACCAAATGTATTCCCCCTTTGTCACCGGTCAGCCCCTGTGTTGGTTTTCTAGTGCCGTATACCCAATTTAGCAACTTAAGACAGCACCCTCATAGTTCTGTGGGTCAGAGAACCCCGGGGTCAGAGAACCCCGGAGAGACTGGGTTCTCTGCTCAGGGTGTCACAGGCTGAAATCAAGGGTCAGCCGGGGCTGAGTGCCCCTCTGGAAGTTCCTAAGAGACATCTGCTTCCCGCCCGTTTAGGTTCTTGGTAGAATCCAGTCCTTGCTTTTGTAGAACCAAGTCTCACATTTCCTGGCTGGCTGCCACTCAGGGTCTCGCTCAGCTGGAGACCACTCACACTCTTTGCCCTGGTCTCCAAGCCAGCAGCAGTGCTTCAAGCCCCCTCAAGCTTTAGCTTTTTCTTAACTTCTCTTCTGCTCGCAGTCAGAGAAGATTACCCGTGCTCTTATATCTCCAAAGGAAAAAGTCCACTTGCACAGCATTCTTAGTCCTCTCTCCTGGATAGTCTCCTACGGCCATTATCACAGGCTACGGGCCATTAGGACAGGACACAGTGACTTCCGGTGGATATTCACAAAGTGTTGGGTCGATCTTGCTCCCGGCTGAGAGGTCCTTTTCGAAATGCGTTGTCACCCGCACAACAGCTGGGTATTCTGCTATCCCACTGATCTCGGTGCCCTCGTGGCCTCCTTTTATTTTGCACTTGGCCTCAGAACTCTGGGTCACAAAGCCCCCTGTGGCCGTTGCCCTGTGTCCTAAGCCAACAAGAGCACGTTGAATGTGAGCAAAGCCACGCTGCTCTGGACTGCACGGTTCTTCAGTCTTCCCCAACACCGCCCAAGTTTCCAGGGGTGTGTCGGAATTTACTGAAGGATGCAGGCACTTTCGGGGTGAGGACATCTGAGAAGAGACCCCCCCGCAACACAGGATTTTCAAACACAGGTCTGGGATAGGGTGAGCCAAGGGAGGTGCTGTGGGTGCAGAACTGAAGACCTTTGCTCTCAGAGCAGCCCAGTTCTGCACTTGTAGGACCTGAGTGCCTTCTGAAACCTTACTCCCTTCATTCTCCCCCTCAAGGAAACAGTCACTCTAGCTTATACAATGCAGGGCCCTAGCACCAGCCCTTTTCCTATCCATAACACAAAATACATGGCATTACCAAGGAAACCGAATACATTAAGATATTATTAAGGTAATAAAAGTAACACAAAATAATTGATATAGTAATATATGTGTTTATATTATGAATACAGTCAATAAAAAGATCTTATCATTTTGAAATATTAATGAACGTGAAACTTATTTCAAATATCCACAAAAATTTTATATAATTCAGAAAATATCTGTGATTTCTATTAGTGGCAAATGTTTAGAGTTCATTTTACTGTATTTGGGAAGAGGCTTGTATTTGCAAGAGAAGGAAATGCTAACTTGTCATCGAAGATCAGTCATAAGAAAGAGATGATATTTTTTCACCCAGGTTCACAGATCCCTTAAATTCTCTCTATTGACTCCAGTTTAGAATTCCTGTTCCAAACTCAAATCCAATGTTCTGAATATTTAGAGCGGTTGGGGACGGAGGGGGGAGAGAGGAGGAAGGAAAAAATCATGCTTCCCCATGGTAGAGGTTTCCTGAGGACCTACTATGTGCAGGACACTTGTCAAGAAACATGATCGAGGAAAACACAAACACAAAAACAAAAAACTCCCAACAATTTTGTACCCGGTCATATTGAGGGCTTTGCAACAGGATTGCAACTGCTCCCAGAAGGAGACCAGCTTCAATTATTTAGACTTGTGTTTGATCTAGTTTCCCTAACCTACTTTCAGTGGGCCTGGGGTTGGAAGGAGGAGAGAGATGCGAAAGATAAGATCGTCCTAGAGGGCACTTTTGTGATAATTCAAAAACACATAACCAATTCATCAAAGATTACCAAAATGCAAGATTCTTAAGCGGCAGTAAATATTTAAAGCTCTGATGGAAACGGAATTAGAAGTAGGAATTAAGCCATCTAATCCTTTCACCTGTTCTGATGCACTAAGAGAAACCCTTGGATATTTGCTGATGGCACACTTGTGCATTTTTCTTCCATTACTGAACACGTGGAGAGGGTAATTTTTCAAACTGACATTCACTTTTGAAAATGCTTTCATGTGTCAAAGTAAATCCAACAAATGTAAAGAACCCATTATTTTAAGGGAGAATAAGCTGATTCATGCCATGAGAATAATTTTCTCTTCGCAAATGTCTCCTGCATATCATCTACAAAGAGTTGCTAAAAATACACTTTTGAGGAATTAACCCAAGCTGCTTTTCTCCAACATGTAGAAATCTTCAGAACACCAGAACTAAAAAGGGAATTGGACCAAGGTACTGGTCACCTTGTTCTTCTTCAAGTTGAGTTGCCATTAATTTGACAAATTGGTTCACAATTCATAGACACAGGACCCAGGGTGGATGCGTTCAGCAGAACCTGGCAAGTCAGGATTATCGACTCACGAATGGGGGCGCATCTTTTGTGTCTCCATCACCAGGAGGATAGGAAGATGCTGATCCTCCAGCCCTAATTCCTTCATTGACCACCAGGGTGCGCTATGGCGCCAGGCAGTGGTGCTGGCAAGAGTCCACAGAATCTGGCTCTTCCTTCTACCAGCTGGATGGTCTTGACCAATGGTAGCTTTTCCCCACTAAAGTCTCAATTTATGCATCTGTCAAGTGGAGCTAATAACCTCACTTCAAGGGCTATCCAATAGGTATCAAATGAAATAACATATCTGGAAAGATTAATACCCTATACATTGTAAAATCAATCTACTGAGTTATCTCATTTCTTTTTCCAACTTTTTCATTTTCTTTTTTCCAACTTTTCAAATGGATGCTTTGGGTAAAAAACAAAATCTAAAAGCTTAGAAAGGACAGACATTTCTCAAGTATCATATATTTTATCTAAAGACCTCTCTCAAGCATTGTATGTTATACATCTAGAGAGCTCTATATATGTGCTTCCAAAGACGATGAAACTCATTTCAAAAGAAGTGAGACAGTAGGCTAATGGCAAAGGGTTTGTTCATCCAAGTAAGAAATGCTCACGAGTGGTTGTATGATGAAATGGTGCATTGAAACAAGCCAGTTGCAAACACATGTAACTGGCAAAGAGCTGGTGCCCGGGATAAATAACTCCTAGGGGCACCTGGGTGAGTCAGTCAGTTAAGGGTCCTACTTCGTCTCAGGTCATGACCTCCCAGTTCATGGGTTTGAGCCCCGCATTGGGCTGTGTGCTGGCAGCTCAGAGCCTGGAGCCTGCTTCAGAATCAATGTCTCCCTCCCTCTCTCTCTGCCCCTCCCCCTCTCATACTCTGACTCTGTCTCTCTCTCTGTCTGTGTCTCTCTCTCTCTCTTT
The DNA here is from genome assembly GCF_014898765.1 of Herpailurus yagouaroundi. NCBI lineage: Eukaryota > Metazoa > Chordata > Mammalia > Carnivora > Felidae > Herpailurus > Herpailurus yagouaroundi. The sequence continues at coordinate 13,391,371 of NW_024412433.1, forward strand.
CTCTCTCTTTCAAAAATAAGCATTAAAAAAAATTTTTAAAGGACTCCTAGAACTCAGTAATAAGAAGACAAACATCAGATTTAAAATGGAGAAGAGACTCGAACCAACTCATCACCAAAGAAGATACACAAACCCAAAGTAAAAACAGAAAAACTCCAAATCATTAGTCATCAGGTACATGAAGAAATATACATGAAATGATGCTACTCACTCATCTAAATGGCTAAAATTCCGAATGACCCACAACACCAAACTCTGGCAAGAATATGAAGCCACAAAACTGTCATACATTGCAGGAAAGGACATGAGATCGTAGCATTTCCACAACTTGCGTTACAACTTGCAACCAGCGTTTCTAAAGCTTGAAACAATCCACATGTCATCCGCAGAAGACTGCATAAAATGTGGGATAATCATGTAATAATAAAAAGAAACAAACTGCTGATACATACAACAATAAAGATGAATCTCGAAACCATCATACTGAGTGAAAGAAGACAACAAAAAAACCATACGTATTCTACGATTCCATTCATATGATCGCCCGAAACTAATCTATGGTAAGAAGTAATCAGAACCGTAGTTTTTGGCAGGTGTAGGGCAGAGATTGACAGGAAGGAGGCATGAGAAAACTTTCTGAGGTTGAGGATTGTGATTCACGTAGATGGATGCATTTGTCAAATGGACACTGAAGATTTGTGTGTATCATTGCGTCCGGAATTTACATCAAGATGACAAAAACGCAGGGTACCTGGATGGCTCACGTGTTTAAGCATCCAACTCCAGCTCAGGTCATGATCTCACAGCTCATGAGTTAAAACCCCACATCAGGCTCTGTGCTGAAAGCTCAGAGCCTGGAGTCTGCTCCAGATTCTCTCTCTCTCTCTCTCTCTCTCTCTCTCTCTCTCTCCCCCTCCCCCACTTGTGTGCACTCTCTCTTTCTCTCTCTCAAAAAAAAAATAAAATAAACATTTAAAAATTTTAAAAAAACTCTAGTAGTAAACTGTCATTAACATATGAGCAAAGTATTTAACGAAAAGTATACCATCTGTAATTTATAAGAGGAGACAGATTGGCAGCCGGCTAGACACATGGATGAAGGTGACAAAGAAGGATGACAAACTGCAGTCCTGAAGTTTGGTATCAATGCTCACTGCCATTTGCTTTTCAAATTTGGCTACCTCTGCGTTTGAAAATGTTCATGATAAAATTTTGGAAAAAAAAAAAAAACCTAAAAACACATACAGCTTTGTTACCATTTGTGAATACTCTTCTAAGAAACCCAAGGTCCTTATTTGCAGGATGTGGTATATCCTCTGCCTCTACAGCTTGAAACAAAGCCAGATACCAAAAACAATGAGGAGCAGTGCCCCTTATGTTCGATTATAACCAACTTTATATTTGAACTGCCCTCTGCCTGAATATTCTCGCTTGGAGAAGTTAAAAGTCATGGAAAGGGCACTTCACTAGAAGCCATGATAATACTTCCCTTAAATGGAAAGCTACACCTACTAGCCAGTGTGTATGGTGATCAAGTAAAAAGTAGAGTGAAGTTGGTTGAGTAAGACGGAGTCTTGCATCATAAGGGGGTATGATTGCTCCTATAGACTAGACCACTGGTTACTCTCTACAGTGTATTTTGGGTCCAACAGAGAAAGGTAACAAAAACTACCACAATCTTAAATAGATGAGATAGCCCACCAGTGAATAGAGGTGCAAGTGGGGGTGAACACTGGGCTTAGAACCCCGGTCGAGGCAAAAAGAATAAGGAATGAATACAGAGAGGTATCTCCTCTGGCCCTATCATCACTTGCAGAAATGATGTCATAGACTTGTGCTGTATTTTAGCTTTCTTTTCCAGCTTTCCCCTGGAAATTCAGCCGAGTGGTCCATAATGAGGGCCAGTGGCTGAATCCAGCAGAAGAGGGCCCAGGGGTCTGGTTTCATTTTAAAATTTTAATTTAAATGTCTTTCACTCAAACACCACTCTCCTATTCAAACAGGCTGCATTTCTCACATTTGTCTTACACCTGTCCAGATTTACACACTTGTATTACACACTCGTATTACCTCCATGGCTTCCATACAAAATTGAATTTACTGTCGCTTCTTTGAGAAATACTTCCTCACCTTTTCTTTTAATTTTTTTTAATGTTTTAATCATTTATTGATTTTGAGAGGGAGCATAAGCAGAGGAGGGGCAGAGAGAGAGGGGGACAGGAGATCTGACTCGGGCTCTTCGCTGACAGGCTGACAGCAGCGAGCCAGGTGTGGGGCTTGAACTCACGGACCACGAGATCATGACCCGAGCCGAAGTTGGATGATCAACCAACTGAGCCACCCGAGCGCCCCACTTCCTCACCTTTTTTCCCCTTATTTTTTTTCCTCCTTGTTTCACAGTAGCCGTTGATCCGGTTGTTGTGAACGTAAGTTTATCTTTTGTTGTTGTTCAGTTATTGGTAGGTTTAGGTATACTGTTCACATCAAGCGTTACAGAACCCACGTGTTGTGAGCATCAAGGGCAACGTAAGGACCCTTCTGCAATGTCTCCTCCTCCAGCAGCAGCTGGTGTGCTAGGTGGGTGCCATCTTGTCAGAGCAGAATAAGTATGTTGGTGATTTGAACATATGAGTCTTGGAATGTGAGGGAGCTATCTGGGTATTTTTGCGGTTTGATAAGCAGGATGACCCCCTAAAAGCAAGACATGAGATTCCTAAGTCCCTAGGCCAAGTCCTTAGACGCCAAATATGCCCAATGCTTACATTTTCTCTTGGCTGGTGATGAATCAGTCCAATCAGAACTTCCCCTTTGGGAAATATAAATAAGTGACCAGAAAAAAAAAAGGTAGCTCTCTGGAGCTCATTTATCTTTAAAACTTCTGGGCTTTGTGTTTCTCTAAGAGGCTTGCTACATATCCCAGTCTTAGAAAAATCGGGACCAAGAGTGACTCATTGACTATTGAGACAAAGGGCCCTGCCCCTTCATTTACTAATATGCCCATGCACTAAAATGCCACCAGCAAAGATAATCTACATGTGCCTTTTCTTTGACCTTTGAACAAGATTCCATACATGCAGATGTGCATCAGTTTACTATCATGTCAATGTGTGACACTGCATCCCAAGAGCCAGGCAAAGTGCCTGGCCAGTTATCGTTGTCCTTGAACTCAGCAAATGTCGACGGAAGGACCACTCTGTCAAGACCGTGGCCTAGGTTTCAGGGATACCAATACTCCCATACATTCCATTTAGGTCTCATTTAGATGTTGCCCTGGACTTTATACTTGACTTTGTAAAGATCTCAAAGACCCTAGGGGATAAGTAATTAGAATTAAGGAACAACATACTTTTATGAGAGAAGTAGTCAAGGACATGGAGATCACTCCAACCACCTGACTTTCCAGATGGCAATTACCCTTTAAAGGCAAAATATCCCACAACAGATATTTTATGACTTCAAGAAAGTTAAGTCACCGGGCTCCTGGGTGGCTCAGTTGGTTGAGCATCCAACTTCGGCTCAGGTCATGATTTCATGGTTTGTGAGTTCGAGCCCCTTGTCGGGCTCTGTGTTGACAGCTCAGAGCCTGGAACCTGCTTCAGATTCTGTGTCCACCTCTCTCTCTGCCCGTACCCCGTTCATGCTCTGTTTATCTCTCAAAAATAAATAAACATTAAATTTTTTAAAAAATAAATAAATAAATAAATAAATAAAAGAAAGTTAAGTCACCAATTCTGTCAGAATGAAAACATTTGTCAGGCATAGAGAGGAATCCACACTTTTTTTTTTTTTTCAGTTTAGAGGGTCGTGGTGGGGAGGGGATTGGAATCTGTCACAGAAAATATTCTTCGTAAATGTTTTCCTAAAATCTAATATAATGCAAGCAGGGTGTTATCTTGCTTATTAGCAAGCCAGGAAAAGGTTGCTGCTTAACAATTCAATTCAAAATAATTAGCCTCCAAGAGGCTGTGATTTAGAAATCTTGCTCCATAACTCCCATTAACTTTAATTGAGTTTATAGCTCACGTAAGGAAAAAAGGAAAGAATGGTACTGCCTTTTAAAATTAAATTTAGGGTGAATTCAAGAATTATAGCCTTGTTGACCCTGTTCTTCTCTTGCAATCATCCCCACAATTTGTTTATGACCATTCTCACATCATTAACTTTTATAATTTTATTTGTATTTATTTATTTATTTATTTATTTGCCACAGTACGTTTATCCTTCCAGGGCTCCTCATTGGTAGACTTCTAAAATTATCTTTAAATGGCTAATTAGTTCCCAGCCGCCAATTCCAGCCTAAGTCAGTCTTCGTCATTATCGTTACTTGGTTGTACCTTCCAGTTCTTTCTCCTCCCAGAGTCTCACCGTGGGTGCTCACACTTCCTGTTTCCTCTTTTTCTCAAATGAGACCCTTGCCGCACGTTAATATGTAATTTTGAGTATAATTATCTATTGCTTCATTCTAGCTTTTCCAAAAGAGACTTGCATTTTTTTTTTTTCACATAACATATAGGCTGCATTATGTGCCACAGAAGAAAATCTAAATTGAAATCTGGACTTTAACTCGGGGGAATTATCAAGGAAAACAATCCTGGGAAGACAAGAGGCTAGGATAAGACGGAAGCTGAACAAATGAAGGGGGTTGAGGAGAGAGAGGGTAGACCAGCACTTTCCATAATACACACGCTCTTCACCCAAATCCTGTAGTCCTCTTGGGTTCTCTACAGATGAAGTTAATAAACATGTCCCCTCGATGTTAAAATGTCCACTTCCTTAAAGCAGTAAGAAGCTTCTAGCACGTGGAAATGTACAGAAAACAAAACCTCTTCCATTGCCAGTTTATCCAATTTTAACATTTTTCCCCCATTGTTACTTGCATTCATCTTCTGTTACTGTGAAACAAATTACCACAAACAGAGTGGCTAAAAACAACAGAAATGTGTTATCTCACAACTTCTATAGGTTGGAAGTCTGGTGCCATGTGACTGGGCTCCCTGCTCAGGTATCTCAAGGCTGAACTCAAGGCGACGGCTAAGCTGGGTCTTCATTTAGAGAATCTAGGCAGACTAAAAATCCATTGCCATGCTTATTCCTGTTCTTGGAATGTTCCTCATGCTTCTGAAACTGAGGCCCCCGTTCTTGCTGCCTGTCAGCCAGGGGCTGCTCTCAGCTCCAGGAGGCTTTTGCCTTCACTGCCATGTGGCTCTTCCTCTTTGAGCGACTGAAGGCACAGAGCACCTTCCTATGCCTCCTATCTCTGACTTTTTCCATCTCTGACCCCTAGAGCCACATTTACAAAGGGCTCGTGCAATTTACTCAGACCCACCCAGGTCATTTCCCTTTTCAAAGGCGAATCTGTGCCATTTAGGCTAATCTAATCATGGACATGGCATTCTATCATCTTCATAGTCCTGGAGATTATGCAGAACATGAGTAGGGAAGGGTCAGCGGTCTTGGAGAACATCTTAGAATTCTGCTTACCACTCAAGGCTGGCCATTTCTCATTGGGTCCTAACCTTGAGAGTTTGCCGGATGGAATCTGAAACTGGCTCCTGTACACGGAGGGCAGGGAGATACTAAAGAAAGAGGCAGAGCACTCCAGATGGTGAGATGGCAGTGAACAAGCAAAAGAACTTATGAGGCTTGTCTTGGGCATCGTATGACAAGTAGATCTTCACACCCACCTATCAGAATATTAGATGTTTTTCTAGCAGCCTTCACTGGGTTCAGTCATGTATACCATCCAGATGGTCTCAACAGCACCTTGCTCTGTTGAAGTTACATCCTTGGAAATGGCTTTCACTGTGGGAGTGGTGGGCAGAAAGTACATCCCAAGGACAGAGGAGGGAGAGAGGAGCCTCCAGTTTCTTGGGTCCAACCTGCAGGTCAGCCAGTGGCTGTATCCTCTTGACGACCTCCTTCAACACTTCTGAATCAGTATACTACAAATCTACAATAGCATTCTACCAAAATGGTTAAAACAGAGAAGTTCTAGATGGATACATCATAAAAAAAAATGTAAGTGGAAAAAGAAACTTCAAGAGAGTATGGACAGGACAACAGAATTTGTGTAAATTTTATAAATTTTATGAATTTTATAAAACTTGCGTGAACAATGAATGAACCAAGTTGAGGATGTTGGTAAGAGAAAAAGAGGTAGCAAGGCCTGGATGTGTTTGGTATTTAAGGGTTGCTGAATACAGTTTCCCTGTCGCACTTTCCAGCATGGTGTCCAGATTTCCCAGTGGCTACTGAATCCGTGTGAGCACTGCTCTCACATCATTCTTTCCTACGACCACAACTTCTAGAAGGAAGATGCCACACTAGCTCAGAATTGGCAAGACACAGGAAGCCCAGTTATGCTGGACCCCAATTATCTTGCTCTTGGGTAGAGGGCTTTTCAGCAAAGCCTTCCATTGAAATGCTTTTTATTTCATTTCATTTTTTTTAGCAGTCTAAATGGGTCGAGGTTGATGCTATCTTTTTCAGATAGATCTCATCCATTTTCCTCCTGGATTTTTTATCACCTCCTTATTAGAAGCAGAAGATTCAGTCTCTTAAGAACCTCATCCCCTCATCATGACTCATTCAGAGGAGAGCTTGCTTCTCTCAGTACTTACTGTGTTTTATTCAGGAGATAGTTTTGAGCCCCTACCTCCGCCAAACTACCAACCATTCTTTTTTTTTTTTTTTCCTTATTCTGTTCTTTTTTTTATACTATTAGTTAATTGGTACTTTTACCCTTGTCCCAGACAATTCAAGAGCATTAGAACATTTTATTTTTATTTTTTAAGTGTATTTATTTTGAGAGAGAGAGAGAGAGACAGCCAGCAAGGGAAGGGCAGAGAGAGAGAGGGAGAGAGAGGATCCCAAACAGGCTCCACCCTGGGAGCACAGGGCCCGAGGCAGGGTTCAAACTCACCAACTGTGAGATTATGACCTGAGGCCAAGAGTCTGACACTTAATCCACTGAAACACCCAGGTGCCCCAGAGCATTAGAACATTTAAATGTTAATTAGACCATTCTTCCTTATATAGAGTCAATTGTCACCTGTTCAAATTCTCTATATTTAAAACCCAGAAGATGTTACTATTATTGTTTACAAAGTCAATATTCATGTACACTTATTGCCATATTTAGCATTTTCCTTGCTCTTCACTTCGTGGGTAATTTTGATCTTTGTATATGAAAAAGAAGAGAGAAAAAAAAGTCTTCATGTTTGCCCTCACATTTCAATGGTAATTAGGCTGAAAATAGACCAAATTTCATTTTCCTTCAGAAATTAAAGACACTGTTTTATTGTCTTTTAGCATTCACTGTTGCATGTTAGAGATCTAATGGTAATCTGATTTTTCTCTTTTCTTCTAAGGACGATTTTAGGATTTTCCCTTTTTATTTAGAGGTCTATGACGTGTCTAGATTTATCCACCATTCTTTAAGGGCTTGAGAATTCTACATTTTACATTTATTTGTGGAGCATAAGTGAAATCTAAGGAAATAAATATAGTATGTTAGACAGTATTAGTGCTGGGGAAAAATAGAAATAAGGAATACAATATGGATATTGGGTGGTGGAAAACTGTATCGTTCTTTACTATTGCACCATTTTTACTGAAAAGAAAATATTTGTTTTTCCCTCTACTCTTATTTTTGAATTTGAACCTAGTCTCCATGTCTCACACTAATTCCACAAACATTTATGGAGTTTTCACTGTACCATGTAATAAGGAATACAATAGTGAATAGATATACAGCCCCCCCCCCCACCTCAGAGCCTCAAATTTTGAAGGGAATGATGGCATTAAGCAGGTACTTCCAAGTGCCATACGTGGACATTCACAAAAAGATAGTTGCATGAAAGGGAGATGTGGATTCTGAAGGCATTCTTGCTGCTGTCCCTTGTTACCCTTTTCTCCTTGGCCATGAAAATGGCCTTGTCTTCAGGTCCAGCCTTCTTGTAACACATACTCCAAGCATCCTGGTGTCCGAGCTACATATGGTCTGAAATTCACTGAATTTTCGGTGTCTCCCTTGTTGGTGGTCCCATAGTAGAGCCTCAATAGATACAGTGGAGCATCGCATTGCTTACGGTTTCCTAAGACAATAACTCTAGCCTCCTCTTACCTAAATATCATTTCTGGACTGCCATATTTGGTCAGTTGAATTAAAATAATAACCATCTCACTATCACTGGCATGCTCTTGCAATGAAAGGAAAAGTAACATTTAACAATGCTCACTAAATGCTGCTAGTTACTGAAACGTAGAGCAATTCTGGGAGCCAGCCATGTGGCCAGGAAAATCTGAACTCTTTCGTATTTCCCTTACCTTACTCAGATTAGTCATGAAGCCACCTAGTACCGCAGAAGCTTTGGATCATCATTTTGCATCTGAAGTATGGCACACGACTGCACACTCATTTGCTATAACTTAAATTATTCACTATTACTCCTATGTGCCTAGATGGGCAACTAGCATAGTGCAGGCACTTAATAAATTGATCCCATTAATTAATAAGTGAAATCACATAGTTTTCAATGGTTTATGTGATTTCATATTTTTAAACAGAAGACAAGTATCATTAAATATTTTTCCACCAAATAAATAATAGAAACATTATGTTTTCTAAATAGGAGATAAGGCACTCTACATGTATTATATAAACAATATAGTATCTGTATGTATAATACATTGCTTGACATTTAATAGGTCTTCACTAAATATTAGCTTTCTCTTTTTTTCCTAATTGGAAGTATTTAATGTGTCAAAAACGTAAGTTCTCTCGCTTTACATTTTACTCCATTTTCGTTTAATTACAATGATTTCTTTTCCTCTATGGATTATAGTTTTCCTATTTTCTTTTATTTTTAAGTCCCTGATATGCTTTCCAAAGCAAAGTCATCAAACTATAATAACCCATTTGCAAATGGGGTAATTAACTTGGTTTATGATTTCAGAATGATTTCTGGTATTCATGTCAATTTGCTTGTCTTATTCAAATTGAATTCGGTTTTTTATTCACGAAATGGCTATACAGAGGATTAGATTTAAGTTCCAGTTCCTAGTAGTGGTAGAGGGAGCCAAAAAAGCTATGATTAAAGAACAGAGTAAAATTAAAAATGTACACTTTTGTGATTGAAGAGTGTTGTGTGGTTATTGGTAACTTCCACTTAACAATTAGGGAATAAATCATTGTATTCAAGTACACTCAGCAGGAATATCTGATCTGAAACCGAGAATTTTTACATTGTGCGAAAAATATCACGGTATTTATGGGAAATCTTGTTTTTCTGTGCATTCATACAACTGATGAACCTCATAAGCAGTGGTGATAACTATCAAATTGGAAGAAACATACTTCTTGATTACAATGTGGTTCCTCTGTTACATTTATTTCAAGATATCAGTATCATTCATGTTCTTTTCTTTAGATGTTTAGCATTTCCATTTTAAGATCCTATTCAGCCACTAATACTCCATTATGAAGAGTCCTATTGGCTAAAATTGGTATTTATATAGGCAACAAGCTTAGCAGCATATTTTCTAAGTGATGATCAAATTTAGTCTGTTTGAATGATATCCTTTGATGGCTCCATTCTGCCTCCTTTTGCTAAGGATTCTTCCTATTATGCATGATTACATCAGCAAGCAAATGCAAACACATTTCCAAGTCTCTGAATGAGTGTACTTATTAATGAGATCGCTGCCATGTTCCTTCTCACAAACCTAGGCATTTTTATTGTTATGCACCTTAACTCGCTATCCTACCTGTCGCCTCTCAATGTGGCACACCTTTTACTTGTAAAGAAATCATTCGTTATCTGATATAAAAAGCAGTGACCCACTCTCAGTGCTATATTTCAATAACACCGAATCGATCGCTTAAAATAAACTCCTGCCTATTACCAGAATGTGATTGGAGAGAGGAAGACAAAAAGAAGAAAAGACAACAACAAAAGGGCTAACGAGGCGCCCTTATCCATTGTCCATAGCGTAACTACCCCTGGCATCCATCACAGCGTGGGGAAAGAGTGATTTGAGATACATCTCATTTGTGATTTTCTACAAGGTTGGAGGTGATAAGAAGAAATCTGTGGGAGGGAAAACCCCAGAGAAATAACGAGAAAGTTTTCACTTTAAAAAAACAAAACAAAACAAAAAAACAGAAGTGAAATTCAGCTCTGCTGACTTAATAATCAGCTACTAATCATCTAGTCATGTTTTTAGCAGGTTGAAACTAAAGCATTGTAGGTCATTCACGTGGTAGATATTTTCTAACAACCACTGTATCTAGGAATCGCATGAGACACCAGAGATAAAATTATGAATAACCATCACCACCATAATAATAATAATAAAAACAACTTGATATCACATATTAGACCCTTCATAATTGTCTGCCACATCGTTTCCTTGCCTCTCAAAACCTCCCAAACACCTAGACTTAACTGCATCTTGCAAAAGAGGGAACCGAGTTTTACCTGTATGATCCTAACTGTTCCTTACTTTGCTCATCTGTGAAAGGGGAATAGTGATATTGTCGAATTCATAGTCCTGTGCCAGTGATTAAACAAATAATGAAAGTAATTAGAACGGTGTTCAGCATACAGCAGACACTATATTAGGGTTTAAGTGTTATGATGCTATCATATGAAGTGAACAGGTTATGGTACCATGCTCAAAATATAAACATAATTTGTTTTCCACATTCATAGCAGGAAACTTATGTTCAAAATTGTTCATATTAGTAATCTCCAGATGGGGAGGTGAGGATAGACTACAAGTTATAGCCAATTTCTTCTTAATGTTTTCTATATTCTCCAAGTTTCATAAAATTAACATGAGCTTTTTGACTATTAAAGATGGAAATTTTTAATAAAATAAACTGAAAATGACAGTAATTTACTTTTTCCCTTGAATCTGGAAATAAAGTTTAAAGTCCTTTTAAAAGAATATTTTGAGGCGGGGAGGCACGTGGGTGGCTCAGTTGCTTGAGCGTCCGACTTCAGCTCAGGTCATGATCTCATGGTTCGTGAGTTCAAGCCCCACATCAGGCTCTGTACTGACAGCTCAGAGCCTGGAGCCTGCTTCGGATTCTGTGTCTCCCTCTCTCTCTCTACCCCTCCCCCACTTGCAGTCTGTCTCTGTCTCTCAAAAATAAATAATTGTTAAGAAAAAAAAATTTTTTAAAGAATGTTTTGGGGGCACCTGGGTGGCTCAGTCGGTGAAACGTCTGACTTCGGCTCAGGTCATGATCTCATAGTTTGTGGGTCCAAGCCCCGCTTCGGGCTCTGTGCTAACAGCTCAGAGCCTGGAGCCTGCTTCAGATTCTGTGTCTTCCTCTCTCTCTGCCCCTTCCCTGCTCACTCTCTCTCTCTCTCTCTCAAAAATATATATATATATATATATTCCTAAACATGAAGCAGTTTCACAACAAGTTTCTTCAAATCACCTACTCTCCCATTTGCCTGAGTTTATTTTTCTAACATAATATGTGAAATGGCATTTTCCACATTATCAGATATATTGTTGAATGAAATAGCATGCATCTCCAAAATAAAAGTTTTCCTTATGAAGTTAATTTGGAAAATAAATATATGTTCTTTATTACAACTCATTTCCCCTTAGGTAATGCAAAGATGAAGAAAGTTTTATTATTTCATGCCTACAAGATTAATATCTCGGCAATGACGGATGTTCCAAGAATGACTGTAATAAACCAAAATGAAAAAGCGGGGCTGATAGCATCTTTCGTTCACCTCTGAAATACATGCCAAGCCAAGATGAGTTCATATCCAAGGTATCTTCTCTACTGAACACAGTGGCACACTCAAGAGACAAAGTGAACCTAAATTCAATAAACACGTATCAACTGTCTGGCCAGATGTAAGAATCAACTTTCTCAAACCATCTCACACTCCAAGGCACTGTGTCAGACCCGGTGTGGAATTTGACGACCGAGATTTGTCTTCCACGAAACCAATAATCACTTTGGGGAATTGGGACCCAAACATGTAACAGACCCAGCAATGAAAAGCAGTAAGTATGTGGTCACTTTCCATGCAAAGGAAATGGCTTTAGAAATTCATAAAAGTAGCCTGGTAATCTATCCAATACTAGATCAATTCCATGGCATCAGGTGTAACTTTTGGGCTGTACATTATTCTTTTGTATGTGTTGCGCATATCTGGCTATTATAGTCTCCCATACTCCTTCAAGAATTAGGATACCATTCTTATGTAAAATATGTGATGTGTGGCCAAAGTAATTGTGTTGAAAGCTAGTGGATGATCGCTTACTTGAATTACTTTCTCTTTTGTAATGCGACTCAACACTTAGTTTATAGATTAATTTTGGGGACATTGGTTCAATTCTCTCCACCCAAAAAGCAGGGCAGTATAAATTTTTCATATGCAATATTTTATTGGAGTTGGCAGTACATAATCTGGGCAGACAGTTTAGAACGTTTTTATTTGGCAATGCTTTCCAAATTTATAATAATATAGCATAGTTTGATGAGGAATTTAGAATGCGGGGCGCACATCCACCCACAGTCATTCATTGAGTTCACACACCAATGAATGTGTGGGATGGGTATTATCTTATAGCCTCCAGTTTACAAATGACGAAAAGGTGGTTCTGGGAGGGGACTGGGCTTCCTCATGCTCACAGATTGGGGCACAGACTCAACTGTTAAGAACGCAGTCATGATCATTGGGTAAGCAACTGAAAGTTCACATTTACTGGCATCATTAGGAATTTAACTTAACATTTTTTTTAATGTTTTATTCATCTTTTGAGAGACGGTGAGAGACACAGAGCGCGAGCAGGGGAGGGGCAGAGAGAGAGGGAGACACAGAATCTGAAGCAGGCTCCAGGCTCCGAGCTGTTGGCACGCAGCCCCACGTGGGGCTTGAACTCATGAACCACAAAAGCATGACCTGAGCTGAAGTCGGATGCTTAACCGACGGAGCCACCCAGGCTCCCTAAGGAATTTAGCTTCTTAAAGAAAAAAAAATATATGTATGTCTCCAATTGCCCTAAATGTGTTTCAAAGCACAGGCTGTAATGGCAAAACTGCTAAGTGCTGACACACCATTGGTTTACAACTTTCCAGGTTTTTCCTCAACCTGACCCTGTGTTGACTCCTAAGCAAGAAATTCTGTAAATACAATGTCAGACCTTGGATTCTACAAATATGATTATTTGGAAAGCACTAGAAAACTTCAGGAGCTAAGGAAATCCCTCAGTCAGGATGGTATACTTCATCTACCCTTTAATGAGAGAAGTTTTTGGCAAATAATGCTATAACACTGAGGCTCAGCTGTTGATAATCTTAAAATAAGCCACATATCACAAAGGTTCTTCCATCATTATAAACAGTAAGCATCTGAGTATTGACCCTGATTATGACCAATACGTCAGTGCCTTATTCACAGTGCTCTTAGAGTCTCGATGATGTGTTTTGTTTTTCTTTAATGTTTATTTATTTTGAGAGAGAGAGAGAGAGAGAGAGAGAGAGAGAGTGTGAGCAGGGAGGGGCAGAATGAGAGGGAAACACAGAATCTGAAGCAGGCTTCAGGCTCTGAGCTGTCCGCACAGAGCCCAACACAGGCCTCAAACTCATGAACTGAGAGATCGTGACCTGAGGGGAGGTTGGATGCTTCACCGGCTGAGCCTCCCCGCCCAGCTGCCCCCTACGATGTGTTTTAATGTGCCCTTACATGCTTCAGCATCAGCAGAATTACTGCTATCACTCTAGAGTCCATTACATGCGCCATATTGTTTCGACGTTGGGGCCTTGACATAAGCTACACCCCTCCCCGCACATTCTTTCCCCTATTGTGATTAATAAACTCCTTCCCCTTAAAACTCCAGTTCAGACATGTCTTCCTCAGAGCAAACCCTCACCATTGTTGCCTGGACTACTGCCGCCCCTCTATGCAGCCCTCTACTTTCTTCGTTATTCACACTACATCCACCCATTCAGGATTTACCTACGTGTTTTCTCCATGCCAGTTCCTGCCCTAAACACAGACGATACAATAGAGAACAAAGCAGAGAATGTTGTCGTCCTCATAAAACTCAATCGTGTAGTGGAAGAAGGTATCAAATATATAAGAAAAATAATAAATCAGTTCCTCAAAATTGTGACAATCATTAAAAGGGAAATGAAGGTGATGATGTGATCTGTGGCAGAAAACAGTGGATGAGGGATTATCTGAATGGTGTTATTAGGAAAAACTATTCAAGAATCAGTTTGAACTATGAGATGTGAAGGATGAGATCCAGCCAGACATTTGAAAACCTGGGCCAGGAGCAGTCCATTCAGAGTGACCAACAGGCACAAGAGCCTCAGATACGAATGAACTTGGCACCGGCTGAGGACGCAGAGAGCCCTAGGTTTTCAGGTATAGGGTCAGGCCTATCTCTGGGACACTGAGCAGGGCACTGAGTTCCCTAAGCCTCATCTCCTCATCTGTGAAATAAGAGTAATTCATTCTTCATCCACAAATTGGTTAAGGGGATTAAAGGAGATAATCCAAGTAAGGAACATAGCTCTTTTTGCAACAGATTGCAAACATTCTGTGAATACTGGTTATTGGTAATATTTAACACAGAAAGTGCTCCGTGAATATTAGCTATTTCATTAACCAACAAAGTACCTGTCTTGTTTATTTGTGATATACCAGTCACCTGTATGGACAGAGGCTTCATGGCATTCTAACCCTGGTATCAGACAGAGCTGCTCTGAATCTCAGCTCAACCATTACTGCTGTGGACTCACTCCTTAACTTTGTAAGCACTAGTGTCCTCATAGCTAAGTGGGATTATTAATGGCACCCACCTCACATGGTGACTATGAATATCAAAAGAGAGAAAGTCAGAAAAGAACTTCATATCGACCTTGTACCTAAGAAGCAATCACAGGGGCACCTAGGTGGCTCAGTAAGTTAAGGGTCTGACTTTGGCTCGGGTCATGATCTCATGGTTTGTGGGTTTGAGCCCCGCATTGGGCCATGTGCCGAAGGCTCAGAGTCTGGAGCCTACTTAGGATTCTGTCTCTCCCGATCTCTCTGTTCCGCCCTTGTTCACACTCTGTCTCTCTCGAAACTAAATAAACATTTAAAAAAAATTTTTTTAAAGAAATAATTGCAAAATGATTATTATTAAAATGGTACCTCCATTTACTCCGTTTCTACTAAGGATCAGACCCTATGCCAAGTCTTTTTGTACATGATTTCCTTGAAGTCCCAAAGCAACTTGATGCATTAAAGACTGTCATTATTCTCATTTCATAGTTGAGAAAGCAAAACTCTTTAGTGACTTGTCCAAAGTCACAGTTACTAAGTAGAGGATGGAGCCTGAGGTCCAGCTCCCAAGGTCTAGCACACCAGAACCTAGCTTCTTACACACCCAACCGACCGTACATAAAGCATTTAATAGACTACAGTAAAATAGGCTGTCTGCCCCTGAGCACATTCATGAGAGATCTGTTCTAGGCACCCAAGGCTTCATGCTCAGGGAAGGGTCAGTAATCCAGAGAAAGGACTTCTGAGTGAGAGGTTAGAACTTGCATCTGATGCTCTAGGGCTCTGCAGGATTGAAAATGAGGCAGAGAATGGCTCTGAGCTATACAACCAACAAACTAGACATCAAGGGAGAAAAAGGCAAGGACTCAGTGTCTCCAAAACAAAGAAACCTGGGTCCAAAGAAAGAAAAGCTGCAAGGTCACTTATGTGAATCCCATGTCACTTCTCCAAACACATTAATTAGATGATCTCTCCCCTCAAAGAAACTCTCTCCGAACTTACATACCATGGGACAAGTCATTTTTTTTTTTTAATTTTCTTTTTTTTGAACGTTTATTTATTTTTGGGACAGAGAGAGACAGAGCATGAACGGGGGAGGGGCAGAGAGAGAGGGAGACACAGAATCGGAAACAGGCTCCAGGCTCTGAGCCATCAGCCCAGAACCTGACGCGGGGCTCGAACTCCCGGACCGCGAGATCGTGACCTGGCTGAAGTCGGACGCTTAACCGACTGCGCCACCCAGGCGTGGACAAGTCATTTTTATAAAAATCAGAATAATATGTAGGGCATCTATACGTAAAACATCAACAAGAGAAGTTTTGGAGGATTACAGTATTTTGATTACAGATTTAAAGGTTATTTATATATATATAATATTTAATAATATAAGATATATATATTTATATATCTTCAGGCTAAAGGAATAGGAGACAGAAGCATGCTTGCAATTTTGAGTTTCTTAATAAATGCTAATCAAATCTTATTTGTTAGATATTAAATGGAGATAAGCTTATTATCACAGACATTAAAAATATAAATCGTACAAATCCCTCTTTGCTGTTTCCTTGAGCCTTGTATTCCATTCTGAATTGTATATTGACAATCGGAAGACCAGCTCCTATTCATTCACAAACTGGCATTTTCTTTCATCAAATTTCAAACTTGTGTCACCATCGCACTGTGTAAGAAGCCCTGAGAATACTCCCTTTGTTAATTTCTAAAGGCAAGACTAAGTTTCCCCGTACTATCTGGCACCAGCTGAGTCACCTCCAACTACCTTCACACAGTTGATTCCAGAGCCTTCTATTCATAAAAGCCACCAAAGACATCAAGCAGCTATACCCTGGGAGGTTGCCATGGCAACGTGTGAGCATGACCCCACAGAAGCAGATGCAAGTTTGGTCACATCCGCACAGTCAACCAAAAGGCATCACATAGCACCCAGCTGCCAGAGTATAGAGCCAACGTGTAAGCTTGGAAGAAACATCAGAGGTGAGCAAAACACATACCTCACCAACTGTGGGTTTCGGTAGCCTGGGATTATCGTGAATCTCCTTTTTAGTTTGCCTCAGTATCCGATTATTTCAATAGCCACATATTGGCAATTTCCATATATAATTAATATATCCCCTTATACATAAGATATGTCCTATCTTTCTTTCTCCACTCCCACCACCTTGAACCAAACCATTGTGATCTTTCACCCAGATACGATAGTCTGGTCATTCACCTTTTATATCCTACAATACTCTGTGCTCCTCACACAGCTCCAAGGATGAGCTTTTTCATCCAGATGTTGCTTTCAAAGCCCCACTCTCCACTAAAGGAATCAAGCTTGGGCAAGGAAAACAAGGTGAGCCTGGGGCATTTGTGCCAAAAATTAAGCAAGTGCTCAAAATCTGATGGGGACATGTTGAAAGGCGAAGGAGTTAGTTTGAAAGAGCTCTCACTGACCAATTATGGGACAATTTGAGTTTCAAAATGAGTAACAGCACAAATTGTAAACCGTTGATAAAGCCAGAATCCATGAGTTCACACTGAGAATAAATGAGCAAAGACATAAGTAAACATTTCTTAAAAGGACGAAACAAGAAGAATGGATACTAATGTAAAAGGTATAAAAGAGCTATGAAAACCAACCGTCATCATAAGAATTGATTCAGGTAACAATTGTCATTAATGATAAATATTACTAAGTATAATAGAAAACAGAATATTTACAGATTCTTGAAAGCATTTCCCAGGAAAGAGAAAAATAACTTTCCAGTGGAGAAATCTAGCAGATATCACCTTAACCAAACAGTCAAAGTTAGCATCACCAATTAATAAGGCAAAGTGTGATCATAGATCTGCTGATGTGCTGTAATGAGAAGGTCATAATTTCTATATTATTCCTGTGAAAGAACATCACTTCTGTGGGATTCCTGCCAAGAGTGCATTACCTGAATCTAACCAGGCCAGAGTATCAGACAATTGAAGGGACTCTCAATTGCCGGTACTTTTCAAGACATCAATGTCCTGAGGACAAAGACTGAGACATCTGTTCCAGACCAAGAGAGACTAAGGATACATGGCAACTAAATGCAGCATGTGACCCTGGAAGCAACCCTGAATCCGAAAGTACAACTGATTGCTGTAAAGAGCATTAGAGAGACAGTTGGAGAAATCTAAATGTGCTCTGTGCATTAGGTATTAGTAGTGTGTTAACGTTACGTTTACTGAATTTGGTGATTGCATTTGATTGTCCAAGAGACAGTTTTTCTTTGGAGATACTGAACTACCTAGTGCTAAAACGTTACGTAGTTTATGACTTAACATCCAGGTGATTCAGTTGTTATGGCAATAATAAAATTTATAAAAGAAAGAAAGAGAGAACAAATATGGAAAATCGCAAATCTAGGTCAAGAGTATAGAGAAATTCATTGTGCCATTCTTGCAAATTTTTTGCCTGACTTTCTTTCGAAATAAAAAGTCAAATATTTGAAAACCAGTCTTGTTAAAACGTGAATATTTCTGGTTGCCTCTCTTCAACTCCTTCAATAGCTTTCCATTTCTATTTAAAGCAAATTAATTTCCTACAAGGTTCTGACTACCACTCCAGCCTCATCCAACAGAAAATCTTGGGATCACACTGGGTTTCTTTGATTTTCAAGAAAATGTTAAGGTCTTCCATCCCTCACAGATGCTCTTTTCTATATTAGCAGAACCATATCCAGTTTGACCAACAGAGTCCCTTTCCTATTTCCTTGGTACTTAGTGCTTCGCCTATCTCCTTAGCACCACAGCACTTCCAAAATTGACAATGAGTCTACTCAATCCTCTCTTTACTGGTGTATCATCAAGCCCATTTGAAATCATCTTTATGCTCAGAAAGATCAGGAACCATGACCACATTGTTCTCTTCCTTATTCCTACCCCAGTGCCTTCCACAGAGCAGGACCATCTGAAAGAGAGGGTTCATTTAGATATATGGTTGCCAACTGTTGGCACAGGAGTGGGCAAGGTGAGTATGTATGGACTCCCAGTCATTCCTTTCTATTCCATCTGTAAGAGCTTCGTAATTGCAACAGGGTTTCTCTTTCCAGCCATTCCTCTCTGGACCCTTAGGCTAATGGCCCCCAGAAGGTTATTCAGAGAGTTTCCTACTCTGCCTTCTAGGTCATCTTGAGAAATACAGTTCTAATGAGGTCAACCTTGAATGCTTGAATTCTCTACATGACAAAGTGATTTTGCAGCCTCTGACATTTGAAACTAACCCATCCTGGGATGGTTGATCCCATCTTTGAACAGCTTTAAGCGTTAGAAAGTTCTTTTCTCTTGGTTCCCTTCCATTTGTCTTTACACTAACCACATTGCTTGGCCCACTCAGAATGAGTGAATCCTTCTTTTATGTGATAACATTTCCCATATTTGTGGGTTGTTCTTCTTTGGGAGGGTTCTTTTCTCTGAGCTTTTCCCCTTCAGCGTTTTCTCCTTTAGTCTAATGAAAAGCATATCTCTTTTCTTTTGGGGTAAATTAAGTGCATGTTTCTTCTATATTGGAATATTTTCTCAGATGTTTAAATGGGAAAAAATATTTTTTCTCTGTGGCCCTGCTTTATTTAAATTAAAGTAAATATGAAAAGAATGTGATATTTGATCCTTCTCTTTTAAGTTAGTCAAATAAATATGCTTTCCACCAAAAAAGCTAAGACTATATTCCCTCTCAGAGCTATTTTATGAAGGTTTACTTCAGCTACATTCTCTTTCAAGTTAAATTTTCTCTTATTGTGATTTAGTGTATAGAAAGTAAATAATTGTCCACATCTACAAGAAAGACACTAATATTTTGACAACTTCCTTTACATCAGCATTGCATTAAAGTGTCATTTCCTCCTTCCTATCATACCTATCATGTAGGTATGAGTGTTCCCTTTTTCAGATTAATAAATATAGGGATTAAATAATTTTTTTCCTGGGCACACAGCTGATAAGTACCAGAGCTGTGACTTTTACCTTCATTTTATAACAAGTTGATTTGAATGAAATAAAAAGAGGAATTTGTAAAATTACATTGTAAATACATTAGCCAGATGCCAGTACTAAAAATTGCAAAATAGGATGGATAAGTTACAAACAACTAAAACAGATTACTAAGTGTAATATAGAAACGAAGATCTAGAAATGATGTTTGATCACAAGTGAAATTTTGGCACATACTTTTCTAGTGATTGAGGGAGAATTGATGGTGGGTAGGATATGAGGAATGGAGGTAATATAATATTTTAGGTGGTAATAAAACATTAAAATGAAAGACAGCATCTAATTCTCTTGGCAAGTCAGATTCTTATTACAATAGTGTGTCTAATATTGGTCATCAGCCTCCAAAAGATTCTAGAACAACTGGAGAGAGTCCAAGGAATATAAACAAAAGTAGTGAAATTGACCAAAAAAAAATCTGGTATAATAAGGCACTAAAATTACTTGCTAAATGAATACACAAATTAATGAATAAAATTGGCTATTTAACTGGAACGAAAAATACTAAAGAGTGACCTGATTACAATCTTCAAGAATCGAATGGAGTTGTTCTTTGCATCTGTGGGTATTTTAAGAGGTCCTAATAAAGGAACTTGTCATTAGATTAAGAATAAATTCTTTATCATCAGAGGAATGCAATAGTGAAATAGATCGTCATATAAGTGGGGGTATTCATAAAGGTTAAGAAAAGAATAGAGAATCAATTCTTATAAATGATTTGGGCTTTTGGAGGCAGAATGCATAGGTTTAGACTACAAGTCCTATTGTGACCCTCTCCACCTCTATAATTCTTTAATTCCTGGTACAACACCTAAGCCTGACTTAGAATCACAAGGCTGGAAAGAATCTTAAAGGAGCATCTATCTACCCAGCAAGTTCTCAGTTCTTTCCATCTTAATGATTTTGTATGGATCTGTTTATTTTTTCTCTCCTGTTCTCTCTTTCTCTTTTTTAGAAGCAGACCAACATTATTATTATTATTATTATTATTATTATTGCTTAGTTACTAAAGCTAAAAAGGACTAAAATGAGAAGAAAGTAAAAAATGCCACAGAGTGTGAAAAAAAGTGTCCAAGCTTAGTCTAAAAGGGAGAAGGAACATAAACCCAAGAAGAGAGAAAGGCGAGCATACTATAAATTGTTCTGCCTTCTTTCCCTCTCATCACTTTTTGGAGCATATCTACCTGTCCTTGAAACCACCTCACTCAATGATATGGTAATTTAATACACTCACAGTCTTTAAAATACATCCCTCTGTCACTAAATATTTCTACAGAATTCCCATGGACTATATTTCAAGAATTACTGCCAGCAACAGAAATCACTGATGTTAATATTAATATCAATATCAATTATATTAATATCAATGATATTAGCAAATAGTTTCTGTGTTAGTCAAGGGCTTCCGAAAAGCAGAGGTCAAGATTGAATGCCGCGTGCAAGAAAATTTTAGGGACGACACCTCCTCAAGAAAATGGGAAGAAAATTAGGAGAGGTTGGGAAGGCCATCCGATTACAATGCATTTTGGATCCTAAATGAAGAAGAAAAGCGAGAAAGGCAGCTGGCATGGAAGCCCTTGGAACTGCAGTGCAGTTTTAAGGAAACTTCAGCAAGGCTGTTGAGGAGTCCTTGAGCCAATGTCACCTGCGAGAGGGAACCATCTCCCCCCCCCCCCCCATCTCCCAGGAGTGGTCCTGCCTTGGCACCCCCTGCCACGTTCAGTCACTGGCACTAACACAGCAAGGGACGTCAGAGCCACCCGCCGTGGACCCAGATCTTTTTTCACTTCCTGAGGCTGAGGTCTGAGAGGCACAATCCCACGTCCACCAAGAACACAATGTCTTGTGCCCTGACTCCACGCCACTCACTGTGTGAAGCACTCTGCAAGCTCGTTGGATGTTCACGTGACTTGTTCAGAATCAACAGGGACTAAATAAATGGCAAAGAACGGATGCCAATCCACTTCTGACTCACCAGCCTATTCGCTTCAACCCCGCTCTCTACCTCCCCCTGGACTATTCTACCTCTCTTTATGCCATACCGCCCCGATTACGCTTTTAAAACATCCAAAGTGAATAAGCGAAACTATAATTTAGAGCTATTTCTGTTCGCTTGTCATTGTGATACAGAGGGAGAGAACAGTTCAGTCTAACCCTTCCAATGCTTCAAAAGTATACTTCGGCCATCTGTTCTCTCTGATGAACACCACAAATTCGCTTAATTGGTTTGCACAGAATTTGTGACCTTATGCCTGTATTACCTGTAGTTCTGTATTCAGCACCCCTTTTTTTCCTTGTCTTTTTTTTTTTTTTTTTTTTACTTTACGAAAAGACACAGTCTTTTATTGCCACCCACCTCTACATTCCCAGATCATTACACTCTCCCATCGTCCCTTCTGTCACCACCAGTTTCTGCTGCCCAGCCAGGCCTCCAGCAAAGGGAGACACCAGTCGGGCGCAGTCTTGTATCCGGGCACAGAGTCTGAGGCCCCTCCTTCCTTAGCAACAGACACAGAAGTCTGATTATGGGCCCCGAGGCCTGGGTGCAGCCTCCTCCAAGGTTAACACGGCCCAGAGAGGAGAAGAGAAAAGAGTTCAGGCTGCGAGGGTGTTTGTGGCGGGGTTTCTTCCCTCTTATCTGTATTAACATGTGACTCCGCTTCCGTTTTTCCTCTACAGTGAACTCGGTGTGTTCCCGGAAAAGTTCCAGGAGAGGAGCTGCTCAGTGGAAGGGAGAGTGGCCAGAGCAGAAGGCACCGCAACCACAGCAGAAAAGCCCAGCAAAATGCCCATGCTCTCCCTTCTTCATTCTCTAGCTTCTCTTTCTTTCTTTTTCTACCAGGGAACTCCTCAGGGGCCAAAGTCTATGACCTTAGAGCCGCAGCCCTGTGAGCAGAGCTTTTGGAACATTTAGAAGGTCCCATTTTCTGTGTCATCCCCATTACGCTGTAAGCAAGCGTGAATTTCAAAGCCATTGGAATGAGGGGATCATCCTTAGAGAAACTGAGAGCTCTTTATTCATTTTGTAATACATCCATCTGGAATGAACAACATGAGTGATGTGGGTTGCTCATCTCAGAAGGTAGGTGTGAATTTTAAGGTGTATTTCTTTTTTTTTTAATTTTTTAAAAATATTTATTTATTTTTGAGAGCCAAAGAGTCAGAGTGTGAGTGGGGGAGGGGCAGAGAGAGAAGGAGACACAGAATTCGAAGCAGGCTCCAGGCTCCGAGCTGTCAGCGCAGAGCCCGATGCGGGGCTCGAACCCACAAACCATGAGATCATGACCTGAGCCGAAACTGGACGCTTAACCGACCGAGCCACTCAGGTGACCCTCTTTTTTTAAAACCTGTATTTTCAACATGTAGGGAATTTGGGAGTGGGCAGGAAGGGGATGTTTCAATAATAGACTAATTGCCATGTCAGATCCCCTTGACTGAGCAACTGTGTTAACATTTTTATGCTTTGTCCTTTGAAATATGCTTTTTGCTGAATCAGGCTTTTGGACATCCTCAGGTTTTGCTGTGAAAATTTCAGGAATAGACACCTGTTGTTCCTCTCCCTTCCTTTCTAAGGCCTTTCGACCATATATTTCATCCAATAGTTCCCAGGTGAACATCAGAATATCCTAGAGAGCATCTTGAAAACGTAGAGACTTGATCTCACTCCCAAAGGTTCTGATCCAGAAGAGTTGGAGTGGGGTCCTGGAATCTGTATTTTTAACTAAGAACTGAGTGATTCTCCTCTGGCTGGTCCTCAGGTGAGCATCTGAGAACGGCCTCCAAGAAGAACATGCAAGCATCATGTGGTCAGAGGTCACCCATCTGAAAGTAATAGTGATACCCCATCTAGATGTCAGAATCCACCCTCCTAGACACAGTGCTTGGCTCGGGGACAGGCATGTGACCTAAGCTGGGCTGATCAGTCTTTCCTGACAGTTTCACCAGACCTATTGAGAAAGAGGCACTCTCAACAAACATCTTTGCATTATGTGGAAATACAGCTTTCCTTAGAATACAGCCAACATAGAAGGAAGCTAGACTCCCAGAAGGCAAAAGATCCCAATGACATCGGCTGGACTCCTGGATCCCATTTGGACTTCTCGGTTACTCGAGCCCAGAGATTCCCTGGTGGGTTTGAGCTAGATTGAATTATATTTATGCTCTTCCATACTGAGAGATGTTCATCCAAGGGGCAGACACAGAGGCAGGCGAGTCATCATACAAAGACGTAAGCCACTCTTGGGAAAATAAGGAAAGCGAAACATCTTGCAAAAAGCAAGCCAACATTAAGAATTTTACAGAACATAATAGAAGCAGAACCTCTGAAAACAAATTGAGTTTGAGCTTGTTCATAGGCACAGACTAAGACTTATATACACAGAGCTGTAAGTACCCCGAGAGCAGAAAACATCTCAGCCATGGGACAGGAACACATGGAGCACACACGGGATCAGCAGATCTAGAAATTAATTCCA
This sequence comes from Herpailurus yagouaroundi, assembly GCF_014898765.1. Classification (NCBI taxonomy): domain Eukaryota; kingdom Metazoa; phylum Chordata; class Mammalia; order Carnivora; family Felidae; genus Herpailurus; species Herpailurus yagouaroundi. Next base: position 13,415,678 of record NW_024412433.1, read on the forward strand.
GAACAGAACAAAGAGACTTTTCTTGACCATACCTAAGAATTCTCTGTGGCATCTTGAAGGAGAAAGAGATACTGATTTTTGTAAGAACTGTAGTATGCAAAATGGTTTGTTAAAAATGTTAATGTTCTAAATGTTCTCTCTGGCCAATCCCCCGCCCCCCCCCCCCCCCCCCCCCCCCCCCCCCCATCCATTATCAACAAATCCACTTTAACTTCATAAAGTTTCCATTTAAAATGCCCTTCTGGATATTCTAGTGTATGGCAACCTAGCGGATCTTGGCTTTGACAATCAGTAGCACTTTTCAATATCTAATATATTTGAAATGCTGACTTGTTGTTTTTCAGATTTATTTCTGGATGTCTTGAGCCCAAACAGCCTTTCCCTCCTGAGTAGATACTTTCCTCTTGCTGTCCTTAAGAGTATTTTACCTTTGCCTTTTTCCAATATTATTTCAATTTCTCATCTTATTTTTAGTGATTTCAGTTGCTTTTATCACTTGCATGCCGTCTTGATCCTGTTTGGGAGTTTTATGACTATTACTTCTGTTCATTCCCTCTGAAATTTTCATCCGGAAACAGAAGATCTAAGCACCACATTTGCAAGCAAAGACTCCTACTAATTAAATTCTTTTCCCAAATATACCTCTGATTCTCTTCTGGAGTGTGATTTCATCAACTGTCTAATAATCAGTTACTTAAGCGTTTTCATTTTTTATTTTTAAAAATTATTTTTAGTAAGATACAATTGACACACACTAAATCCACCTTTTTAGCGGACAACTTTGTGAGTTTGGGCACACAAATCAAGGCACATATACAGCACCACAATCAAGATATAGAGCCATTCAATCAACATCAAAAATCGCCCTGTGCAACTTTGTTAGCCCTTCTCCTGCCATCAGCTCTCGGTAACTGCTTCCATTTCTTTCTCTGTGTGGTTTTGGATTTTCCAGAGTATTATACAAATGGAATCATATGATATGTAACCTTTGTTTCTAACTCTTTTACTCAGTACAATGAGACTCATCTATGTGGACGGTTCATGATCAGTCAGGAAAACAGAAAATTAGACGCATTGCGTAAAGATTAATTTTGGTAAATTTATTTCCTGTCGTATACAATCCTCATGATTATTAAAAGCTTACTGCTCCCATATGTCATTCCATTTCATCCTTACCACAATCCAATAATGACAGTATTATCATGCCCATTGTATAGATGATAAAACTGAGGACCAGAGAGTTTAAGGAATCTGTCTGGTATCATAGTTAGTAAATGAATACAGATCCAGGACTCGCCAAATTCAAAATCTATGTACTTTTTTTTATTACACTACTGGCTCAATCTTACTGCAGTTTAGAATATGATCCAAAATAACTTTCTTAGTCTTGCTATGTGTATGGACTCACTTGTAAACTAAACAGTGCAGCAATCGTATAGAACCTGTTGTTTCTACCGTAATTGTAAAAACTGGCAGGTTACAAAAATATTTTTATTGTTGTACACCATTTTCTGTATATCAAATGGCCTGATCTCTTATGTTTCGGTCTAAAAACATTCTTGTCGTTATTGATAGATTTGCCGTTTACAATATAAATCATAAATTGGCCAGCACTCTTTTACATATGTGTTTTGTACCTATTTTAATTATATCAGCATCAGCATGAGAATAACACACTGAGATATTGCATGCATATATCAAAATGGTCTATTGTCTCAGCATTTCAAAAACACAATATATTGCTTTGAGTTGTGAAGTTCCATGTTTAAGTCATATAAAGAAAACTTGTAGGTACGTGTTCAATCCAGAAATTATTTTATAAACGGTGTATAAAATAAATATGGATCATAACTTTCAACATGACCTTAAAGAAATATAAAGAAATAGCCTTGAATTCGGAAGAAACAAAGCAGAAAACCTTTGTACTTTCACAGCAAAGGGCCTTAGGAATTCACACAGATTTTCCTTCATATTCTCTACCCTATCTTATAATATGGAAATAGCTTTAAACAAACTATATCTGCAATCTCCATTGATAAGATAGCTTGGACTTTGAAGTTAGGCACCATGGGTTTAAATCTTAGCTCTGTCTTCATTTTGCATCTTCATTTGTTTATAATGTACTTTATCTTTTTATATCCTACCCCCTGCCTCAACTTCTTTTCTTTTTCCTCATTTTTATGGCTGAACAAGTAATAAACTCTAATTTTGTGGTTTACCATTTGGGGACAAAATGAATAAAAAAATACACACATATACGCATATGTTGTCTGAACTTTCCTCTTCCTCATAAGCTTTTGGGTATGTGATCTAAGGTGAAGCAAATTGCATCAAGTTCCAGTCCACTGGTACACCCTACACCTCTGGTTCCCGGGACCTCATGGTCTTCTCCAACAGCTCCGTGGATTCTCCAAGGCAGCATTACCCAATTCTCGGATGAATATACTCTGTGCAATCCCCTGATCCATCATTTAGTCCACATGACCTGTGTACTCTGCTATTGCCCCTTCTACCCCATGGTTCACTGCTACTCCAGAGTCTCTGTTATCTTCATGCCGTCTGACAGCTTTGAAGTTTTCTGCAAAGTAGGAAGTTGGATCTCATCTTCTGTGAATGTGATCTATGGGAATTTCAACGTTGAGTTAGTTGGTCCCATCATTGTTATGACATTAATTTCCCCCATATATATTCAGGTCATTATGAATATGGAAATGGGATGGTTTGAGATATCATTGGTCTCCCTACGACCACAGCCACAATTTCCTTCCAACTGGAAGAACTTGTTGCTGAGCCTCATCGGCCCTGAGCTGGTACTTTACCGACTTAAAGCAAACTTTCAAGTAGGGAAACCTGCCATTCTGCATGTTAATATAGTTTTTGTATGTGCATCCCACCATCACTACCATAACCACTCAATTTAGCAGGCATATCTGCATATGTCTGAATTCTGATTAAGGACACACATTTAGAGTTTTTATTTGGCTTTGTATCTTTCTTCCAGTGACATCTCCACCCACTTGAATTAACAGATACAAACAAGTGTTTGTTGAATGTCTGGGGTAGAGGATTACTTTTGCTCACAAAGTAGATGTAAACGTATTTAAATCCCAACCCCATCCCAGTTTAGATCTCTTCTACAAAAACATAGGCTGAGAATTGACAATGTACATAAAATGCTGGGCAATAGAGCTAACATTTAATGGGAATCCAATACATCCAATCTTCCTTTCTTTGTTTCTAGGAGGAAAAGGTGCTTCAACTTATAAGGCACCTTTTCTGATTTTTACAGTTCCTTCAGTGATCCCTTATCATGATACTCAAAAATACTCAAAGGGTTGTTTACTGAGTGAACAACAAAAATGCTTGAGTGAGAGAGATGAATAGTATTTAAGAAAAGGACAAATTGAATTATACATACCTGAAAATCTCACCATTTAACTGCTGTGTGCCTTGTTTCCTAAGATGTACAATGAAAGCATCGAGATACATGGTACATTTCTAAGATTTCTTATTTCTCGCAAACTATTGGGTCAATTAGGTGTATATAGGTAAAAATTCAAAGGCAAAGTTGAAGCAATGGCTTCCAAAGCCTGATCAAAACTTAAAAAAAATTAAAAATACATTTTTCAAATAAGGGCTGATTATCATTAAAAAGATGGAATTGTCAATTTCATAAATCCTCCACACAAATTCGGATGTCCCCAAGATGGTGACATAGATTGCTCCTGACTTTGCTCCCTTTCACAAGAAGAAAAACTAACAACTATTCAAGAACAAGACTGAACAACCTCCAGAACATAAGGGTGAGGTTGACTCATCCCCTGCACCACATAGAACAAGACAGACTGCATTAAAAGGGTAAGACAAGTGGTTTCACATTGACCACATGCCTCCTCCTTCAGGCCAGCCCAGCACCATGAGAGGCGTCAGGAAGAGGTCTCCCCTGAGCCTCTGGTGTCTCCAGTGGGAGAGGAGAGCCCAGGGGAGACCATTAGCACCAACCCTAGAACTGCGACTCACTTTACAGGAGTCTCTGCTCTGATCTCATCTTGCACCACAGCAAATCTAAGGGACTCAACCATTGAGAATCTGATTGTAATGGAAAAGGGGGTAGGGGCTTGCAACAAGGAGCACATGAATCTAGGTAAACCTAGTTTACACCCCCAGAGCCCAAGTACTAATTCCAACCATCGATTATGCTAATCTGCACAATCAAGTTGTGGGTGCAGTCTGACCAGAAAACATGGTGGAGTGTAGATTCACTGGATTTGGATTTTCAGAGAAGTTTTGCCAGCCTTAGAACCCAAAAGGAGCTCCCTGCCCAGGTCAGGAGCTGAATCACAGTTCTACTTACTATGGAATGATCACCCATCTGATCAGAAGGGCTGGCCCAGCAGCACTCCAGCCAAGAGTCAGGCAGTCATAGCCCATGCCCTCAGAGCAAAGCCAGTACCAGATGTGGACTATTTCTGTGCACATGCACGGAGATGAATTCATAGCTAAGGCTGAGGGTGATTCTTGACCGTTTCCAAAATGATACCTTGTTTGGAAAATTAAGGGTAGCTAGAGCATCTCCTCTCTCTCCAGTCCAGGCAAAGGAGCTGAGATATAGCCCCTATCTGCTGTAGAGTGTCTTCTGTCCCCATCTGACCAGAGGGCTGGAGACAAACCTTAAAAGCTATTCAGCCGAGCAGCACCCAAATGAGCCAACACAGATGATAGTTTGCAGAGCAAAGCTAGTATTCCTGTTCAATCAGGGAACTTGCGGTATAGTTAGAGTTGTGTTAAAACAACAAACAAAGAACTCATTCAACTGTCCTATTCACACAGAGAGCACAGCCTATAGATTCCCATGTCTGAAGAGCAAACCTGGGGGCCCCAAATGACCAGGGAATTCAGTGTATACTCTAGCCTGATTCAGGTCCCCAGACAATAGGCTGTATAGACCTTGGGTCCTGTCCTGCTGCCTGCCAGGGCAAGGAAGCTAATTCATAGACCCATGTACTGTTGAGTAGAGTAGCTAATCCTGACCATACAGTCCCAACCATTCTCCTGACCCCAGAATCCAGGCCACCACAGAGCCCATCCTACAACCTTACTTGGGTAGGAAAGCAAGCCAACAGTTCCATCCAACTCTTCTCAGACAGTGGCACACCACCCATCCACATGCTCAGGACTCAAACAATTGCTTTGCTCCAACAGACCATAATAGCAGGCCCCACTTTGCCCAAGTACATTACCAATCAACCCAAACCGAACTGACTGATGAAAAACTGTTTCTGCCAAAGCAAATCTGTAAAGTCTGAAAAAGGAACCCAATTATTCAAATGCACAGATACCAATGTAAAAAAAAATCAAGGATCACAAAAAATTGGGTGACTGTGACACTAGCAAAAGAAACTAACAAATATCCAATAACTGAGCCTAAAATATGGAGATCTATGAACTTTCAAACAAAGAATTCAGAATCACCCTTTTAAGGAAGCTTAGTGTACCATAACATAATACACACAAGACAAATAAACAAAATTAGGAAAACAATGCATGAACAAAACAAAAAGTTGGCAGGGAAACAGCAGCCATCAAAAAACAAACAAATCTTAGAATTGAAAAGTACAATAACTGAACTAAAGAATTCAATGGAGAGTTTCAAAAGTAGACTCACTACGCACAAGAAACAATCAGCACCTAGAAGTTAGGACATTGGGCGATCATCTCAATAGACACAGAAAAAGCATCTGACAAAATTTACCATCCATTCATAATAAAAACTCAACAAATTAGGCATAGAAAGAACATATATCAATATAATAAAGGCCATATATGACAAATCCTCAGCTAACATCATACCCAATGGCGAAAAGTTGAAAATTCTTCCTGTAAGATCAGAAACAAGACAAGGGTGCTCATTCTCACCACTCCAATTCAAAATAGTACTAGTCATCTTAGCTAGAGAAATCAGGCAAGAAAAATAATTTTTAAAGGTATCAGAATTGGAAAGGAAGAAGTAAAAGTATCTCCATTTGCAATTGGCATGATTTTATATATAGACAATCTTAAAAACCCAACCAAAAAACTGTTAGATCTAACCTATGAATTCAGTAAAGTTGTAGAATACAAAATTAACATACAAAATCAGTAGCGTTTCTATACACTAACAACGAATTTTCTGGGAAAAAATACAGAAATAGATCTCATTTACAGTAATATTAAAAACAATAAAGTATTTAGGAATAACTTCAGCTGAGGAAGTGAAAGATCTCTACTCTGAAAACCATAAGACATTGATGAAAGAAATTGAAGACACAAGTAAATGGAAAGGTATCCCATGTTTATGCATTGGAAGATTTAATATTGTTAAAATGTCAACACTACCAAAAGCCACCTATAGATTCAGTGCAATACCTATCAAGACTTCAATGGCATTTTTTACAGAAGTAGATAAAACATTTCTAAAATTTATATGGAACCACAAAAGAAGCCAAATAGCCAGAGAAATCCTGAGAAATAAGAACAAAGCAAGAGGCATCACAGTTCCCGATTTCAAGCTATTTTATAAAACTATAGTCCTCTAAAGAGTATGGTACCGGCATTGGGGCGCCTGGGTGGTGCATTCGGTTAAGCGTCCGACTTCAGCCCGGGTCACGATATCGCGGTCCGTGAGTTCGAGCCCCGCGTCAGGCTCTGGGCTGATGGCTCAGAGCCTGGAGCTTGTTTCCGATTCTGTGTCTCCCTCTCTCTCTGCCCCTCCCCCGTTCATGCTCTCTCTCTGTCCCAAAAATACATAAACGTTAAAAAAAAAATTAAAAAAAAAAAAAAAAAAAGAGTATGGTACCGGCATACAAACAAATAGACCAACAGAACAAACTCAAAAGCCCAGAAATAAATACATGCATATACAGTCAACTGAAAGTCGACAAGGGAGCCAAGAATTCTCCATGGAGGGGCGTCTGGGTAGCTCAGTCCGTTAAGCATCTGACTGCGGCCTAGGTCATGATTTCACAGCTCATGAGTTTGAGCCCCACGTCAGGCTCTGGGCTGACAGCTCAGAGCCTGGAGCCTGGGTCAGATTCTGTGTCTCCCTCTCTCTCTACTCCTCCCCTGCTCATTCTCTCTCTCTCTCTGTCTCTCTCTCTCTCTGTCTGTCTGAAAAATAAATAAACATTAAAAATTAAAAAAAAACACTCAATGGAGAAAACAGTCTATTCAATAAATGTTGATAGGATCACTGAATATTTACATGTAAAAAAATGAAACTGGACCCCTATCCTACACCACTCACAAAAATCAACTAGAAATGGATTCAAGACTTAAATATAATACTTTAAACCATGAAACTCCCAGAAGAAACTTTCTAAAACTGTAGGGCAAAGTCCCTTGACATGGGTCTTAATAATGAATTTTTAGACAGGATGTGTGAAGCACACACAACAAAATAAAAACTAAACAATGAGGCTACATCAAACAAAAGCAAAAGAAATAATTTAAAAAGCCAAAAGCCAACAAGAGGGAAAAAGTATTTGCAAACCATATATCTGATAAGGGATTAATATCCAAAATATATAAAGAACTCAAGCAACTCAAGAACAAAATAATAATAATAATAATAATAATAATAATAATAAAATAGAACTGTTAAATTAAATTAAATTAAATTAAATTAAATTAAATTAAAAATAGGCAAGGGACCTGAATATACATTTCTCTAAAAAATAGATATATGAAAGGCTAAGAAGTACGTGAAAAGGTGCTCAACATCACTAGTCATCCCAGAAATGCAAATTAAAACCACAATGGGATGCCATCCATGCTTGTTAGAATGACCAGCATCAAAAAGACAAGAGAAAACAAATGCTGGCACAGATGTAGAGAAAAAGGAACCCTTATGTACATTTGGTAGCAATATCAACTGGTACAGCCACTATGGAAAACAATACGGAGGAGCCTCAAAACATTAAAACTAGAGCCACCATACCATCTAGCAATTCCACTTTTGAGAATATACCCCAAAGAAATGAAAACACTAAATGGGAAAGGTACTCGCATACCTACCTCCATAGCAGCGTTATTTACAATAACCAACATATGAAAACAACCTAAGTGTCCATCAAGAGGTAAGTGGATAAAGGACTCTGATAATATAGAGACAATGGAAGATGATTCGGCCATAAGGAAACAAGTAATTACTCCCGTTTGCAACAACCTGGGTGGACCTTGATGGCATTATGCCAAGTGAAATAAATCAGAGAAAGACAAATACTGTATGACCTCACTTATAGGTGGAATCTAATAATAATAATTATTATTGTAATATAAAATAAAAGCTACTAGAAAAAGAGAGAAGATTTGTGGTTACCAAGGGTGGAAGGTGGGAGAAGGGACAATCAGAGGAAAGTGCCCCAAAGGTACGAACTTCCAGTTATAAATACAGGGGTTGTAATGTACAACACTATGACTATAGCTCTCACTGCCGTAAGATACGGGAAGATTGTGACAAGAGGTTAATCCTAAGAGTTCTCATTACGAGGAGAATTTTTTTCATTTGTATTTTTTTCTTTTTTGTCTTTTTATTCTATCTATACGAGAAGGTGGACATTAGCTGAAACTGTTGTGGCTCATTTCATGATTTGTATAAATTAAACCATCGTGCTGTATTCCTTAAAAACAACAGTGTGGTATGGAATACCAAAGCCTAGAAGAGCACAGAGAAAAAAACTCCACTACATTACATGTGAAGTGTTTATTTCTATTCATTAAAGTAGTCTCCCCCACAAACACAATACGTTCAGATAAGAAAAAAAAAAAAAACAATAAGTTCTATTTGACTTTTAAAAATGAATTTTATTCTTCCTTTGCCAAACCAAACATCATATTTGCTTTGGGATAACATTATTTCATTTTAAATTATTCAGACAGGCAAGATGTATCTTTGGCATATTTTCATTATAAGTGTCCAAATAACTTTGCCTTATAGGAAATGTCATTTTCAAATTAACAATTATAAAAGATGAAGGGATTTAATATTTCCATCTCAAAATTGGTTTAAGTATGCTGTTTTTTTATGAAGACTTTGGTATTATTATATCAAGTTTCTTATGTGATCATGGTCTCTTCATATAGGTTAATCACATTCCCAAGATCACAGTAAATTTCATCAATCTCCCAGAGAAGGAGAAAAGTAATAAATATTATGACAACAAGAACATGTCTTAATATTCTCAGTAAGCAGTCTCAGGCTGACATTGGGTGACTTTTGGTCTCTGGTCTTCTCATCGGCCTGCAGTGGTATTTGCCATTGATCTGACTTATTCTGTCTTTACAAGTTCAGATAAATCTACAGTTTATAGTCCTAATTGCATTACTCAGTTTAAAATTATAAGAAGCACTATAAAGAGAAGCCAAGTTATCATTTTTAGAAAACATCTATGTGTTTATGATAACGATTGGAGGTGTGAGGTGCTTCACCTCTACATAAATATTGTCTGTTTTTCAAATAGAGTCAAATGTCTTTGGAGGCATATTTCACATCAATTTCTCCTTTCCTGCAATCCTTCAGGATGTTATGACAGTATTTTAGTCTTTTTAAAAGCTGTCTAGAAATTCACACAATTAGAATATTCCACTTTAAATTCTATTATTAATTGACCCAAAATAGCATGACTCCTGGTGTCAACAGTTATGAAAAGGTAGCAGTGAGATGGTAGTAAGGCTTTTTGAACAAGTAATTCCTGATGCTGGCTAACTAGGAAACATAAACTTCTTTTACTACGAATCTTGAATAGCTTCTCTCCACAAACCTGTACTTTGGAATAATTGATATTTCAGATCCAAAGACATTACCTAGATAGTGGCCCTACCTATCATTCAAGACTTTGAGTTACGATAGTCTAGATTTTTCTTCGTTTTCTTTTCTGGATGGCCTCTTCTAGAAAAGACACCCTATAGCTCAGTGATGTATATATTTGCCCTGAAAGGGGGGACTTAAACCTCATTTGTTTCTGCACAGAAGGCAGAGTGATGTTTGTCTTGTTATAGTCTCGCTAGTGTCCAATATCCAATATTCATAATTTTGTTTTATTTTGCTTTTATTTTCTGGGTTTTGTTGTTGTTGCTGTTGTTATTGCACAAAGAAACTTACTTGCCACAAATAAGGAGATAACGGGAAATGGCTTCCAAACCCTGACTCACCAAGAGAGTATGAGTGTATTTCTTTTATTTAGGGTTAGGATTAATATTAGAGAAGCCTTGTCATTATATGTAGAGGCAGGTATAAGGTCTTGCATGAGCCTTAAGGAAATACGCCTATACAAATATTGTATGTTACATAAATTAGGCTGAAGATTCTCCCTGGATGGAGATTTTAGTATTATAATGAAGTAAAGGTGATTGTAGGTCATTCTGGAGGTCACTCCCTGGTGCATCTGCACAGGGAGGCACAGTCAGGTTTAATTCAAACACTCTGGGTGGTCTGGGTCAGGGGAGATTTTGTCAGGGCAGTCACCACCACCTGGGGAGTGGTTTCATGTTTCATTTGTCTGAATTAAGGGGAAAGCCAGACAGATGAGGTGCAAGTCCATAGGTCATGTCAGTTTTTGGATTTACTTAATTAAGTGGCTTTGACTCCACTCCCCTGTGATTCTTGGAGAGGCAGGAGGAAGTATAAGAAGCAGATAAGTGAATTAGATTAAAGGCTACATGTCGCTAAATTGAAGAAGGGAACATATTTTCAAATGCAAAAATGGCAGTAAAAACAAACAGGTCAACGGAGCAGTCATACGAAAATTATCTTCACAGAAATAAATTATCTTTTAACTAAAAATGATAACTACTGTAAACTTTTAAAATGAGTTCTATATCCCAAAAACAGATTACTTTCCTCAAATTAAGAATTGAAAGTTATTCTCCTTTAAGATAATTTTGAGCTATTTTAGAAGAATAATTGACAAAGTATCAAAAATTCTCTAATTTTTCATTTCTTTTTCTAGAAAAATATCTGAAAAAACAAGTTTTCTACTAGGGATCACTTTTATCTAAGCCATTAAAAATTGTATCTTCCAAGATAATTTAGTGGTGTTCACGTAGAAATTAAAAAATATTTGCAATATTTATTTTCTTTAAAAATATTTCAATGTATTTTAAATATGACAACCTTTGACTAAGAACTAATTTCAGGAGCTGGGGTAGCTGGGACTTTTGAGCTGTAAGTTCTTCATTTTTCATTGTTATTTCTTACCCCTTACTCTGTGAGTAAATAAGGAAGAGCTATAAGACAAGAAAATGTATTTGTGTAAGACCTTTATATGAGGCCATTCACTGGGGAGTAGAAGGGATGGAAAACAAGACCTTTTGTTTAGATTTTGTTCAACATGCATTCATTCATTCATTCCCCTATTTTGTATTGAAATGTCTGCCCACCAGACAATCTGTTAGATGCTAAAGATTTAAGAGTGAATGACAAGGGCTCCTGGGTGGCTTAGTTGGTTAAGCCTCAAACTCTTGATTTCTGCTCAGGTCATGATCTCATGGTTCACGAGATGGAGTTCTGCAGAGGAACTTGCTTGGGATTCTGTCTCTCCCTCTCTCTCTGCCCCTCTCCCGCTCATGCTCTCTCTCTCTCAAAATAAACAAACATTTTAAAAAAGAGCGAATAACAGATTGAGTCTTGCCGCATACAATTATGCTTACAAATCATCAAAATACATCATGACTAATGATGTAAATACTATGTTGAAAATGATGCTGAAACAAGCAGAAAGAGCCATATATACTTTTAAGGAAAGACTTCATGGTGAAGAAAGACATTGGGCTGAGTATTTTTAAAGTACATTCTGTAGGCTTTGTAAATCATAAAAATAAGCAAAGCTTAGTACAAAATTGGAAAACATAAAAATATAAGAAGGAACAGGAAAATATAATCTTCAGCAGTTTGATATATTTAACCCTATGTTTTCAATGCAAGAAAGTTATATTTTATTTTTTATGTTGTATATAAAATATTTTAAAATAAAACTATGCCATAAGTAAGTTTTTATCTTGTATGGCTTTATAAGCATCATTTTTTTCCAGACCTTTTTTTTATATCATGAAGCAATTCATATATGTCGTTACAAAGTGTCAAAAAGCATCCTGGAAAATGAAAATCATGTGAAATATTTCTAATGCTACAGTAATCTATTCTTTCTTATTTTTTTTCTACATTTCATATGATGTGTTGTAGCATAGGTTATATAAAATCTCCCTCCATTGATTTCCAGAAATTTGGCTCTTTTAAATAATTCAGAGTAGAACGTTTTTGTTCTCACCATTTGGGATAATTTCTTGGGAATATATTCTAAAATTTAGAATTACTGAGCTCCGGGGTGGGGGGGGGGG